>NC_136428.1:382631784-383231784 GCF_052849685.1 Lactuca virosa
CAATGAACCTATGAAGGGTTCACGACCCTTATGAATCTATGAATGTTCACGGCCGTGATCCCTTCAAGCTCATGAGGGTGGTGATGAATCATGAGAAATCAAGGCTACGATCTAGTAACCTTTCAAGTGTAACAAGTTTAAGGTTGAAACACTTACGTTTTTCGAGCTTTAGAGTGTTCACGGTCGAAGCTTTTTGAGAGAGAATGGGGTGTTTACGGTTGAGAGGAGGAGAAGTGAGGAGAAAAAGAGGTCACTCTTTTTTATATAGGAGGTGGTTGACGGCTGTGAACCTAGATTGCGGCCGTGAACACCTTGTGAGTGGTTTTCTGGTTCGAATTTTACCTCCCGATCTCAAGCTAACTCATCCTAGCATCCATTCTTACATTATACTAGGCTTAGAAACTCTCAAACAGATCCTTAACAGTGCTAAAAGATAGCAGAAACTAGTCTAACTTTGATTGAATTGCATGGCCGTACAAGATAGAAATTTCGGGTTGTCACATCAGGATCGTCAAAAGAGCTATGCTGACAAGAAGAGGCGACCGGTGAGATTCGAAGTTGGGGATTCAGTTTTGCTCAAAGTCTCACCGTGGAAGGGGCTTATAAGATTTGGGAAACGAGGGAAGTTGAGTCCAAGGTTTATTGGACCGTTCAAAGTTCTTCAAAGGATTAGGAACCAAGCTTACAAGCTCTAATTACCCGAAGAACTAGATGGTATTCACAACACATTCCATGTGTGTTATTTGAGGAAGTTCACGGGAGAAGTTCCCGACATAATTCCAATTTCAGAGTTAAGGATGGATGAGAATAAAAGGCTAATCGAAGAGCCCGAGGCGATTGTTGACCGTAAGACAAAGAAGTTGCGACACAAGATGGTCGACTTAGTGCTTGTGCGATGGAAACATTCGAATGGGCCAAATCTCACATGGGAGACAGAGAGTGACATGATGAGTCGCTATCCGCATATGTTTGCTGATGCATGGTTCCGGGACGGAATCATCCTAAGGGGAGAGAATTGTAACGCCCGTGTTTCTGGGCAAAGCATTAGTATAGTGATGTAATAGTCTGGGTCAACCATTGTAACTCGTTTGAAAGTAATAAAGATGAATTACTTGAATATTATGTGAATTATGTGCTTTTGTGTGCTTATTACTTGTTTATAATAATATAATAAATAAAGGATAAAAATAAGGGTCAAAAATAAGATGTTAGATAAACCCGATATCTATGCAGAAATTTGTAGTGGTCGTGACAAGGATTTCAGAGATATAAAGAACACCGAAATCCGAGTTATAACGAAGAAGTTATGGCCTGTTGAAGTTCCGCGACAGAACCGGCACGACACTGCGTGACATAAATAGTGAATTTACGATAGAGCGATTTTTATCCTTAGCGATCTAAACAAAAGTCGTAGAATGCGTTAAACCGAGAGCATGCATGAAAAGAACGCCCAAATCTGACTTCGTATTTATGATTTTTCAAAGTTTTGGCTTAACAGTGTACAGCCTGGAACTCGAACATTATTTCGAGCGGTTTTTAGCCGACACAACCTAAACGAGAATCGAAGATCTCATTAATAGTACCATAACAATAAAAAGACAGATGAAAATGGAGTCCGTATGTAGAAGTTATGAATTCTACACGGTCGTTTAGCAGGGTAATCTTCTCATACTATTAAATTTAAAATCGGTCGAGAATTAACCAACGAAGTCTAAGAAAAAGTTGTAGAGTACGGTCCCACCTACGTGTGGATATAACGAACGTCGAAAACGGAGCTCGTACGAAAAAGTTACGAATTTTTGAAATCAGGAGTGCAAATTGCGAGACTGTCCGAAGAAGAACGCCCCACGTAGAGGAGGAATGCCCCGCGTTCTCGCAACACTAGGTCCGAAGTTAGCCACGATGCACCATACAATGGTTGAAACACAAGCGGTACAAACATGTTGCGTACCCTCACACACACAGTGTTCCGAGGAACGCCCAACGTACCACCGAAGGTACACGCAGCGTAGTCAGCAGCTTCGGTCTATAAAAGGGCTGCGAGGCTAGCCTTCATTTTCACACTTTTCTCTATCTTTTTCTCTCTCTAGCCTCCCTAAACACCCCCGAAGCCTTGTAAACCTTTCAAGCTCTAGAAGGAAGCCTCAGAGAGCCCGGAGTCTCCGAGAAAAAGAGTTTTTCGGTTCGAAACTCTGCCCGTGTAGAGCCCGGTTTTCAATCAAACTTCCCGGTTTCGTCAAAGGAGATTAATTTAAGAAGCGAAGTGCTATCCGAATCACTCCTTATCAGGTGAGTGCATAGTCACTTTCATCTTACATATAGATATGAAGTATTTTATATAAATTATGTGCTATGTGTCTAAATATATGCTGTCTGTTTACCTAAGATGTTTGCTGGATGAAAGATCTGAACCTCTTTCTTTTCAGATCTGAACTTCTTCCTTTAGATCTGAACATTTTCTTCCAGATCTGAACTTTCTCCTTCAGATCTAGATTTTCCTTCGGATCTAAACTTTTTCTTTTTTAGATCTAAGACTTTTCTTCAAATCTAAATGGTATATGTATTTTTGTCAGATCTAACCCTTTACTTTCAGATCTGAACTTTTTCCTTCAGATCTGGACTTTCTCACTGCAGATCTGAACTTTTCAGATCTAAACCTGATATATGGATGATTTATACTTGAGATATGTGCTGGATGAAAGATCTAACCTTCTTCCTTTCCAGATCTGAACTTTTCTTCAAATCTAGACTGTATATGTATTTTATGCTTTGAAAGATATGATGAAAGATTTAAACTTTGTTTTTCAGATCTAGACCTTTTTTCTTCAGATCTGAACTGTGTATGTGTCTTCTTTACAGATCTAAACTATTTCTTCAGATCTGAACTGTATATGTATTTTTATATCTACAATGTGTCATCGTCGGGAATTTCCACCACCACGTCCGAATCCCCCAACAGGAAGTCAACGTTCTGCTTCTTACGAAGACGCCTTCCAATAGCGTTGACACGGGCTCCCTTAGTAAATGGGGAGTCTAACCAAGCTAACAAAAGCTTGATAGATGAGTGGCTCTCTCCAGTCGCCACCTCCCTTGATGCCTTGTCCTCGGGATCATAAGGCGGAGGATAGTAGCGAGAAACACCCTTAACAATTGCATCGATCAACTTCTGATCAGCTTGCACACCAGACCCTTACACCACAGCACCGCCAGGACTAGCAAGATCCAGAGTACAATCAGCACCGACCGATGGAGGAAGCATCTCCATCAGAGGCACTTCCTTATGCTGCAAATCGACCTGGAACCTACCCGGTAGGACCATATCGAAAGGAATGATCCTCTCGCGACCTGCAACAAAGAAAAAATCACATATATAAGGATTGGTAAAGCCTTACCCTCACATCAACAAGATTCACATAAAAATAAGAGGGGGGAGGAGATGCAAACTCACCATCCTTCTCCACGAAGAACTAGGGCATCATCCCATGTGCGCTCCAGGCGACGCTCATCCCGACTATGGCTAGCATATAGTCATCCCAATCCTCCCCATTGAAGGATATAGTTCTCTGTGCCTGCCCGATAGTCTCGCTGACCCCCCAGAGTTGGGGCGTCCTGTCGGTGGAAGTGGTTCTGTGAGGATAGCCAAAACCAACCAAGTTGGAGTTCACCAATAACCATTTGTCCTGCCAGTTCTTCTTTGGGGCCTTCTGGTTTATGATGAAGGCATGGACGCCCAACCATTGAGAGAACGTACGCACGCCGGATTGAGTAGGGGAGTTGAAGAAGTACTTAAAAGCGTAGAACTGAGGGAGCACGCCCAAAGCCCGGTATGCCATTTTGAAACCAACTGTTTTGTTGATAGTGTTAGGCGTCAGATCTTTAATAGAGAAGCTATACCGACTCCTGATCTCATCGAAAAAGTCGTTCGTCGGCAGCCGGTGACCCACCTCGAAGATTGGGGATTAGGACTCCAACCTTCCCTTCAGGCGGCCGGTGTAACGGCCCAATTTTCAAATATTTTATTTTTCATTTTAATAATAAAATCCATGTCCCTTACTTGTAAATTCCAATCATAAAGTGTATCTCAAAAATCCATTACATCAAATAATTATTCAAAAGATCAGAGTGTCCATATAAAAATGCTGGAGAGTGCGTACAACGCCATCATGTCGGGTGCTTTCCCTTAGATCCCGAAGTGCCTGAAACAACCAACAAACTGTAAGATAGTGCTTAGTAAGTTCCCATTAACATAACCACATACAATCATATAAATCCATATACGCCATGCATACAAACAAACATGTAAGGATACCACGGAAACCCTCCATGGTCTTAATCCAGGTGCCATGGGAACCCCCACATGGTCTTATCCAACTGCCATGGGAACCCCTACATGGTCTTAACCAACTGCCATGGGAACCCCAACATGGTCTTCACATTAGTACATAACACATTAACAGCATATCCATAAATAATCATTACAGCTAAATAACATGGGCCAGCATTGGTGCCTTCGACCCATTGGTATGGTGAGGAAACTCACCTCAAATACTAAACAATAGATGTTTAGGTCTCGGCTCCTTATAAGTCAAACTTGGTCAAAGACAAAACTCAAAGTCAAAGTCAACGGTCTGAGTTTACCAAACTCGTCGAGTTGGTCCTTCAACTCGTCGATTTTCCCCTACTGTCCATTCAGATCGCGAAAACTCCTATCAACTCGTCGAGTTCACTAATGAACTCGTCGAGTTGGCCAAAAATCCAACCTCTTAATGCATTAAGCTGATTCCATTGAATCCAGGGACTCCAAAACTCAGATCTCTTCCAAAATAATGTCTAGAAGGGTAAAGTTTCCAACTTTGCCCTTAAGGACCATCATAATGAGTGAAACCCAAACCCTAGGTTCATTAGAGTGAGTCTTAATCCATTAAGTCCTTAAACTCTCACAAAATAGCCCCAAAACACAGATCTGGTGTCCAAGGGTTGGAAAATCACGTAAAGTTTCCAACTTTACGTCCAGGCAAGCTAAAATACACTCTAGGGCTTAATAAAGACTTAATGAGGACTTATTGGATGAATGGGGCCTAGAGACTAATAAAGTTTGCAACTTTAGGCCAAAAGAGGCCATGAAGGGTTTGGATCTAAATTATTAACCCCTGGAAACCCCAACATCTTGGACAACCCAACCATAAACCCAAAATCATGCTAAAACTTCAAACAAAAAGATCCTGAAGAATACAAGGCAAGATGTCGACTTTATACCTCAAGAAGACTACCATTTGTGAAGTGTTTCTGGATCTATACTCTTTCTTCTAAGCTAGATGCTTCCAACTTCCAAGATCCTTCCAAAGAACCACCAACATCAATTCTCAATGCTTACACACTCAATCTTGAAAGGTGAAACATGAATCTAGGGTTTATGGACAAGGGTGGCTGGTAAGGAGGCCATCCAAGGGGGTTTAAGTCCTTTAAATAGGGTGCAACACCCTAAAATTAGGGTTTCATATCCAGTCACCAACTCGCCGAGTTGGGACTCCCCGACTCGTCGAGTTGGGTCATTAAAACCCGCGGCCACAAAATTCTCGACACGACGAGTTGGAGCTCCCCAACTCGTCGAGTTCCCACAAAATTCCAAGATTTTTAGAAATGTATAATACTAGTACCAAACGTTACAAATCTCCCCCACTTGAACTAGACTTCGTCCTTGAAGTATGCTGATGCAAAAAGGTCCGGATAATGTTTCCTAATCTCGTCCTCCGGCTCCCAGGTCCATTCGGAGCCTCTTCGGTGCTGCCATTGCACCTTTACGAGCTTCACTTCTTTGTTTCATAGGGCTTTTGTTTTTCTGTCCAGAACCGCAAAGGGCTTCTCCATATAATTCGTGATCTAATCCACTTGAATGTCATCTAGCGACATAATAATCGACTCGTCAGCCACACACTTCTGCAGCTGCAAAACATGAAATCTGTGGATCTGCCCAAGGTCCTCAGGCAAGTCCAACTGATATGCAACCTTGCCCACCCAAGCGACAATCCAAAACGGGCCAATATACCTACGGCCCAACTTGCCCCGCTTCCTGAACTGGATAACACACTTCCAGGGTGACACCTTCAGGAGCACCATGTCCCCGACTTGGAATTCCAAGTCCGATCTACGCCTATCCGTATAGCTCTTCTGTCTACTCTGCGTTGTCTGAATCCGGTCGCGAACCTACTGAATCAACTCGGTCATCTTAAGCACCACTTCGGTAATTCCCATAAGTCGATGCCCAACCTCCCCCAAGAAAACTGGAGTCCTACACCTCTGACCATAAAGCGCCTCAAACGGGGGTCGATCAATACTAGCATGATAACTATTGTTGTATGAGAACTCTGCTAGTGGAAGGTAAGTATGCCAACTCCTCCGAAATCCAATACACATGCCCAAAGCATATCCTCGAGCGTCTGAATCGTCTGCTCACTCTGACCGTTGGTCTGGGGGTGGTAAGAAGTGCTGAAATGCAATTGAGTTCCCAAATCCATATGAAATTTCCTCCAGAACCTGGAGGTGAACCGAACATCACAGTCCGAGTCCACAGACACTGGCACACCGTGTCTAACCACCACTTCCTGCACATAAATATCTGTTAATTTCTCAGCGTAGATATGTTGGGTTTTGAGCATTCTAACACTCCTAAGTGTACATGCAACCCTAAATACCTTGGATCTATGTTTTCTCTATTATACATGCAAATATGAATATTCCAAGGTATTATCCTATCTAGCATACAATCTTTGATACTTGGGTAATAAAACAAGTTAGAAGACATACCTTTTTATATAGCTTGATTCCTTGATGCTTAAGAGCCGAGTACCCCAAGTGTGACACCTCAAATGGTTCACACAACATCAAAATACACTTGGAATAACTTGAGAGAAATGATACAGTTCATGAAATCGGCTAGCCCTCACCATACATACATAGTCTCACATGGTTGCAAATTTTGGGAAGAATAAGATGCTTATATAGTGTGTCACAATTAGGGTTACACCATGTAAACCCTAATTGTCATGGCCTTTCATTTCCATGATCCATGGATACAAAAACACCATGGAGCATCCATGGAGCATCCTACGGGTTTTAGCCCAACTTGATAATCCATGGAGCATTTAGCCCACTATACAAGTATGGATGATTTACACAATCAACCCATATATTTAATTAGTATCCTTTTGATCACTTAATTAATTCCAAATTAATTCTTGATCAATACTAATTAAATAATCTTATTAATATATTAGAACTTATAATATATTATCAAACCTTAAGTGTTATTTCTCTCATTTTAGTCTATCCAAATGCATGATGCCATGCAACCCAAATGGACCATGCCGAGTCGGGTCAAGTACATACCAAATATAGTTATAGACTTAGACACTAATCCAACAGTCTCCCACTTGGATAAGTCTAAAACTATTATTGAGTATGACTTCAAAAACCGACTTGCAATCGTAGCTCTTTAAGCCGCTGTCGAACTCTGACGTTGTAATTGAACTCTGATCTCGTCAATGAGTTGTCCATTAGATAAGGGATCATCTATTCCTCCATTCTAGATATCATATGGATTGAGACATGGATTATCAATCATTCTCTCAGTCCATTTTGTTGTTTCCCGATTTCCGATTTATGACGACTGACTAATTGAACAAATCAAACCAGTCCTGGCTTGGCCAAGCACTCACATGTCATCATTAAATCATCGAGGGGCCCACATATATCGCTTTTATCCCGAAGGTAAAAGGAATGGATAAACTTTGACTCATATGGCTTGTTCTACTACTTGTTGAATCATACACAAAGGCACGTTTTATAACATCGAGTTACCAATGCGTTTTCGTGCAATCAATGTACAACCAACTCATAGTAACAACTCATATCTCTAGGTTTGAAGAATATAAGATATTATCGTCTCATGATCACTCGTGATAAAATCCATGAAGTGATTCAAATGAGCGCGGGTTGAGTCCAATACTCAGAACTTATGAGCACTCATGAGTGTTGTAGCACCCTTTGCTATGTCCAACAACTTAGACATCTACAAGCCAACTCATGGCAGTCTTAATTCATATCTACTTCCAACATATGACCGACTGTGGATGGTTTGAATAACTTAGTCATTCGGAAGAATGACCTAGTTTATTCTGGAAGTCAAAACATGCAAAATGAAACACAAGAATAATTGAATCCAATATGGTCTCAGAACTTATGAATATACATAAAACACTTTTTATTTATCACCATACTGATTACTCATTATTCATTGTTTCGGTTTTATCAACTTTATACTTGAATTAAAACACTAGTCGTCCCATGCTCCAAGCATATACATTATGTTTTTCTAAACAATAGCTTTGTCACACACCAAGTATGCACTCTATGTTTGTCTATGATCCTTACTTTGTGAAATAAATCAATTTAAACATAATTTCAATGATTCTAATTTCACACTCCCAAATCCTTATCGTAAATGTAAGAATTCCAAATTCCTATCATTTACCGAAATCTGTTAGATTTTAAACTTATATGCACTACCCTCTTGTAATGAATATGCACAAATTCACAAAGAGTTGTCAATAGTCATTACAGGGTATTCCAATGGAGATCTACTTCATGGAAGCAAAGTCTCATATTCAAAGTACATTGATTTGAATATCTTCCTTGCATTAAGTTTTCTCTAATCTTACACAGATTGATTCCACCTATGGAGACAACTCCATATTCCCATTTTGACTATCATTTCTCAACAAGAGTTGCCTCTTCTCAGACTATGTCAATATGGTCCTTCCAGAATTAACACTATACTTCTAACTGTCCCTGAGCAACCAATCTTTGGTAAACCTTAGATTGTCCTCGACAATTACTTAATAATTTTAGTCATATCCAATTCTAGACCTTTTTCCCTCTTAATGCCCCAAGGCATTTGGAAAATTTAGAAAGGATGAATATTATAGCACATGCAATCGATCCTATATCCAAAGCATATGGGACATGATTCATGATGTCTCACATAAAGACATGATACTAGACCAATCTTTTGCTATAATATTTATATTTCTATTTGCCAAGTTGTCATAATTCAAATTATGAAAAGGGATGCCGTAATCATAATCGAATTTTAGAATGCAAATAATGGACCCATATATATAATTTCTTTCTGTTGAGCCAATCCAACATAAAATTCATATATATATATATATATATATATATATATATATATATATATATATATATATATATATATATATATATATATCCTTGACTAAAGATGATTAAAACCTCAATCTAAGCTTTTAGAATTGAAATGAAGTATAATTTCCTCTCCCTTAATTATAGCAAAACAACTTTTCCCAACTGAAACCTTTTGTTTTCTATAATTAACATTGCTAACTTGCAATACTTATTATAATTATCATTCTCCCACTAACATGATGATTATTAGCATACCACTTATGCTCCCACTAGCTTTTACATGTACTCAGAAATCAGCTGGACTTCTAGAAAAACAATATTTTATTGACTTTCTTACCAAAGTTCAGATTTCTGGTACGAGATGCTTTGATAAAACTTTATCAAAATCATACACCTTTCCTTAGATAGCACACATGTGTGTCTAAACAATTTCAGAACTATGAAAAGGGATGCCGTAATCATAGTCTCAATTGTTTAGACCTTTTGCCATTTCTTATAAGTCCATGTTAGTGTGTCGGTTAACCACGCACGATCCACTAACGACTTGGAGAACTGCAAATATCACAATTGTTATCTACTTAAAATCTACTTGGTGGAAGAGTTTCCTCACCATCATTTCCATGAATCAGAGAGAAACCTTATGACCCTTAGATTTTATGATGTATGTGTTCTTATCCACGTGAATTTGTCAAAACCATAATCACAAGACTAGGTTAGTAGCAAATCCGAACTCATATGGATTGAACTGGTGCAATCTTAACTTCTTGCCACCTGGCAGTACAAGGGCCTGCCATTGCTTCCAAGTAGTTATGAAAACAATTGAGAACTCTCAGAACTCATATGCAAAGCCAACTTTAACTGGAATAGGCACAGAAATGTCAACAGGATAGGTTATAAACTACAGGTTTTATTCTTGATTAGATCTTGAAATACTTTCAGAATCTTTTAGACTCCCACTGTCCTCTTGACATATAAAAAACTATCTTGCCAAATATTCAAGAGATAGTGCAGATTCTTTATCAAGACAAACACTTCACACAATTGGCCTTAGTTGGTCTTTGTTATATCCAAAACATCACAACTTACCAATTTCAAATGAACAAGAGTAGAAAACATTTTACTCTTACATTTGACAAGTGTTATAAACCTTCTTTAAGATGTGTCACTCAAGATACAATCTTGGAGTATGACTCTAAGACTTGTTTTGGAACGAAGTATGATTCATCTTCTTGATTTAACCATTTCAGCAATTCTTGATTCCTCTTCTTAGCCATAGGAATGTACTAAGATGTCCTTAGAGGACCAATTGTGGTATGGTTTCTTAATCATTAAGATGATCACAAAACATGATACTAAAGTACTCTCCCATCTTTTCAGATTTGAGAAACTTTTATCTTTCTGCCTAATTTGATTCCTCTCATTCGTTCTGCCATACATCGAAACTTTTTCAATGTTTCAGAATTATACTTAAACTTGTAAGTATAACCATATTTACTAAACTTTAGTAAATCATGACGAATAGTCTTAGCAATCTTTTGTGGTGGACCTGACTAGTGCACAAGAATGTGTACTTGATACCTTAGTCCTTCACTTGACTCACATACACATGTGAACAAGGAACTAGTCTTAATTTTCCAAAGATAAAAATTCTCATTCATCATACTATACAACATGCATGATTCCAAGTTTCGGTCCAATTGAAACTTGGGCGATCAAAATCTTTCCTTATTTGGTAAATTTAGACACTACCACAAATGAAAGAATCAAGTCCATTTTTCCAATATTGCTATCAATGGAATCATATAAACAACCATTTTTCATAAATGTCACTGTATGGATATTTAAAATAAATATAAAATTAAAACCTTTTTATTTTATTTTTAAAAGTTTGCGGAAAAAACTCATCCTTATAGTGCAAATCCATATGAAAAACTTGTTGTTATCTATTCCTAAGCAATATATCATAACTCCTAAGCAACAACTCAAAAATTCTGATCACCGAACCATGCGATCGAAATCCATCTTCGCGATCAGAATCAGCATATACTTCCTTTAAGTTTCTTCACTTTTCTTTGATTCTTAAAGCAACAACATGTGACCCAGTCACATCATGTAATGAGAATCTCATAATAGAAACTTAACAGAGTTAGATAGTGGACTTCACCTGAAGTAGAATCAAACATCTTGACTTGATCAATCCTATGATCCTTCAGGTAAATAGGCAGTTTTGTAACCAATGCCCCTTCCTTTGGCAATATAAACATATGGACTCTATGGAAATGGTACACGGGACTATCACAGACTTAGACTTTCTCTTTACCATTTGGTCAACCGAGTTGACTATGGCCGATTCCTTTCCATTGGGAAGAGAAAGCTTTTTCCGGATATCCAATGTTACCATTGTCAATGTCCATTTAAGGTTTGGGAAGTTGATCTTTTTAATCAAACTTGCTTTACTAGTCCTCCAAATCATTGCTGATTCAGCAACACCAAGCAAATAGATAAGAACATTTAAGCGTCATGTCATAGTCTGTTACATAGTAGTTCCAAAGGAACTCACTATGTGACTTAGAAAGTGATTGAACATCCAACCTTCTTAAGACTTTGACACCCAACTCTCCCGGCTTGTCAATATGTGACTTCATCTCCAAGATGCGATCACACATAGACCTTGCTTGCCAATAGGGCTTGAGTGACCTTGAACTTGTGGGTTAGGGAGAATAACTGGAGGAGGTGGGAGATATTCCAAGAGACTTGGGAAGATCATAGATGTCTGAACTAGACATCTTTTGGGAGATATTCAAGATAGTTGATCTAAGTCCTTAATATAACACCGAATATGAAATATTAAGGCTAGGACCCAACACAATATTTTATAACTTGGAAGAGGGATGCCGTAATCCAGGCTATAAAATATTTGAAGGTAAGTGAATGACGATTCACCAATTTCCACCATGAAAAACGAAATAATTTATTAGGTTTTAATTGGTTTTGAAACTCCTAGATTCTTTTAAGATTCATTGAACTTTTCAATGGCATGTTTCAATCTCGATTGTCCCCTTCTGGTTTTGTGACTGGGATGCCGAGGATCACAAAACAAGGTGTGAAGTAACCATGCAAATTACTTGGTACTCTTAAATGTTTATCACTCAACCGATGTGCCGGTTAACCACACACGCTCCACCGGCCTATGATAAACTTTAAGAAACCCTTTGTCTACGTTGTTAAATCAAGCTAGTGTGCCGGTTAACCACACACCCTCCACTAACCGACTTAAGCAAAGTGCAAAGTGTAATTTCATGGGTTAACACCAAATTCACATTTTCCTAAGTAACTAAGATTGGGTATTAATAAGAGTTTAGTTACTTAGTATTTATCATTAATACTTTTAATGAAGGGAGAATTATAGTCCTTGTCCTACCCGTTCGGCTAAAGACCCTCCACCTGTCAAGGAAGCAGTGGGTGAGAGTGGACACCCATTAAACTGCCATTTTATAGGCAGTAACCTTATACCCCCCTTATAGACCGGCTTCGTGAATGAGGCCTACTAATGGTAAGACTGACTTGATCTTATACATATATATATATATATATATATATATATATATATATATATATATATATTATTAACTTATAGTACTATAAAGTATAAGGGTTGAATTTTAACTTTTAAAATTCTAAGGGCTTAACTTGGAATTAAAGTATTCATAAGGGAAAACTTTACAAGTTCCAAAACTTGAGGGCAAGTTTTGAAACTATTCAAAAACTATTCAATTTCATAACTTATGTGTTTAAATTAGTTTTAATTCAAAAAACTCTTCAGGTTCCATAGCTTGAGGACAAGTTATGGAAGACTTTAAACTATTAAAGAATGTGACTTTTCTTTATTCATAACCTATGGAAATATTTATGAGTTTTATGAATCTTAAATGTGACTTTTCATATAACTTGAGGACAAGTTACAAAAACACATTTTAGAATCAACTCTTAGATTAATTTGGATTGAAAACACATTTTCACATAATTTTTCTATTAATCTAAGCAACTCATAAGAACAAGATAATACAAATCAAACTTTTTCATGTAATTAGCTTAATCATTAAACTAATAAAAAACATGAATCTATTGACAATTATCTTTTGAATTGGATTAGGATGAACTCTACCACATCAAAAACAGGTTTATAGGTTCAAAAATAGCTTAGGGTAATGATTCTAGTCCAATTCCAGCCTTAAAAGTCGAAAATATGTTGTTAGGGGCTCCTACTCGTCGAGTGTATGAACCTACTCGTCGAGTAGGATGATTTTCCTCATGGACTCGGCGAGTTCATCAGTGGACCCGGCGAGTCCAGTGCCCAGACAGCCAAAAAATCGATTTTTTCAACTTTTTTCAGCAATTTGCATCAAGTATAATTGAAAACAAGCCTAGACTCTGATACCACTGTTGGGTTTTGAGCATTCTAACACTCCTAAGTGTACATGCAACCCTAAATACCTTGGATCTATCTTTTCTCTATTATACATGCAAATATGAATATTCCAAGGTATTATCATATCTAGCATACAATCTTTGATACTTGGGTAATAAAACAAGTTAGAAGACATACCTTTTTATATAGCTTGATTCCTTGATGCTTAAGAGCCGAGTACCCCAAGTGTGACACCTCAAATGGTTCACACAACATCAAAATATAGTTGGAGTAACTTGAGAGAAATCATACACTTCATGAAATCGGCTAGCCCTCACCATACATACATAGTCTCACATGGTTGCAAATTTTGGGAAGAATAAGATGCTTATATAGTGTGTCACAATTAGGTTTACACCATGTAAACCCTAATTGTCATGGCCTTTCATTTCCATGATCCATGGGTACAAAAACACCATGGAGCATCCATGGAGCATCCTATGGGTTTTAGCCCAACTTGATAATACATGGAGCATTTAGCCCACTATACAAGTATGGATGATTTACACAATCAACCCATATATTTAATTAGTCTCCTTTTGATCACTTAATTAATTCCAAATTAATTGTTGATCAATACTAATTAAATAATCTTATTAATATATTAGAACTTATAATATATTATCAAACCTTAAGTGTTATTTCTCTCATTTTAGTCTATCCAAATGCATGATGCCATGCAACCCAAATGGACCATGCCGAGTCGGGTCAAGTACATACCAAATATAGTTATGGACTTAGACAGTAATCCAACAAGATACTCTCAGAGATCGGAATAAAATGAGCACTCTTAGTAAACCTATCCACAATAACCCAAATGGAATCCACACCCCACGCCATCCTAGGTAACTTCGTGATAAAATCCATAGAAATCTCTTCCCATTTCCAAATGGGTATAGGTACCGGCTGAAACTCGTCGTGGGGCCTCTGATGTTCAACTTTGACCTTCCTGCAAGTCAAACACCGCTCAACAAACCATGCAACCTCCCGCTTCATGCAGGGCCACCAATAAGTCAACCTTAAGTCTCGATACCTCTTCGTGGCCCCCGGATGGATAGAAAACCTAGACTTGTGCGCCTCCTCTAAGATCTTTTGCCTCAATTCCTATGATGTCGATACCCCAAACTCTGCTACACTGATTTAATAAACCCCGACGGTCTCGAACAAATAGAGGAATTTGTCCCCGGATTCGCTCAACCTTCCAGTTCTCCTTCTTCAATCCCTCCACCTAAGACTCCTTGATCATATCCAATAGAGGTGAAATCACCGTCATCCTTAGGCAAACATCTCAGATCGGAGCACTTGCCGCCTTCCGGCTCAAGGCATCATCCACCACATTGGCCTTCCCGGGATGGTACAAAATCTCGCAATCATAATCCTTTACTACACCGAGCCATCTCCTCTACCGCATATTAAGATTTTGCTGATCGATCAAATGCTTCAAACTCTTTTTATCCGTAAAAATGGTGCACCGGACCCCATACAAATAATGTCTCCAAATCTTGAGGGCAAACACTACTGCCCCCAATTCCAAGTCATGAGTGCGGTAATTCGCCTCATGAGGCTTCAACTGCCTCGAAGCATAAGCAATCACATGTCCCCTCAGCATTAGAACTGCTCCAAATCCCAAAATAAAAGCATCACAGTACACTACAAAGTCATCCAATCCCTAGGGTAGTGATAGAATCGGGGCCTCGCATAATTTCTGCGTCAAGCTCTCGAATGCCAACTGCTGATCTGGACCCCACCAAAAGGTCACGCTTTTCTTGGTCAAACGGGTCAAAGGTAATTTGATCTTGGAGAAATCCTGAATAAATCTGCGATAGTACCCTGTAAGAACCAACAAACTACGAATCTCGGATGCGTTCTTTAGGATCTCCCAATGCATTACCGCCTCAATTTTGGTTGGATCAACCCAAATACCCTCCTGATTGATGATGCGCCCTAAAAATTGCACCTCCCACAACCAAAAATCACATTTAGAGAATTTGGCATACAGCCTCTCCATCCTCAAGGTCTCCAACACCTCCCTCAAATGTTGCTCCTTGGTATTAGAGTAGACCAAGATATCATCAATGAAAACAATCACAGACCAATCCAACATCGGTCTACAAACCTGGTTCATGAGATCCAAGAACGTCGTTGGAGCACTGGTGAGCCCGAATGGCATCACCACGAACTCATATGACCATAGCGAGTCCTAAAAGTCATCTTCGGTATATCCTAATCTCTAATCCTTATCTGATGATATCCTGACCGAAGATCAATCTTGGACAACCAAGATGCACCCTGAAGCTGATCGAACAAATCATCAATCCTCGGGAGCAGATAACGGTTCTTCACCATTAACTTGTTCACCTCCCGATAACCAATACACAACTTGTGTGACCCATCCTTCTTTTTCACGAACAGGATCGGTGCTCCTCACTAGGAACTGCCCTGGCGAATAAATCCTCGGTCTAGCAGCTCATGAAGATGCGTAGACAACTCCTTCATACCAGGCAGAGCTAAACGATACGATGCCTTCGCTATCGGCGCCGCACCAGGCACTAAATCAATACGGAACTCCACTTTACTCTCCGGAGGCTCCCTAGCCAACTCCTCAGGAAATGCGTCAGGAAAATATTGCACAATTGGAACAGTGCTCAACTCTACCATAGCCTCAATCCTCGTGTCTGAATCATAAGCCAAGAACCCAGAACAACCCTGCTAAAGTAGCCTCCTAGCCCACGAAGCCGAACAGAGAGCTGGTCCACGTGAGGCTCTCTCTCCATGAATAATCAGTTCTCCCCCACTTAGGGTTCGAACTCTCACCAACTGACGCTTGCAGTCTATCATGGCCCCCATTGGGCCCCAACCAATCCATCCCAATGATCACTTTCAACCCCCGCAAAGGAATTGGAACCAAATCGATAGAAAACCTGTAACACCCGGAATCCAGGAGGCCAAGTTGGGGAAGGAAAAACCCTAAGTCAACGAGTCAACTCGTCGAGTCCAAGGAAGAACTCGACGAGTCGGAGCAAGTTCTGTGTCACGGATTAAGTGGCCGACCCGGCGAGTCGGGGTACTGACTCGGCGAGTCTGGTCTGGGATGGGAAACCCTAATTTCAGGGCTTGGTGCCCTATTTAAGCATCATATTTTCATTCCCTCGGCCTTATCTTCAGACCCCAGACCTCAAACCCTCACCCACAATAACCCTAGTGCATCTTGCGAGTGTTTAAGCCACCTTGGTGTGATTTGTGTGCTCTTGAAGAGGAAGAAGAAGAAGAAGAAGGAAGTTAGACGTTCAAGAAGGAGGAAGTAGATCCAGAAGATACACTCTATTTGTTGTATTTATTTGTAATCAAGTCTTCATCTTGGCTTTTGGTTTATTAGATCTCTTTATAGTCCCTTTTTGGAAGGTTTTTGGTCCAAGAATGGTTGTATTTGGGTTTTGGACGTCCCCCAAGCATGATCCTTTCCGATCTGGAAGTATTTGGGGTGGTAAGACATAAAGGTGCAAGCTTTATGCCATTAGGAAGTCCCATGCAAGCTTAAAGAGATTATTATGGCCTTTTGGAGCCCTAAAGGCCATTCAAGGAAGTAAAGTCCATGGCTTTACGTGGTTATTGGATGTCTAGAGTCCAGATCTTGATTTCCATGTCTTGGTTTGGTGTATTAAGGGTTTATGGACCATGGAGTTATGTCTTAATGAGCTAGGGTTTTGTCTAAACCCATTAACAAGGACTTAGGATGGGTAAAGATGGAAACTTTACCCTTAATAAGTCATTTCCAGAGTGTTTATGAGGTTTGGAGTTCAGATCTGAAGTATAAGGGCTTAATCCTTTATGATAGTCCAACAGACCGAGGAACTCGGCGAGTCCTGGGAGGGACTCGGCGAGTTTAAGTGAGTTGTCCCTTTTTCCGGTTATGGGTGAACTCGGCGAGTCAGGGGAATGACTCGGCCAGTTGACTCGGTTTGTCACGAGTCTGGTTAGCCAGGGAACTCGGCGAGTCAAGGGCTGACCCGACGAGTTGGTTTGTGATTGCAGGATTCTGAGCTTTTGAACTCAACGAGTTGCTGGAGCAACTCGGCGATTCAAGCCAACCTGGAAGTGTTGACTTTGACCATGGACTGTTGACTTTGACTTTGACCAGAGTTGATTTAGTTTGACTTCTGGAGGGCATTTTGGGGACTGAGTGTTATGTTGGTATTGGTAGCTCGGGGAGCTAGGGGAGCAGCAGTTCGCGGAATTGTCGGATAGCAGCCAGAGGTTTCAGCAAGTCTTCAGTTGTACGAGGTGAGTTTCCTCACTGTGTGCATGGGTCTACGGCCACAATGCCGGCCCATTATGTTTGTGTATAGTAGGAAGACCCGGGGGTTAGCCCTAGGCATTATTATGATGTATGTTCCGGATTACGATCCGATGCCGGGAGAGGCCCGAGGGATGTTAGTATGTTAGAGGTCTTTGTGAGTCTTGCATGTGTCGGTAGTATGTTTCCAGACCAAGGTTCGATACCGGGGCAAGCCCGAGGAATGTTAGTATGTTAGTTATACTTGTTGTCAGTGTGATATATGTATGTGCCTGGTAGGGAGGTGAGTGTGGGCGAGGTCTCGTATCTCATCACTAGCCGAGTATGGACGGGGTTCCGTATCTCATTAGCAGCAGAGCAGGGGCGAGGCCCGAGTTAGGAGGGAGGTGAGTGTGGGCAGGGGCGGGGGCCCGTATCTCACTATTAGTAGGAGCGTGGACGGGGTTCCATGACTCATCAGCAGCAGGACAGGGCGAGGCCCATGTTACGCGAGGCCTTAGATCAGGAGTATAGTAGAGTATGTTTAGCTATTTGTTATGTGTGACGTTATATGTTTGTATGTGTTTAGCGGGCAAGGCCCAGAGACAGGCAGGGCCTAAGAGAAGTAGATTTGTATACCGAGCGAGGTTCGATGCCAGGTGGGGCCTGATGCCGGGCGGGGCCCGATGCCGGAGCTAGTCCGATGCCGGGCAAGTCCCGATGCAGCGGGAGGGGGCCTAGTATGTGGTTATGTATGTGGTATGTGGTAGGTTGGGGAACTCACTAAGCTTCGTGCTTAAGGTTTTCAGTTTGGTTTCAGGTTCTTCCGGCAGTGGAGAGAAGAGCTCGGGATGATCGCATGGCACACACCAAGAAGTTTTTAGCATGGGATGTTTACTCTGATAAAATAAATATGTTTGAAATGATACTTGTTTTCATATAAGGATTTATGTATGACTTGATTATGGTTGATTAATGATTTTAAAACGAAATTTTTGGTCATGATTTTTGGGATGTTACAAGTTGGTATCAGAGCCTTGGTTTAAGGGATTCGAATACAATCTCTGGTGCGTCTGAACTCAAATTGAGGACTTGGTATGAAAATTTTCAAAGAAAATCGTTTTTTTTATAAAAGGAACTTTGAGAAAAAGATAAGAATTTTGGAAAAGGATAAGAAAAAGGAACCTTGAGAAAAGATAAGAATTTTGGGAAAAAGAGAAAAGGGTGTGGTGCATGCAATCAGCCGAGCTCAAGTAAGTTCTCCTAAAATAACCATACAAGTTTATGTTATGATATGATTATGTGATCAGCATGCTAGTTTAGGGTTAAGGATCTAGGAAGGATGCCTTGTATGCCTGTTATATGCGTTTATTGAGCTGCATGCTAGTATTGATTAGTCAGTGGTAGGATAGCCTGTTTAGGTTATGCCTGATTATATGAGCTTTATGAATTGCATGCTAGTGCAGATTCTTGAGTAGGGGATAGAACAGTTTGATTGGATTATGTGGTTAGTTTTTCCCCATTGTCTGAATATTGCTTGCTTTGTGCTTGTGGGACTTTTAGTAATGTGAGCTAGCTATTAAGTGAATATGCTAAGTCACATGTGGCACATGCTGGATAATCTCAGAGTGACAAGATTTGACCCTATTGCGTAGCTCTTGTTTGAGTCCAACCGTTCTAGGGATGAGTCTTTTACTCGAAGGATGATCTGATCTCTGTTGTATGTGGCTATATTCATGAGGTAGCTAGTTGACATTACTGGGAAGTCCTTCAGCAGCTGAGGATGGAATGAGTTAGATGATACCCTAGGGCAAGCCTAGGATGAGAGTAGTGATGGGAGCAGTGTTAGTAGCAGTGAAAGGGACTTGGTTTAGTCGAGGCAATTCTTGAGGAAAGTACGGATAGATGTGGAATGTAGTAGGGGCCCATACTACTGAAAGTAGAGGATCTGTACTCGATTCAAGAAGGGCCGGGATAAAACCAGGGAACTTGTAGTGCGTGTGTGATCCCTCAGTAGTGATGTGTATTCTGATGGTTGTTATGGTATGTTTTTAGCATGGAGACGTTGCGTGAGAGACCGGTGGGTGGATCAGGCGCCGGAGAGGGATCAGGCTCGGGTTCAGGAGCCGAGCAGCTCGAGGAGCGGATGAGGGAGTTTGTATCAGCTGATATTACGCACAGTATTATAGACCAGACTCCTATGATCTTTGGTGCGGTCAAGGAGGGCATAATGGAGATTTTGGATGAGAGGCTAGGAGACTTCCGCACTGAGATGATGACCATGATGGGAGCGCGTACATTGACATTTCGAGAGTTCAGAGCTTGTGGAGCTCAAGATTATCTTGGGACTAGGGACCCCATTGCTAGCAGCAGATGGTTGGCAGATGTCACCAATGCCTTTCGTTCGATCCGGTGTCCCGAAGGGGACAAGGTCAGACTCGGCTCCTGTCTTCTGAAGGACAGAGCGTGTGATTGGTGGGAGGACGTTGGTCATGCTATTGGGGATGATGCCGCTTTGGATGCGATGACATGGAGTGATTTCTCGGCCAGGTTCAAGGCCGAGTTTGCAGCAGTGATTGAGGTGTAGCAGTTAGCACAGGAGTTCCAGGACTTACGGCAGACTACAGAGACTGTGGCGGAGATCACCGCCAAGTTCAGGAAGAAATCCCTTCTGGTTCCGCAGTATGTGGCGGACGAGGAGATGAAGAAGGCTCGGTACCTTGAGATGTTGAGGAGCGATATCAGCCAGTTTGTGAGTCGATCCAGCTGCAAGACGCTGGAAGATATGATCACTCGAGCCAGGGAGAGAGAGAGAGATTGATTTAGAGACAAAAAAGAAGAGGAAGCCGGCAGAGGTTCAGGTATCTATGGGTTCGGGAAAGATGCCAAAGATATCAGATTCTATGTCGAGAGGTCATCAGGACCGAGGCCGTTGTGGCAAGTGCGGCAGGACGCACACGGGTGCATATAGGAGCGGTAGTGGGGGTGATTCAGACTGCTTCAAGTACGACCGGATCAGTCATTTTAGCAGAGATTGTACTGCTACCACCTCTCAGGTATCAGAACTGATATGTTTCCATTGCATTCAGAGGGGACACAAGAAGGCCCAATGTCCGAGTTTGCTTTCAGCAGGACAGGTGATAGCACCTGCCCCTGCATTCTTGAGGATCACCGACGGCCGTCAGGGCCGGGCAGAGGTGCCTGCGGCGAGGAGCAGGGCGTATTAGTTGGTTTCAGAGGAGGCGTGAGCAACCCGGTGTGTCAGGTACATATCTTTTGTTTCTTTGTCAGCTTATGTTATGATTTTATTGTTATGGTTCTGCATCAGTATTGGTAATGGTATTTATGTATTTGGTGGCCTGCTTGTGATAGAGTTATATGCCATCTGCATACCCTGGATTTTTGAATGATAGTTAGAGATCATTCCCTTTAGAGTAGGTTACTCAGGATGCAGTAAATGTAGCATGCATGTGTGAGACTCGGGTATGTCTCGCTAGTTTTCAAGGGAGGTGTCGTATGGGAATAGGTCGGGTAGATCACTAGCAGTGGTAGAGTGGATTGTCAGCAGAGTGGCCGGAAGATGATGGGGAGAATCGGAAAATTCTTCCAAGCGGTGAGCTCTGAGAATCTAGCTGAATTGAAGTGGGGGAGAGCTACCCGTTTGGCCAAGGGCAGAAGTAAGTGCGAGAATGGGATGAGATCGCATTCTAAGTAAAGAAGAAGTAGCTCAAGTGGCTGTTTGGATTGAGAGGCATGTGAGTTGGGAGTTTGGAAAACTTCCCCCACATTGAGTTTGTGACCCCACGATTAATTGATGACTGGGTTGGGAGCCAGGTTGGAGAATTCTGGCAAGGCGCAGGTCTAGGCAGGATTTAATATTGCGGGGTAGTCGCAGCTTTCCCCAGCAGTGAGTCAGTGAGAGAAGTGTTGTGAGGTTGTGGGTAAGCCGTAGCATTCATTAGTAGCCTTGTTAGCGGAGTATGGGCGGGGGCCCATATCTCCGAATTAGTATGATAAGAATCTGGTAAGGCTAGCAAGTTGAGATTAGAGGAGGAGTGGGCCTGCATAGCCCTGGATAGGTGAGACATGTGGGAGATACCGCTCCGAAGTGTAATTGGGTGAGACCCGTGGGCAAGGCCCGTGTACATATAGCAGCAGGTGGGGCCTGGTAGAGACCTTAGGGTCAAGGTAGGGGATCGAGGATCCCAAATCTTCTAGAGCCAGAGTGGCTAGATTGGTAGAGTAGTTCTGTTAGTCGTAATATCTTCAGAAGTCGCTGAGAGCGACTGAGAGATTGTTCTTGTGTTCGGTAACCGGTGGGGGACCGGTATTTTAGATGATGGTAGACCACTTGGGACCAGAATGGTCTCGGTTCATCCGGAAGGCGGATGAGGGTCAGCAGGATTTCAGGCAGGAGTGATGATAAGGGATTTCGTGCGTAAAGCAGGGAGCTAATCAGGAGATGCTAAGTCGCTCACGGCGGGATTAAATAATCTCAGAGTGATTGATTTGACTTTGTTGTGCAGCTCTTGTCTGATTCTTAACCATTGCATAAAGGAATCTTCTACTCGAAGGATTATCTGATTCACACGCTGGATGGAGCTTACAGCATTGGACCATAGTAAGTGAAATCATTCAGTGGTAGTGACCAGTACTGGGAGTGGCTGGAGAGGTAGATGTAGCGAAAGGTGTATCCTTCACAGAAAATGAGAAGGTTGTTGTTGTGTATGGAAAGTTGCTTTGGGAAAGCCGTGTATCGCGCAGGAAAAAGGGGTGAACCGCTAGTATGTCCAGCATAAGTGCTCGAGGAGTACCAGAGGGATTGTCGGTTGGATAAGATGCATGTTCTCAGGATTGTTGGTGATGGGAGTGCTCTCGAGGTTTTTATCTCCAAGGATTTGTTTTGCGGAATGATCAGGCGGAAGACCATCGAAAGCGGTTCTTCGAAGGGTGGGCCACCGAGGATTCGATCGGGAGGGCGAAGTGCGTATCGTGTGGGGAAGTTATGAGCGGCTTGTAAGGAAGTTGGCCATAGCGGACTTCGAGGACGAAGTCCAGTTTAAGTGGGGGAGAGTTGTAACACCCGGATTCCAGGAGGCCAAGTTGGGGAAGGAAAAACCCTAAGTCAACGAGTCAACTCGTCGAGTCCAAGGAAGAACTCGACGAGTAGGAGCAAGTTCCATGTCACAGATTAAGTGGCCGACTCGGCGAGTCGGGGGACTGACTCGGCGAGTCTAGTCTGGGATAGGAAGCCCTAATTTCAGGGTTTGGTGCCCTATTTAAGCATCATATTCTCATTCCCTCATCCTCATCTTCATCCCCCAGACCCCAAACCCTCACCCACGAAACCCTAGTGCATCTTGTGAGTGTTTAAGCCACCTTGGTGTGATTTGTATGCTCTTGAAGAGGAAGAAGAAGAAGAAGGAAGTTGGAGGTTCAAGAAGGAGGAAGTAGATCCATAAGATACACTCCACTTGCTGCATTTCATGGTAATCAAGTCTTCATCTTGGCTTTTGGTTTATTAGATCTCCTTATAGTCCCTTTTTGGAAGGTTTTTGGTCCAAGAATGGTTGTCTTTGGGTTTTGGACGTCCCCCAAGCATGATCCTTTCAGATCTGGAAGTATTTGGGGTGGTAAGACATAAAGGTGCAAGCTTTATGCCATTAGGAAGTCGCATGCATGGTTAAAGAGATTATTATGGCCTTTTGGAGCCCTAAAGGCCATGCTAGGAAGTAAAGTCCCGGGCTTTACGTGGTTATTGGATGTCTAGAGTCCAGATCTTGATTTCCCTGTCTTGGTTTGGTGTATTAAGGGTTTTTGGACCATGAAGTTATGTCTTAATGAGCTAGGGTTTTGTCTAAACCCATTAAGAAGGACTTAGGATGGATAAAGCTGGAAACTTTACCCTTAATAAGTCATTTCCAGAGTGTTTATGAGGTTTGGAGTTCAGATCTGAAGTATAAGGGCTTAATCATTTATGATAGTCCAACAGAACGAGGAAATCGGCGAGTCCTGGGAGGGGCTCGACGAGTTTAAGTGAGTTGTCCCTTTTTCCGGTTATGGGTGAACTCGGCGAGTCAGGGGAATGACTCGGCTAGTTGACTCGGTTTGTCACGAGTCTGGTTAGCCAGGGAATTCGGCGAGTCAGAGGCTGACCCGACGAGTTGGTTCGCAATTGTAGGATTCTGATCTTTTCAACTCGGCGAGTTGATGGAGCAACTCGGCGAGTCAAGTCAACCTGGAAGCGTTGACTTTGACCATGGACCGTTGACTTTGAATTTGACCAGAGTTGATTTAGTTTGACTTCTGGAGGGCATTTTAGGGACTAAGTGTTATGTTGGTATTGGTAGCTCAGGGAGCTAGAGGAGCAGCAGTTCGGGGAATTGTCGGATAACAGCCGGAGGTTTCAGCAAGTCTTCAGTTATACGAGGTGAGTTTCCTCTGCATGGGTCTATGGCCACAATGCCGGCCCATTATGTTTGTGTATAGTAGGAAGACCCGGGGGTTAGCCCTAGGCATTATTATGATATATGTTCTGGATTACGATCCAATGTCGGGAGAAGCCCGAGGTATGTTAGTATGCTAGAGGTCTTTATGAATCTTGCATGTGTCGGTGGTATGTTTCCGGACCAAGGTCTGATACCCGGGCAAGCCCGAGGAATGTTAGTATGCTATTTATACTTGTTGTCTGTGTGATACTTGTATGTGCCTGGTACGGAGGTGAGTGTGGGCGAGGTCCCGTATCTCATCACTAGCCGAGTATGGACGGGGTTTCGTATCTCATTAGCAGCAGAGCAGGGGCGAGGCCCGAGTTAGGAGGTAGGTGAGTGTGGGCGGGGGCCCGTATCTCACTATCAGCAGGAGCGTGGACGGGGTTCCATGACTCATTAGTAGCAGGACAGGGGCGAGGCCCAAGTTACGCGAGGCCTTAGATCAGGAGTATAGTAGAGTATGTTTAGCTATTTGTTATGTGTTACGTTATATGTTTGTATGTGTTTAGCGGGCGAGGCCGAGAGACAGGCAGGGCCTAAGAGAAGCAGATCTGTATACCGAGCGAGGCTCGATGCCAGGCGGGGCCTGATGCCGGGCGGGGCTGATGACGGAGCTATTCCGATGTCGGGCAAGTCCCGATGCAGCGGGCGGGGGCCCAGTATGTGGTTATGTATGTGGTATGTCGTATGTTGGGGAACTCACTAAGCTTCGTGCTTACAGTTTTCAGTTTGGTTTCAGGTTCTTCCGGCAGCGAAGGGAAGAGCTCGGGATGATCGCATGGCACACACCAAGAAGTTTTTAGCCTGGGATGTTTACTCTGATAAAATAAATATGTTTGAAATGATACTTGTTTTCATATAAGGATTTATGTATGACTTGATTATGGTTGATTAATGATTTTAAAACAAAATTTTTTGTCATGGTTTTTGGGATGTTACAAAACCTTTCCCCAAACACATTCAGAACACTCCTCCGAAATATCCTCGCAGCACTCACGGTGCCGTCATCCGCAATCTCCACCTCGAGTGGGGAATCCAAGGTCCCTGGAGCATCCCGAAACGTCTTGCTTAGCGCAAGAGATACAAATGATTAGGTAGCCCCCGAATCAAAAAGAACATGCGCCGACAAACCATTGGCCAAGAAGGCCCCTATACTATATCATAATAACATAAGCATAACAATAAAATAAACAAGACAGAAATAGATCACATACCAGTAACGACGTCTGGCGCTGCTCGGGCCTCCTCCGTGGTCAGCTGAAATGCACGACTCTTCACCGCGGGAGCTTCCGCCTTGACACGACGGCCATCAATAATCCTTATGGTGGTGGCTGCAAGCACCGCCACTGCTCTTCCTACTCTAACCAACTGCGGACAGTCGGCCTTTTTATGACCGACCTGGTTGTAGTGGAAACAAATCAAGCCCTTCCTGGGTCAATCCCTGCTCACGTGGCCCGACTGACCACATGTATAGCATACTAGACTTGTCACTCGACAAGCTCTACTGTGCGGCCTCCCGCACTTGCCACATCGGTCACGTCCCTATTGGCCCCTGCTGGAAGGATCGGAGGTCTTAGGCTTCTTAGCCAGTCCTATGGCCGTCTGAACCTACTCCGGCTTCTGCTTTGTGCGGAGCTCTAACTCAATCTCCTGTTCTTGGTCCTTCTCCACCATATCATTCAGGGTCTTGCACCCTGAAAAGCTCACAAACTTCCAGATATCATCCCTCAGCATGGTGATACCTCGTCTTCTTGATCTCCTCATCCACAGTGTACTGCGAACCAATAATGCTCGCTCCCGAAACTTGGCAGTGATCTTCGCCACAGTCTCGGTAGTCTGCTGCAAATCCTGAAACTCCCTCACCAAAAGCTACACCTCACTGGATGGTGTAAACTCCAGGTCAAACCGAGCATAGACTAATGATGGGATCCCTAACCCCAAAGAACTTGGGCGCACCACACGCCTTGAACTCCCAGAATGAGGGATTTCGGACCCTAACCTGGCCTGTAGCAATCTCGGCTCGAAAATACCTGAGCCGCTCATCCATGATCTCCATCATACCCTCCTTGACGATCCAAAAAATCACCAGGGTAGCGTCAAGAATGCCACGAGTAACCTTGATTGCAATAAGATTGCGCAGCCTCTCATCAATGGGATCTGCACCGGAGCCCGAACCTGATCCTGATCCTAAACCATGAGTGATCATCACCATACTCAACAAAAAATACCACAAGACAGAATGATAAAAAAAATTCAAAAGAGGTTCCTCCTCACCGGTCTCCTTAGAGTTCCCAAGTCTAACATTAGTTCGGGTACAGGTCTTGTGCTTTCAGTAGTACGGGCCCAATACTACCTTCCACACCTACCTGTACCTTCCCCAAGGCTCTACCTGACACCTCTAATTCACCCCAAAACAATAATATGACCCACAGAAAACAACATAGCTCAAATCGTAGACTATTCTAAGATTTCTCAGTCCCCATAAAACCAGAACTTAATTAACCATAGCAGGTTGCCCTATGCATGCTAGTTATACACAGATAGAATCACATAGACTGTCAAATAATATTTTACCCTAGACAACAATCCAAACAAGGAACAGTAAGAAGGCAGGATTCATCATTCTAGGGCTATGCAATCCTAGAAGTATACAACTTTGAAAGCATACACATAGCAAAATCCATCCAATTATCAATTTTTCAAATATAGTTATAGCATGGCTAACATATTAGGGAAACACTTACTTGAGCTCGTCCGATTACGCGCATTTCCAATCCCCTCTTTTCTTATAAAGAAATCGGTTTCAACAAAATTTTTAACTTTTGATTTTTGAAAAACATTTTTACCATTCCCTCAGTTTGAGTTCTGACACACCCGAGAGTGTGCCCGAAACCTCAAACCAAGGCTCTGATACCAACTTGTAACGGCCCAATTTTCAAATAATTATTTTTCATTATAATAATAAAATCCATGTCCCTTAATTGTAAATTCCAATCATAAAGTGTATCTCAAAAATCCATTACACCAAATAATTATTCAAAAGATCAGAGTGTCCATATCAAAATGCTGGAGAGTGTGTGTCGCACCATCATATCGGGCCCTTGCCCTTAGATCCCGAAGTACCTAAAACAACCAACAAACTGTAAGCTAGTTTTTAGTGAGTTCCCCATAACATACCCACATACAATCATATAAATCCACATACGCCATGCATACAAACAAACATGTAAGGATGACATGGAAACCGTCCATGGTCTTAATCCGGGTGCCATGGGAACCCCCACATGGTCTTATCCAACTACCATGCGAACCCACACATGGTCTTCACATGAGTACATAACACATTGATAGCACATCCACAAATAATCATTATAGCTAAATAACATGGGCCGACATTGGTGCCTTCGACCCATTGGTATGGTGGGGAAACTCACCTCAAATACTGAACAATAGGTGGTTAGGTCTCCGCTCTGATTGTCAGCTCTACTCAACCCCTAAACAAAAAAAATTCCTTAGATTCAACTCATTATGCCCCAAAACTCCTTATAAGTCAAACTTGGTCAAAGACTAAAGTCAAAGTCAAATTCAACGATCTGATTTGACCAAACTTGCCGAGTTGGTCCTTCAACTCGTCGAGTTTCCCCTACTGTCCACTCAGATCTCGAAAACTCCCATCAACTTATCAATTTCACTAATGAACTGGTCGAGTTGGCCAAAAATCCAACCTCTTAATGCAATAAGTTGATTCCATTGAATCCAGGGACTCCAAAACTCAGATCTCTTCCAAAATGATGTCTACAAGGGTAAAGTTTCCAACTTTGCCCTTAAGGACCATCCATAATGAGTGAAACCCAAACCCTAGGTTCATTGGAGTATGTCTTAATCCATTAAGCCCTTAAACTCTCACAACATTGCCCTAAAACACAGATCTGGTGTCCAAGGGTTGGAAAATCATGTAAAGTTTCCAACTTTACGTCCATGCAAGCTAAAATACACTCTAGGGCTTAATAAAGACTTAATGAAGGACTTATTGCATGAATGGGACCTAGCGACTAATAAAATTTGCAACTTTAGGCCAAAAGAGGCCATGAAGGGGTGGGATCTAACTTATTAACCCCTGGAAACCCCAACATCTTGGACAACCCAACCATAAACCCAAAATCATGCTAAAACTTCAAGGAAAGAGATCTAGAAGAATACAAGGCAAGATGTCGATTTTATACCTCAAGAAGAGTGCTATTGATCAAATAGTTTCTGGATCTATACTCCTTCATCTAAGCTAGATGCTTCCAACTTCCAAGCTCCTTCCAAAGAACCACCAAAATCAATTCTCAAAGCTCACACACTCAAGCTTGAAAGGTGATACATGAATCTAGGGTTTCTGGACAAGGGTGGCTGGTAAGAAGGCTAGCCAAGGGGGTTTAAGTCCTTTAAATATGGTGCAACACCCTAAAATTAGGATTTCATGTTCAGCCGCCAACTCGTCGAGTTGGGACTCCCCGACTCGTCGAGTTGGGTCATTAAAACCCGCAACCATAAAATTCTCGACACGACGAGTTGGAGCTCCCCAACTCGTCAAGTTCCCACAAAATTCCAATATTTTGAGAAATGTATAATACTTGGACCAAGCGTTATAGCCAGGAACCGTGCGCCCCCTTCGAGGATATTGCACCCCATGCCCAGGGAGAAATCCAAATCGCGCCTACAGGGACTCAAACTCTTTTGGTGTTTGTTCGATTCCAGTTATCGATGTCGCCATTGCTTATCGCTAATAGATTCAAGACGAAAGAGAAAGGAAATGAAGAAAAAATAAGAGACAGTTGAAGAGCAATAGAGCGAATAAAAGGAAATTGTCCTCGATAGGGAAAGCATTAAATGAGAGGCGTGAAATACAAACGGTTGCAATGATGAGACCGTCTATGCAGCCGAATTCGTCGCATTAGTAGATGTCAAATCCATCCCCACAGAAGACGTGTGCTAATCTAAGATAGAACAAGCCAGCTACCTAAGGCTAATGCTGGCGTCTACTAGCCTAGGGGACTTGTTAAGTATTCCTCCGGAATACACTAAATATAAAGGTATGACTATCCAAAGGACGGCCTAGCTAACTATCGTTACCTGGCGTAAGTGCTAGGTCTGGGCCCTTGCCCTCGCGGCCTAATGCTTAGGCCTCGGCGTCCTAACATCTAGGCCCATAACAGGCCAAAATAGTACCAAATTGCTCCCCAGAATGACAAGTGTAGTGCTCAGAGCACCACTTCTCAGTAACTCTACGCCAATAGTAGATAACCGCTAGTGGTACATGACTCACAATAGGACGCCTCCACGTTCTACCAGTCCGAACATGACAGAAGGTGCTATCGGAGACATGCTCCCAGAATGACATGTATAAAAGGACCCTTCTTCTCTAGAAGAAAGGATTGCTCTCTCTCTCTCTCTCCATCTAATACAAAACCCTAATTCTCCCACAAAATTATTGACTAGACCGTCAGAGTCTCGTTCTGGGACCCCCTCCCGGATGACGACTAATGTTGTCTCTTTCTTTGTTGTGATTCTTAGGCTTAACCAGACGAGGGTATCCACAAATGGCGTTAAGCTCAAAGACATATCACAACAATTTTCTAATTGTTACCTATGATTAGGTGAAACTTTCTACCATTGATGTAAGATTGAGAATCATGTTAATACAGATTGCTTGGTGTCCTTAATCTTATGTGTCTTTCAGTGAACCACATTGAGATGAATGTTTTTCGGTGAGAACCATTCATCATGTGTTTCCCAATCAGGAGTTAGGTTGGGCAGTTAATACTTAATAAGATGTTACCCTTCCTTGTGATTATCAACTAAGTTCATTATGGATAATGCCCTTTCTTATGAGGGGTTGTAGCAACAAGGGTCAATATGCACACTTGAATGAGAGCTTAATGTGCAGAAAGGAGGACAATCACTTAAAAAGAATCAGGATAAGAAAATGAGAACATGAGTCCTTTCATGTAAAGTGTAACACTTGTGAAACATGAGTCCTTAATTCATTAGGTTAGGGTTTCGTCAAAACCATCCAAGAACAAAAGAAATCGTAAAAAACCTTCATGGGTGAATTTTCATATCTAGATGTAATTCGGGTCACAAAATAGTGCCATGTTGATACAAGACTAGATTGGACTAAAAAGTTATAAAATCGACTAACAAGAAATTCCATAAACTGTGTTTTCAAACTCGATTAACTAAGTTTCCAGACTTGGATATCTGACTCAATCAGTCATCTAGCTGATGGGTTTTGCCTCGTTCGATTATGTGACACGTATAATTCTCGAATGGAGCTTGTAACAATGTAAATGAACAAGGAGCCCATGAAGGTTAGACTGAGGCTTTATATTGTATGTTAATATCTAATTAAGTTATTTAAACTAATTAGGTGATGCCTATAAAATTTTTGATAACCCACAAGTTGTAAAGAGGATTTTGTAATTACATACCTTAAGGTTAGTGTTAATGTACCCCTCTAGGAATACGTGAAAGATAACGGGACGATTATCTAAAAGATGGCCTAGTTGACGGTCATTGTCGGGCGTAAGTGCTAGGCCCGGGCCCTCGCCCTTGCGGCCTCGTACTTAGGCCTCGTCGTTCTAACACCAAGGCCCACAAACAGGCCAAAATAGTACCAACTGCTTCCTAGAATGACAAGTGTAGCGCTCACAAAGTTGCTTCCCATTGACTCTGCACCAATAGTATATAACCATTAGTGATGCACGACCCACTAATAGGACACCTCTGCTTCCTAAACGGTCCAAACGAGACAAAAGGTGTTGTCGGGGACATGCTCTCCGGACGACTGGTATAAAAGGACCCTTCTCCTGTGGAAGAAGGGATCATCTCTCTCTCCATCTCTAATTAAACCCTAGTTCCCTCATACAACTTCTGACTAGACCGTCGAAATCTCATTTCGGGACCCCCTCCAAGACGACGACTAACGTCGGCTCTTTCTTTGCTATGATTCTCAGGCTTAACCAAACGACCCAACCCACAAACGGAATTAAGCACAAAGACATAACATAACATTTGGCACCATCTGGGCGTGTACTCAGAGTTACACAACCTTAAAACGACCATTAAACAGCGGAAATTACGGGAAAGGCACATGCGGCGTACGACGGGGGAAAAACGAGCCCACTCAGATCAATGTCGTTGCTCAACGGCACACAACCATCTCTTAGACGGACAAGCCTCCACCCACATGCAAACAATATAGACATCAGTCCCAATAATGGGAACCGCAGCGGCAGCAGTCACCGCCTTATGGCAACCGTCAACCATTATAACAGAGCACCTGGTTACAACCGCGACCGTAGCACCTTAATCGACAGCGACTCACTGGTCGCAACCGACAGTTTCTCAACCGCAATAGGAGGGGACAAACACTTAATCCCAAGAGAATATACTATCCTCTACACAATACCCAATGTCAAGCTATCGGTTCTCTCCAGTAGCAAGAATGTCGCATATCCCACTTTTCGCTCAACAACCTCCAATGTTCAACCCCTATTTCCAACAGTCATAAAGATCCATGCCCCCAAACACTGTCGTCACAAGAAACCAACTCTAACTTTTCATTGACGCGGCAGCTTAATACCCATGCTCAACAGACTTAGGGGTCGAGCCTAAACACGTTCCAACAGTCACAACCAAGCTCCTAGCAACAACCGTGCATCTCGTAAGTAGTGATGTACAACCAAATGTATGTGAATTCATACTATGCACAACAATTCATGATGTATGATGGCTTCCCATATCCACACATGAATTGCTCGGTGAAAAGCACCAGCTCTGCTTTCTGCCAGGAGCTCTTGTAGTACAAGATCCCACACTCGGCGATGATACCAAACATCCCCAAATATGACTGCATAACCGATCCCGATGAGCATATTGCCACCTATGAGTGGACGATGATGTCACTAAAGATGGACAAGTAATTCCTTTGCACATATTTTCCTATTACATTATCAGGAAACGCCGATAAATGGTTCAAGGCACTACGATCGAGCAGCATCGCCTATTTCGATCAGTTACGCTACCTATTCCTCAACAATTTCATGCAACTAAATAAGGTAAAGGGAGATGTAAACTCAATAAGGGCATGCAAGAAATAGAAGGGGAGTCAATACGATCGTATTATAATAGTTTCACTCTTGCAATGCTAAGCGTACCACGCCATGAAGAGTCCCTCGTCACGGGCGCCTTCCCCCAAGGCCTACTCCATGACCCCCTATCCAAGAAGATGTAAGAGACGGTGCCCAGTACGAGAGACTAGCTCAAATACCAATTTAAGAAATACCTCAGACAAATCGAGGGTGAAGAAAGGAAGGAAGGCAAATTAAAGGTCGTCACAAACGCATACATCAAGCAAAAAGAAGCAAACAATCACTCAAGCCCTAACCACCGAGAATGCCATGACAAGCACAATCGCCACTCATGTCACCCTTCTCACAAGTTCCATCTATTTGTCAAATACAAGCCTCAGAGCCACCGGACTGAAGTACATGTCGTTGAGAAAACGCCACCAAAGGCGGACTCACTCCACCGGCAAGTGCACAGTTCTAAGGAAAGAAATTGATGAAAAGCATCTAACGGGAAACCTCACAGCGATCACAAAGGATTTGAGGTCCAAGTTTTACTGCGCCCAGAGAAATACTAGAGATCGAAAAAATGTCGGCGAACGCCATGTTGAAGAAGATATTCTCACCATTACGAGGCCCTGTAAGAGGAATGAATACTGTGAAACGGATGACGACATTGAGGTACTCCCTAAAAACATCCTCAATATTATTTTTTCGTCAGAGGACTCGAGGATGCTAAGTTGAACCCTAGGGATCCACTCTTGATAACAGCCCGCATACTTCATATACAAATCAATCGTATCTACAGAGACAACACCAGCGGAACCAACATCCTTTATGAGCACTATTTTAGACAATTTCCAGCCTCCTCGAAGGAAAGCTTAACTCCTCCGACCGTCGGTCCCCTAACAAGGTTTACAGGGCACAACCTATGGCTGTTCGGGACGATACATCTCCCTCTTACGATAAACAGTCATGACGGAAGGGAAAGGGTCACGTGCACAATCAAGTTTTCAGTAGTATGCTCTCCGGCAGAGCATGACATCCTGCTCGGGCGAGCGGCGCTTTTCCAACTACGAGCCATACCACCAACGATCCATGGCACCATGAAGCTTAGCACGAGCATTGGATCAGCTACTATCGTTTCCTTCAGCCCGTGTATACGCCATTACTTCCAGGCCCTCGCTACCCCATGGCTAGCGCGAACCCCAATCGATGAACAAAAAGAGGGGGAGTAGGTGAGGAAAGTAAGACAACAAAGCCTGAAGTTGTAAGGCCAATAGGTGCAAGCACCTCGGGAACCGAACTCCCTCAGAAAGGTCACAAACCAAATGGAAAAAAGAAAACATGAGAAGCCACAACAAAAGCACATCGATTACCTTGACCTGAGTGAGGCAGTCCTACCCCACAATACCACGACAAAGTAGTCGACACCAAGTCCAGGCGAGTTCATTCTAAACGTGTAACGACCAAAAAAAGGTACTAAAACTTTCATTTAAAAACTATTAATTTCATTCATTGATTGTACCAAAAACCATCAATCATTACAGTATTCCAAAACATCAAAGTACAAATGTATTAATTGCGGAAATCATATGGGGAGGATGTTGTGTCATCACGTCGGACCCTTCCCTTTTCAAATGGAAGTACCTAAAACCATAAACATAAACTGTAAGCATAAAGCTTAGTGAGCTTCCCAAAATACCACATACAACATACATATAATATAGCAGCATGTGGTCGTGTCAGGTCTGTATCAACCCCCGGGTCCATATCAACCCAAAATAACAGGAACTAGTTGTGTCGGGTCTGAATCAAGCGATCGGTCCGTATCGACCACGAGTCAATAATGACTCCAACCCTATACTACCTCAATACATAAATCATACAATCACATCATACAAAATCATAAGACAACATACAATTTTACTCATACAATATAGTGGGTCGGCCTTGGTGCCTTCGGCCCACTTATGGTGGTAAGAAGACTCACCTCACAGACAGACAAAAAGTTAAAATGACACATTCCTCTGAAACCTATGCTACCGGTCACCTTTACGAATAACAGTAACCAAAACTCAGACTACCACTCAAATACCTAAAATACCCCTAGGTCAAAGTCGACTGAGTCAACCAGGTTGACTCGGTCAATATGTAAGGCGTACTTCTTGTGTACGCGGGTCGTACATTGTAATTGACCTAGGATCGGGGAGCTGACCTCATACGCGCAACATACCCCTCAGTATGCCCAACGTACGCGGCTGCTCACTACCCCTCTTATTAAGTGGTTAATCCCTTAAGAACTTACATCTAAATTTCAGATCTAGGCAACAAAATATGTTCTTAACCATAAAGTTTCCAACTTTATGGTTTAGCATGGCTATTAAGACCTTAACTCCAAAACCCTAGTTTCTTAACCCATTAAGACAATCTAGCACTTGCATGGAGAGAAACTAATGACCAAAAACCGAACTTTATGACTTAACACCTCGCAAAACCTATGGAAGGACAACTCAAATTCCATGGAGTACCTTCTACTCACAAGGACCAAGTTTGTGACAAAAACGGGAACAACTTTGAGCTAAAACTAGATATATAATATTTCTACACCAAGGTTGAAGCTCTTTACCTCCACAAGATGCACAAGGGGAACAAGATACTGGATCCAAAGCCTTGAGTGAAACACCACAACGCTAATGCTATTCCTTCTACTCTAAAAGCTCCAAATAGCACCAAAAATGGCTCTATAAGCTTCACAATCCACTAACAGTCTTTAGGGTTACGAAAGGATGAAGGAGGTTGAAGAAAAGAAGGTACATGTGGCCATAAATGTGTTTAAATATGGCCTAAACCCTAAAATTTAGGGTTTACACCCTGTGCTCATACGCCCTGTGTACCAGCATATGTGTAGCGTACTAATGTGAACCCAGGTACGCCTTGCGTACGAAGGTGTATGCCCCTCGTACCCAAGCTTACTCCAAAATTACAAAAGTGCCACTGGAGACTAACCTTGCATATAAAGTACAACTCATGGGTTTAAACGAATACTTGAGTAATAGATGTTACAACTCTCCCCCACTTGAACTAGACTTCGTCCTTGAAGTCTGTTTTAGTGAATAAATCTGGGTAGTGCTCTCGCATCTCCGCCTCAGGCTCCCACGTCCATTCGGAACCCTTGCGGTGGTGCCACTGGACCTTGACCAGTGATACTTCTTTGTTGTGCAGAGCCTTCGCCTTCCGATCTTAGATCGCCACTAGTCTCTCCACATAACTCATGCAATCATCAACCTGAATATCATCCAGAGGAACAACTACGGACTCATCGGCCACAGACTTTCAAAGCTAAGACACATGGAAGGTGTTATGGATCTGGCTGAGCTCATCGGGTAAATCCAGCCTATATGCAACCTTTCCCACCCGGGCCGAAACCCTGAAAGTTCCAATGAATATGGGGCCCAGCTTGCCCCGCTTCCGAAATCGGATAACACTTTTCCAAGGTGACACCTTTATATGCACCAAGTCTCCCACTTGAACCTCGAGATCCGAACGTCGTTGATCTGTATAACTCTTTTTTCGACTTTGTGCGATCCGCAACCTATCGCGCACCTGCTTAATCAACTCAGTATTTATGAGTACAACCTCTGTACTACCCATGACTCGATACCCAACCTCCCCCCAGCAAACCGGGGTCCTTCACTATCTTTCATACAACATCTCAAATGGAGGTCGGTCAAGACTGGCATGGTAACTCTTGTTGTAAGAGAACTCGGACAGTGGAAGGTAAGTATCACACCTCCCTCCACAATCCAACACACAAGCTCGGAGCATATCCTCGAGCGTTTGAATCGTCTGCTCGCTCTGGCCACCAGTCTGAGGGTGATATGTTGTACTAAAATGCAACTAAGTACCCAAGTCCTCATGAAACTTCCTCCAAAATATAAAGGTGAAACGAACATCCCGGTCCAAATCACCGAAACTGGCACTCCATGTCGAACTATTACCTCCCGGACATAAATGTCTGCTAACTTCTCTACGGATATACTCTCGGCAATCGGTATGAATTGTGAAATCTTGGTCAATCTGTCAACAATGACCAAAATGGAGTCAACACCATGTGCCGTCCTTGGGTATTTTGTAATGACATCCATGGTAACTCAACCTCAGATCCCTGTACATCTTTGTGGCCCTAGATGGATAGAAAACTATGACTTATGCGCCTTCTCTAATACCGTCTGTTTGACCCCACCTGATGTCGGAACACAGACTCTACCACACTGACTCAACTACCCATGGCCGTCTCAGACAAATAAGGGAACCTCTCCTCTGATCTGCTTGGTCTTCCAGTTTTACTTTTTCAATCCCTCCACTTGAGCCTTTTTAATCAAATCCATCAGAGGCGAAGTGCCAGTCTTCCTCAAGCAGATATCTCATATAGATGAACTCACAGTCTTGCGGCTCAAAGCACCAGCCACCATATTTTCCTTCCTAGGGTTGTATAGGATCTCTCAATCATAATCCTTTACCACATCCAACCATCTCCGATGTCTCATATTCAAATTTGGCTAGTCCATCAAATACCTCAAACTTTTTTGGTCAATGTAGATAGTACACCGAACCCCATACAAACAATGTCTCTAAATCTTGAGGGCAAAAACCACGGCCCCCAACTCCAAATCATTTGTAGGGTAGTTCGCCTCATGAGGCTTCGGCGACCTCGAAGCGTAAGCAATCAAGTGATACCTTTGCATAATAACTGCTCCCAAACCCGAAATAGAGGCGTCACAATAAACCACGAAATCATCCAAATCCTTAGGGAGCATGAGAATAGGGGCCTCACACAATCTCTACCTCAGAGTCTCAAAATCCAACTGCTTATTAGGCCCCCACCGAAAGGTCACATTCTTCTTTGTCAAATGGGTCAAAGGCACTGTAATCTTGGACAAATCCTGGATAATTCTTCGATAATACCCTGTGAGACCTAAGAAACTTTCAATCTTAGATGCCGTCCTCGGAACCTCCCATAGCATCACAGGCTCGATCTTGTCAGGGTCGACCAATAAACCCCGCTGGTTGACGATGTGCCCTAAAAATTACACCTCGCGCAGCCAAAACTCACACTCGTAGAACTTGTCATAAAGTCTCTCCCTCCTCAGGGTCTCCAGTACCTCTCGCAAATGATCCTCATGTTGCTCCATGGTCTTGGAGTAGACCAGAATATCATCGATGAATACAATCACAAACCGATCCAGCATCAGCCTACAAACTTGGTTCATAAGATCCATGGACGTTGTCGGTGCATTGGTGAGCCCAAATGGCATAAACACGAACTTGTAATGGCCATAGAGAGTCCTGAAGGTTGTCTTTTGTACATCATCATCCCTAACCCTCACCTGATGGTACTGCGATTGCAAATCGATCTTGGAAAACCAAGATGCACCTTGAAGCTGATCAAACAAATCATCAATCCTCGGGAGTAGGTAACGGTTCTTCACCATTAGCTTATTCAACTCCCAGTAACCAATGCACATGTATTGTGAACCGTAATTCTTTTTCACAAACAGAATCGGTGCTCCCCACAGATAACTGCTCGGACGAATAAAACCTTTTTCTAGAAGCTCGTGTAGCTGCGTAGAAAACTCCTGCATCTCAGGTGGCGCCAGGAGATACGGTGCCTTGGCTATCGGGGTCGCATCAGGTACCAGATCAATCTAAAACTCAACCTGCCTCTCATGGGCACTCCTGGTAAATCCTCCGGAAATACATCGGGGAAATCCCTACTCATATGACCAGTCTGCCCACACATGTAACAGCCTAAACCCGTTGACCGACATGCCCCACTATGCTGCTTGCCACTCTTGCTGTAGCGGCCTCGGCCCTGCTGGCACTAGAATGCGGATCAGAAACCTCAGGCTTCTTGGCCTAGCCCACAACAGTCCGCACCTACTTCAACTTGCGCTTCGACCGAAGCTCCAACTCAATCTCCCGCTCACGGTCCCTCTCAATCATATCATTTAGAGTCTTGCACCCTAAAAAGCTCACAAACTCCCTAATGTCATCTCTGAACATGTCATGATACCTCGTCTTCTTCATCTACTCATATGAAACGTACTGTGGAACCAACAGAGCCCTCTCTCGGAACATGGAGGTGATCTCCTCCATAGTCTCGGTAGTCTTGCGAAGGTCCTGGAACTCCCTCTCCAGCTATTGCACCTCGGTAGCAGGTGCAAGCTCCTATTGGAATATCTGAACAAAATTCTCCCAGGTCATCAATGTCGTTGCTATTGTCCCAACAACTCGGGTAACCTCCTCCCACAAGTCTTGTGCTCTGTCCCTCAGTAGGCAGGATGCAAAGCCCAACTTTGCTCCCTCAGGGAAAAATCTCTCCGCTGAGCATTCTCTATGCCAGCGATCCAGCGACGGCTAGCGATAGGGTCCTTAAACCCGAAGAACTTAGAAGCTCAACAAGCCTTGAACTCCCGAAATGAGGGAGTTCGAGCTCCAATCTGACCTACAGCAATCTCGGCTCGAAAAGTCATGATCCTCTCATCCATCATCTCCAAAACCCCTCCTTGATGGTATGGAACAACACAGGCGTAGTGTCCAGGACACCGCGAGTAACGTCATCCAAAATAAACTCACGCAAACGCTCATCAACGGTTCTGTGCTTGAGCCAGAACCTAAACCAGAACTAGAGCCAAAACCTCCTCAAGTAATCATCACCATCCTCCAAACTAAAACACTACATAAAAACAATCAGCAAAGGACTCGAGGGGACTCCTCTACACAGGCCTCCTTACATTTTCCAGATCTGCACTCGTCTCAGGTAGATCTCATGTTCATCTAGTAGTACGGGCCCAATACTACCTTTCACACCTACTTGTACCTTCCTCAACGTTAGTCCTAATTCATCTAAGTCACCATACTAAAACCATAAACTAATCTCATGCCATACATCATACATATCCTAGACTCTCCTAGGAATCCTCAACTCCCACCCCTCGCAATGAAAAGAACCTAAATCAACACCGTTGGTTGCCCTATACATGTAAGTTGTACAAAAATAGGATCAAAAAGACTGTTAAATGATGATTCCACCCTAAGTCCACAACCAAACAAGGAACATGAAATGAGGCCAAGTCGATCATTCTGCGGTTATACAATCCTAATCGTATACAACTTTGAAAGCATACAATTAGCAAATAACTAAACCGATATCAATTCCAAGTAATACATAGCATCAAGTTCCACTAGGCTACAAGGCTTCATGAAAATCAGGCAATTCTATCATATGATTCCTTAAGGTATCCTTAGCCCTAATCTAGCATACAATTCTCATATCAAGCATACTACTCATAAAACATAAGTATAGATAATTTGGGAACCACTTACTTGAGCTCGGTTGATCGCACGTATCGTACCCCTTTCGTCTTAAATAAAATCCTTCTTTTAAGTTTAAATTCAATTTTATTAAGAAAAACCATCATTTCCTCGGTTTGAGTTCTGAGACACCGGAGAGTATGCCCGAATCCCTCCAACCAAGGCTCTGATACCAACTTGTAATGACTCAAAAACAGTACTAAAATTTTTCATTTAAAAACAATTAAATTCATCATTGATTGTACCAAAAACCATTAATCATTATAGTATTCCAAAACATCAGAGTAAAAATATATCAAGTGCGGAAATCATATGGGGAGGATGTTGTGCCATCACGTCGGGCCCTTCCTTTTTGAACTCGAAGTACCTAAAACCATAAACACCAACTGTAAGGATAAAGCTTAGTGAGCTTCCTAAAATACCACGTACAACATACTTATAATATAACAGCATGTGGCTACATCAGGTCGGTATCAACTCAAAATAACAGTAAGTAGATGTGTCAGGTCCGAATCAACCCCCGGGTCCGTATCAACCCCAAATCCATAATTACTCCGAGCCCATACTAGCTTAATACATAAAATCACATCATACAAAATCATACGACAACATACAATTATATTCATATAATATAGTGGGTCAGCCTTGGTGCCTATGGCCCACTTAAGGTGGTAAGAAGACTCACCTCATAGACCAACGAAAAGCTGAAATGACACATTACTATGAAACCCATGCTACTGGTCACCTTTACGAATAACAGTAACCAAAACTCAGACTACCACTCAAATACCTAAAATACCCCTAGGTCAAAGCCAAGTAAAAATCCAAGTCAAAGTCAACTGAGTCAACCGGGTTGCTCAGTCCTTACGCAAGGCGTACTCCTTGTGTACACAGGGAGTACATCGCAGTTGAGCGAGGATCACGGAGCTGACCTCGTACGGGCAGCATACCCCTCAGTACGCCCAGTGTACGCGGCTGCTCACCACCCCTCTTATTTAGTGCTTAATCCCTTAAGTACTTACGTCCATATTTCAGATCTAGGCAACAAAAGATGTTCTTCACCAAGAAGTTTCCAACTTTATCGTTTAGCATAGCTATTAAGACCTTAACTCCAAAAACCTCAGTCTCTTAACCCATTAAGACAATCTAGCACTTGCATTGAGAGAAAGTAATGACCAAAAACCGAACTTTATGACTTAACACCTATCAAAACCTCTGGAAGGACAACTTAAATGCCTTGGAGTACCTTCTTCTCACAAGGACTGAGTTTGGGACAAAAAGGGGAACAATTTTGAGCTAAAACTAGATCCATAAGATTTCTACACCAAGGTTGAAGCTTTTTACCTCCACAATTTGCACAACGGGAATAAGATGCGGGAACCAAAGCCTTGAGTGAAACACCATAACCCTAATGTTATTCCTTCTACTCCAAAATCTCCAAATAGCAACAAAAATGGCTCTACAAGCTTCTCAATGCACTAACACTCTTTAGGGTTTTGAAAGGAGGAAGGAGGCAGAAGATAAGAAGGTGCATGTGGCCATAAATGTGTTTAAATACGGTCCAAACCCTAAAATTAAGGGTTTGCACTCTGGTTGTGTACGCCCTGCGTACCAGCATATGCGTAGCATACTAATGCGAACCCGGGTACGCCCTGCGTACAAAGGTGTACTCCCCGCGTACCCAAGCTGACTCAAAAATTATGAAATTGCCATTGGGGACTAACCTTGCAAATAAAGTACAAATCAAGGGTTATAACGGGTACCTAAATAATAGATGTTACAAAAGAAAAGGAAGAGCCAATCTTCGGACGACCAAGTAGAAATCACTCTGAATCAGAGCAAGATTCAAGAGCCCCTCGTAGAGCAAGAAATAAAAGACAAAGTAAGACTCGAAAGAGGCCTCTGCAAGCCATGACAAGAGTGAGTAGAGCTCTCTCCAACCCTCAGTGAGTTTCAATCTTCCGCCAACTGGGACAAAGCCACCCACGGGGCTAGAAATCAGAAGAGCCAAAGGCACTAAAATGCAGAGCAGGAATTGACACGATCCAATGGGGATCCCAAAGTCGAGCAGACCCCTAAGGGAAAGTGCAGATACCAACATGCCGAACAGGATTCCCTTTACACCTTTCGACCACTGAGTCGAGGAAGTACCAACTAAAGCTCTCTGGGGAAGAGACATCAACGCATAACAGATCACCAATGCCATAGAAACCCTTAATCGACTCAAACGATCGCCAAATTACTTGTGCATGCCTTTCCCAAAGCGACCCCCAGACAATAAGAGGGCCAATGCTAAAGTAGTGCGGCTCGTAATAGAGAAAGTGCATCCAGGAAAAGAAAAATATTTTCCTAAAGCAAAGAACCAAGCAAGTGGCTCGCAAAAATAAGGCCCGACGGTCACTACCGGAGGAACGTCTAGCCTGGGAACATGCTTTCCCATTGCACGAGAGGATGGAATTGAAACCCATAAAATCACTGTTAGGGAATACCCAGAATACCAGGTACTCATTCCTCCTTAAAGCCTACATGCCTTGACTTTGACTAACAACCATCATTCACTCGGCCAATAGGGTATCGACATCATGGGACTATCGCCCGTCACCCCAGGAGGAGCCAGTTTCCCTCTGGTCACCCCCGGTTGCTTCATCAGACGGGAAAAAGGTAAGCATCCATCAGGATCGAAAAAGTCCTGGACTGGAGGAACACCAGCAACGTCTCAGCTCCGTTGCCATGTCCCAAGGCCAAACGTCGAAGGAATACCCATCAAGCTGATACAAAGAGCAAAATTAATGCAACCACTTGTGATTGCAAACAGGTAGTTACGAGCGCAAAACTCTGGTGCAACCATCAACAAAGCAAAGCAACGTCCAAACATGAACATGCTAAATAGGAAACATGTGACTATTTGACTCAGCCAGACCCAACATAAGGCAAATGCCAAATATTACCACACTTGGTGTATACGAATGGAAAGCCCCGATGTGGAAGACTGGGTGTTGAAAAAGGATGAGTCTAACCACATGACCCAAGAGCCAGCTAAATTCGCCAAAGAACATGCGAGCAGGGCCACAAAAACACACCAAGATGGAGTTAGCGTCCCAAGAGCTCAGAACGAAGGAGTCATCCCCTAGACCTGAAGTGCGTGCAGTTCGCACCACCACCACTAGAGCAAGGAAAAAGGTCCAGATAAGGCACATCTGAGGCTTAGGCATTGTGATAAAACTCCGAATGGATAATCACACCCCAGCAAGTCAGCCCAAGAGCTAGCCCTTAGCTTATTCTATGATGTAGTCATCTCTTTTTCTATACTCACCAAACAATGTACTTATTTCTAAAGAACATTATCAATGAATCGAAGGAAGTTGACTACCCAAAAAAAAATTGGAACGGTTGTTACCATTCAAGCTTGATAACCTTCCTCTAAAAATGTCAATTCCACCCAAATGGCCATGAACCTTGACCATGAAATGAATAAAGGTCTCAAAGGCTCATAACCTTTCCCTTGAAACAAATAATACCTAAGTCCTAAATGCCTCGAGGTGACGATCTTGGCTTGAATTAGGTAGTTAGGGTCAGAGTGCAACTCTCCGAGGCCCAGGAGAACAAAGTCCCAAAAGGGTAATCAGTAAACCTTAGATTAAAAGGGACACCCTAACAAAGGAAATCCGACGAAAAGCCCCAGTCTAGAAATAATGACCTATGACCCGAAGAAAGGACAAATCTGGAGCTTCCAGCACGAACTCCCAGGATAAATCAAAAGGACTTTAATCAAATACGAGTCCTACAGTTATAAGTTGGTCTAAACCAGTAACACGGCTAGATCGCCAACCCACCAAAAAAAACAAAAAAATGAGTTGTCTCGAGTCAACCCCCCAAGGCCAACACAAACCTAGGGGAAGAATCGCCTCAACAAGGAAAAATAAGGGCACCTAGTCACCAGTGGCCAACATAAACCACCTAAGGAGAGAAACAAAGGCATCATAGAAACAGAAATGACCATGTTATCAAAAGACAAAAAAAAAACTTGTCCTTCCGGACAACACCGAGAGTTGAAAGGAGCGCGTAGGGCAAAATAACCATTAAAATATTGTCTTGAAGGCATTGTCTCAGGAACATCACAAGTTCAAAAATTGTTTCACAAAAGCAAACCAGGAAGAAATGAGGATCACTTATCGAGAGTAGTGTAGGAAGACCCAAATTTCAGAGGATCAAATTCAGGTGGGTCCTCCTCGACGTCAGGATCACGGCACAGCTGGTGAAGTACCTACAAATCGAGCTGAACCAAATGAAGGAGGAAAGAAAAACCCCGTTTCCTTAAACGAATTCACAGAAGCATGCATGGCCTGAGTTAATTCCACCACAACAATTAGCTCATGCTAATCGAATTTCCCGAAGACCATCTGTTCCTTCACCGCCTTCCTGCCTCCCACCACACCAGTTGCGACGCATGCCTCCTTCCTACGTCGGATCCCAGTTGAGAACTTAGGATTCTTAATGACTCGACCAACGACCCAAACAATACCCTCCCGAAGCAGTCACACCATATCCCCCTCCACAATCTTTGTCCTGGATTCCTCAACAGCCAGATGTCCAACCCGCTGCTTTACCTGCTCTTCCAACAATCCTTTCTCCCCTACTAGAGTCTCCACTCTCTCTGCCAAAATCCACACTAACCCATCTAAATTTATAACATGTTCCTCCACAGACGCCTTCTCACTAGCCAAAAGGTCATAACGCTCATAGAACTTGCACTTCTCCCTATCCAGCCTCAACACTCTCATCCTAAGCTCATCCCGCTTGGCCCTAGCAGAGGCAAGCTTCGCTGAATCTGAATTGACCTGACGAAGGCGCCGAGCGGCAGCCACCAAATAATGAGCGACTTGAGTCGCCACATACCGGAGACTGTTAGACATGTGAGAGTTGGAGAGGAGCTTCAGAACTTCAGTTGTAGCCAGGGGGAAAGTATCGCGACCCCACTCGTATGCAACAGGATGGTACATAGAGAAAGGGCTCTCGAGTGAGTTCCCACTCCAGGATATAAACTCCAAGGGCCGCCAGGGGCGAAGAAGGGGAACCTGCAATAACGTTACCCTTCGCTGGAGGTGAAGCAAAATCAGAGGCAGCTTGAAACTCAACCTCGGGCTCCATTCCTGTAGCGCCTTCACCATAAATGGTAGTATCCTCTGGCTCCTTTTTGGGCTCTTAAGGCTGTTCACTCGCCTCTTCAGACATTCCCTCCGACTGTTTTGAAGTGTAATCATCGGGAATTTCCATCACCACGTCCGACTCCTCCAACAGGAAGTCAACATTTCGCTTCTTATGAAGAAGCCTGCCAATAGTGTTGACATGGCTCCCTCCAATCACCGCCTCCCTTGAAGCCTCACCCTCCAAGTTAAGAGGCGGTGGAACATCGCGAGAAGCCCCCTCAATGAGCGCATCGACGAACTCTGGGCCAGTCTGCATACCGGATCCATGCGCCACAACACCACCAGGACTAGCAAGGGCCAGAGCATGATCAAAGTCGATCTGTGGAGGGAGTATCTCAACCAGAGGCACTTACCTATGCTAGAAATTGCCCTGGAACCTGCCCCGTAGGACCATCTCAAAAGGAATGATCCTCTCGTGACCTATAACAGAAAAACAAATCACATATATAAGGATCGGCAAAGCCTTGCCCTCATCTCACCAAGATTCATATAAAAAAGGGGGGAAAGAGATGCACACTGGGGCATCATCCCACGTGCCCTCCAGATGGCGCTCATCCCGACTGCAACCAGCATATAGTCTTCCCAATCCTCCCCATTAAAGGATATAGTCCTTAGTGCCCACGCTACAGTCTCGCTGCCCCCCAGAGTCAGCGCGACCAGACGGTGAAAGTAGTTCTACGAGGATAGCCATAACCAACTAAGTTGTTCACCCAGAACCATTTGTCCTACTATTTCTTCTTGGCGGCCTTCTGGTTTATGATGAACGCATGGATTCCCATCCGCTGAGAAAACATACACATGCTAGATTGGGTAGAGGAGTTGAAGAAGTAAATGAAATCCCGGAATTGAGGGAGCATGCCAAAAGCTCGGCAGGCCATCTCAAAACCAGCTATTTTATTAACAATGTTAGGAGTTAGATTGTCAACAAAGAAGCCATATTGATGCATTATTTCATTAAAAAAGTTGATCATCGGCAGCTGGAGGCCCATGTCGAAGATTGGGATTAAGACTCCAACCTTCCCTTCCAGAGCCCGATAAATATGTTCCCCCTTCAAGGATATTGCACCCCATGCTCAGGAAGAAAGCCAAAATGGGACTGCAGGGACTCAAACTCTTGCAGTGTAGGTTCGATTGCGATGATCAATGCCGCCATTGCTTACCGCTGACAGATGCAAGATGAAATAGAAAGTAAACGAAGAAAAAAGAAGAGACGGTTGAAGAGTGGTAGAGCAAAAAAAGTTGTCCCCGATAAGGGAAGCTTTCAATGAGAGGCGGGAAATCCGAACGGTTGCAATAATGAAACCGTCTGCGCAGCCGACTCCGTCACATCAGTAGACGGAAAATCCATCACCAACGAACACATGTATTGATCTAAGCTAGAACAACTCAGCTACCAAGGCTAAATTTGATGTTTACTACCCTAGGAAACTTGTTAACGTATCCCTCTAGGAATACGTCGAAGATAATGGGACGATTATCTAGAGGACGGCCTAGCTGACGCTCTTTGTCGGGCGTAAGTGCTAGGTTCGGGCGCTCTCCCTTGCGGCCTCGTACATAGGCCCTGACGTTCTAATGCCAAGGCCCACAATAGGACAAAATAGTACCAACTGTTTCCCAGAATGACAAGTATAGTGCTCAGAATGCTCTTTTCCCAGTGACTCTGCACCGATATTAGATAACCATTGGTGGTGCACGACCTACCAATAGGATGCCGCTGCGTCCTAAACAGTCCAAATGAGACGAAAGCTATTGTCGGGGACATGCTCCCCGGACGACAGGTATAAAAGGACCCTTTTTCTTTGGAAGAAGGGGTCATCTCTCTCTCTCTCTCCATCTCTAATTAAACCCTAATTCCCTCATATAACTTCTTACTATAATGTTGGAGTCTCGTTCCACGACCCCCTCCCAGATGACGGCTAACATCGGCTCTTTCTTTCATGTGATTCTCAGGCTTAACCAGACGACACAACCCAGAAACGGTGTTAAGCTCGAAGACTTTTCACAACAGTTAGTACATAACTTATTTTATTTAATATACATCCCTTATAAAAACCAAACGTTTTCTTATATGTTGTTTGTTCTTTGTGTCTACTATATGTACTAATCAGTGCGATGATATAGTTATACACTATATGATATTATTATTTGTATGATTTTCGTGTTATGATTGATGTTAAGATGTTATGATGAAATGATGCAACATTATCGATTATGCCTAGTTGTTATGCTTATGATGAAAAGATGCAACACTATTTATTATGCCTAGTTGTTATGCTTATGATGAAAAGATGCAACACTTTTGATTATGACTAGTTGTTATGCTAAGTCTTTTGTGATATTATTGTAGGGTTTTATAGAAAACAAATTTGTACAAATGCAGAAAACAATTAACAATTAATAGGATACATGCATCCTATAAAAGATCTATGGCATACACCTTGATAACAACTTACAATGAATAACTAAACTAGCTTAAACCTAGTGTAATTTGAAATTTCCAAGGTTAAGATTAGATACCTTTTTGATTTTTTATTATAAACAAATCAAACCAATCATTGCAGTTGTGAAGCTTGGAAAGACTAGCACCACAGAGATGATGCCTCTAATGGTTTGTACCCAAACCCAAGCAACAATAACAAGGGTGGAGAGAGGATGGGGTACAAAACTTCCGGCTATAGGAGGAGTAAAGGTAGTGGATGAAAATATGAATCCAAGGGGTCCTATTTATAGCTGATAAAGAATCTTTGGATAACCCTAATTTGAATATAATAATAATATCTCAAATTAGGAATGTATCTAATCCCTTTACTTATCCTCCAAGGCTTCCTAGATGCCTTAGAGGACTCCACAAAACCATCCCAATGTGGGAGGTTCTGGAAGCTCTCCATTGTTTAACTTTTGAACAATCTCATCTTTAGTCCCTACACTTCCAATTAATTTCATTAATCCCAGAATTAATTTTATGATTAATTCTAAATTAATAAATACTACTTCTAATTAATATGTTAAGCACATAATAAACTAATAAATCATTTATTTTAATTTCCATTTAATTTATTTATATAATAAACTAACAAATTATACTCTTTTTCCAAATGCAATTATTCTCAGTTACGAGTTCTGAGGGCAACACAAAAAGGACTTTGCTTTCATTTCAAGAATATACCAATTTAGTTATTTGATTAGACACCTTAATCCATTAGTCTCCCACTTGGATAAGTCTGTAACTACAACTGCAAGTATAAACCTTGAAGTAAACAGCAATGAGTGCTTTCATAAGACACTGCTAAACTCTGATTGAAATCAGTCGTCAGCCCTAAGATAAATGATCATGTTGAGAGTAAAACTTGAGTCACACTTGAACTAACGTTAGAACAAGTGATAATGAGGAATAAAGTTTAACTCAAAGGATCAATAAAGCTCAACAATAATAATAATAAGTTAGAGTTAGAGAGTTAGAAAGTTAGATGCGGAAATATAAGGAAACATAAATAGCAGCAAGTATTACATCAAGTATACACTTAAGTTGATTCTTAACAAGGAATGCAATCAGACCAAGTTAGTAAGCGAGATCAAACTTAGTGATTAAGTCTAGAAAGACTTGCTCTGAAGAGAGATTACACGGAATTATGATTATATTTAAGTGATAAGAAAGGAGTGAGTAAGATGAGTGATAAGATTCAAGATGCGTACGAGAGGTATTTTCATTGAGAAGGGGAGAACTCTATTTATAGAGTCTCGAAGATTACATACAGTCTAATCTGTTTAAGAGTTGCCACGCAGGGCACTTTGGATAAAAGAAAGTACTTATACAAAAGACAGATATAAGACTGAATCTAAGAATTGATGACGATGATTGCGATTGCTGATCTTAACTGCGGGGAGAGATTGACTGCCGTTCCTGAAGCAACTTCGGATCTCTTTTAAGTTTAAGAGGGTCACTTTAATGTTTCAACAATTTCCCCCCTAAGTGACCTCTTCAATTTTTCTTTCAAGTGTTGAGCTTAAGGAACTTGATAAGAATCCACCAGAACTTCCTGACTTCCTTAAGCCATGCAATCCTCCTTGAGATTTCAAACTTCACTTCAGCAGTCATATGTTTAGATTTGTTGACTGCAGCCTGAATAATCTCCAACTGCTTCCGGGTCATACGATTTATGGCAGTCATCGAGATGAAATATTTAGTTTCATAATTTAATCGTTTGAAGATGACTCCAAGATCTGGAAAGTTTGTTGCTCCAAGAGATCTTTCTTGAAAGCCTTCAGTCAGGACCGGAGCTGGTTCAAGAGGAGGAAGGTTGAATTTCTGAGCAAGTGTCGGGTGGATGTCAGCATCGATCCTTGCGAATTCACACACAGAAAGGTACAGGCCCTTATCGTATGGACACGAGACATGGATCAGAACTAATCTCCTTGTCCAAGATTTTGTTTCTCGATTTCCCAATTTGTAAAGACTTTATTGGACTTCAATTGAACATATCAATTAGTCCTGGCTAGGGCTAACACTATATATAATCAACATCAAATCATCGAGGGGCCAAAGATATTGCTTTTCCTATTAGGAAAAAGGAACGAATAAAATTTGACTACATAATTGTAACCTTTACTCACCAAATCATATATGATACTACATTTTATAACATTAAGTTACTGAAGTGTTTACACAATACCAATACACAACTGATTCATAAATTACAACTTATATATCTTCGTTTGAAGAATAGAAGATATTATCCTCTTAGAATTACTTGTAACAAGATACATGTTGTAATCTCTAAGCGTGGGTTTATCCAATACCAAAAATCCCTATTTTCAAAGTACTCATGAATATTGTAGAAATTCTAATTGCAATGTCTTAACATAAATCGACAATCGACAATCAATTCATGACAGTCTTGATTCACTACTTACTTCCAAAAGTATGATCAGCTTTGGAGGTTTGAATAATTCAAATTACTCAAAAAATATAAACATGCAAAAAGTAACACAAGAATAAATAATTGAATAAGGCGGTATGATACTCATAAATAACTCTCTATTATTCATTCACCAAAACAATTACATTTATTTTGTTATACGTTCCAAATATCACCTAACTACTAAAACTAATATCATCTCTTAAACATATGCTCTTAGCATGTTGGTAATGTTTGACTCTGCTTAGAGCCTTTGTGAAAGGATCTGCAACATTATCCTCTGATGATACTCTCTTCACCAGAAGGTGTCCTTCTTCTACCCGATGTCGAATATAATGGTATTTTCTATCGATATGCTTGGATCTGCCATGATCCTCTGGTTTTTTCGTCAAAGCAATCGCGCCTTCGTTGTCATAGAACAGTTCTATTGGTTCCTAAATAGTTGGAACGACTCCAAGATCTCTACTAAAGTTCTTCAACCAAGCAGCTTCCTTTGATGCATCACTCGCTGCACTATACTCTGACTCACAAGCGGAATCATCCACCGTGTCTATCTTGGAACTTTTCCAAGTAAGCGTTCCCCCATTTAATAAGAACACCCAGCCAGACTGTAAATAGAAGTTATCTCGGTCTGTTTGAAATCTGGCATCACTATAACCAATTACTCTTAACGTATCACTGGCGCTAAGAACTAGGTGTTGGATCTATATGCCCAAGAATCATTATTGAGTGACATTGCTAATAACATATGATCCTATAGGGTCACACATTAATCAAGTTGGTAATTATTGAATATTTATTTTATATTTGATATTAATAAATAAATTCAACTCTTGTATTTAATTAGAGAAAAAATTATTGTTCTATGAAAACAATATTGCAAGAAGTAGAAAAATAGACTTTATATGATAAGGTATCATATAATAAGTCATGTACAAAGTTTTGGACACTTTGGTTAACCATGATTAAATCAAAGACTTACTCTACCATGGATAAAGGACAAAGTACACAATTTTTTATTCAAAAGGCCATATGGCCAAAAGTTGTAAGAAGTATGGAAGTTGCTTGTCAACCTCCATGATAATGTTCCACATGCCTCTCTTCATAGCCCATACTTTTGAATATAATATTTAAAAGGCCATGCTTGGATGAGGTTATAAATAGAGGGTCTTATGCATGAAAAAGACACAAGTTTTTGGTATAAAATCTTCACCTTCTTTTCTCTCAAAACAGTGAGCTTCAAAGAGCTTGGAGCTCTTTCCTCTTTTGAAGATATTACAAGCTTTTGGTTTTTACTTTGTGTCTTTATTTTAGTGCTTAATTGTTTAAGCACTTAAGACTTAAAGAACAAAGTTTTACAAGAAGAAATCTAGCAATTTTGGTACTTTATTCTTGTTGGTGGATTACTTGTAGAGAAGATCAAGCTCCTTGTTCTTGCCATCTAATTCAACCCCCCAAATCCAAGAGGGTCCAAAGGCTAAAAAGGTTGTATTTTCTAAACACCCTATGGTTGTTATAACATCATTCTAAACTCTTTAAAAGGATCCTTGATGGTTTGTTTTGTTGCTAGACTCGAAATTTATAATAAAATTTTAAAGCTTCCGATGCCGGTTTTTGTGAAAAACTATATATTTTATGCAACAAATCCCTTCAGTGGTATCAGAGCCATCTTTTAAATGTTAGAATTATTTTTTATGTTATTGTAATCTTTGGTTTTTGGAAAACAAGCAAGGATTTCTTTTTGGCTAAAGAAATATCCATATTTGTTTTCTTTGGCAACTTGTTGTTAAAAGTGTTTATTTTTTATATAACCATTTTTTCATGCATTTTGGTTATATAAAAGTTGCCTTAGAAAAATCAAAGAGTTGTTTGTTGATATGTTTATTGTGTATAAACAAGCCATTAGGACATTTGTGGTTGGTATTTATTTATTCATATGATGATGTAATAAACAAATAGGTATTATTACATTTGTTCATTTTATATGTAATAAATTAGTTTTAGACTACTTGTATTTTATTTTTTATAAAATGTAACAAGATGTAGCATGAAGTTCTTATGAAGACATGAAATCTTTTGAAGACCCTGAAGTGTCCTAAGAAGCTGTAACGCCCGATTCATGGTAAGTATTTTATATAAGAATTCTCATTTTTGCTAAGGGACTCGACGAGTTGGAGGCCCCAAACTCATCGAGTAGAAATGGGAATTTGGATGCGGGTTAAGAAACCTACTCGACGAGTTGGGAAGCCCAACTCGACAAGCAGGGCTGCCAGGATGAAACCCTAATTTCAGGGTTTTGTACCATATTTAAGGACCTTAATGCCTCATTATGGCCTCCCTCATCGCCTCCCTCAGTCCAGTAAACCCTAATTCATGAGCTTGAGCCTCTTGAGTGTGTAGGAGTGAAAAGAGAGTGATTCTTTGGTGATTTCTTGAAAAAGTTGAAGTTAGAGGTGCTTGGTTCAAGGAAGGAGCTTTGGATCCAGGGGTTTCTCTGTTAAGGCAGCCATATTAAGGTATAAAGTCTATACCTTGACTATTCATTTGCTAGATCTCTCCATGGAGGAGTTTAGGGCTTTTAGTAGCTTGTTGCGGAACCATTCATGGATGTAATCATGTTTTGGGGTTACGAGTTCAGATCTGGACGTCCATGGCCTTATGAGACTCAAAGTTTCCTACTTTATGGAGTCTTGGCCCTTCTTCATGCCTTGGATCTCTTTTGGAGCTAAGTTTTGGTGTTTTTAGCTTCTTGACACTATGAATGGGCGTAAAGTTAGCAACTTTACGTGGTATTCCAGCCTTAGGGGACCAGATCTATGGTTTGGAAGTGTTGGACTAAACAAAAAGTGACTTAATGGATTAAGACAAAGGGGACTCGACGAGTTGTTCATACGACTCGACGAGTTGGGTCGTGATCCCCCAACCTTTTCTGTTCCGAGCAAACTCGTTGAGCTAGAAGATGACTCAGCGAGTTTGCCATGGTTTTGAGTTTGAAGAGTTGAGGACTCGATGAGTCCAAGGAAGGACTCGATGAGTTCAAACGAAAAGTCTCGATTCTATTTGAAGGGAACCCGACAAGTTCACGAAAGAACACGACGAGTAGGATCGAGATTTCCAAAGTTTCATGGATCAAGTGTTGGGTTGTGTATACTACAACATCCTATGGTGCACATACAACCCTAAAATCTTTGGATCTATGTTTTCTCTAATTATACATGCATATGGTTTTCAAAGCTTTAAGCCTATAACTAGCATGCAATTCACATAAATAATATGAAATACTAGTTAGGATGACATACCTCTTTTGTAGCTTGAAACCTTGTTGTATTTGGCCTTAAGAGCTTAGCACCAAAAGTATGAATGCCTCAAATGGCTCACAACTCACCTAGGACAAAGGTGGCTCTTGAGAGAGAATCTCCATGCACCAAAAACACCTTTGAGAACTCCAAGAACTACCAGTGGGCGTTTTTAGGCTATGAAGTATATATTTATATGTAGGATTTCAAGGGTTATGGGTATAACCCAAATCCATACCCATGGGTATTATGCTCATGGTGCATGTGGCCCAACTCTTTATGTGTCCATACATAAACTTGGTCCAACATGGATCATAAGCCTAACACATACAAATATAACTAATTACCATAATTAGTCCCCACAGATTTAATTAGTCTCTTTTGATCACTAAATTAATTCCAAATTAATTCTTGATCAATACTAATTAAAACATATGATTTCATATTAATATATTAAAACTTATAATATATTAATAAATCATATATAACCTCTTCTCAAAAGTCCATCCTAACAAATTGTCCTGATGTTATGCAACCCAAATGGACCATGCTACTCTCGGGTCGAGTACATACCAATAATATTTATGGGCTTAGACATCTAATCCAACAGTCTCCCACTTGGATAAGTCTAAAACTATTATTGCAAATATGACACCAAAATCCCGACTAGCAATCGTAGATCTTAAAAGCCGCTGTCGAACTTTGACCTAGTCAATGACGTGTCCATTAGATAAGGGATCATATATTCCTCCATTCTAGATATCATATGGACTGATACATGGATTATAATCATTCTCTATGTCCATCTGTTGTTTCCCGATTTTTGATTTATGATGACCGACTAATTGAACAAATCAAATCAGTCCAGGCCCGGCCGAGCACTTTGGGTTGTCATCACTAAATCATCGAGGGGCCCACAGATATCGCTTTTATCCCTCTAATGGTAAAAGGAACGTATAAACTTCGACCCAAATGCTCGCTTGTACTCACTCATCAAATTACACACAACGATATGTTTTATAACATCCAAGTTACTGGTATGTTTATATATGTCAATATGCAACCGACTCGCAACTACAACTCACATATCTCCGTTTGAAGAATATAAGATATTATCGTCTCATGATCACTCGTGATAAAATCCATGAAGTGATTCAAATGAGCGTGGGTTTAATCCAATACTCGAATCTTATTCCAGGAGCACTCATGAATACTGCAGCTATGTCTAAAACATCTAGACATACTACATACCCATTCATGACAATCTTGCCTCAATACATACTTCCAAAGTATGATCGACTATGGACGGTTTGAATAACCTAGTTATTCGGGAAGTCAAAACATGCCAAGTGAAACACAAGAATAATACTAATCCTATATGGCCCCAAAACTTTTGTGTCATATTGTTTACTCATTATTCATTATATAATGTTTCTAATAATCAACTGAATACTTGAACTAAAGCAATAGTTGTCCCATGCTACAAGCATGCACACTATGTTTACCTGTGGTCCTTTCTTTGTGGAATAGATCATTGAAAACATTTCAATGATGCTCATTTCACAATTCCAAATCCTTATGACAAATGTAAGAATACAAGATTCTTTTCCATTTACTGAAATCTGTTAGATTCTAAACTTATATGCAATGATCCTCTTGTAATGACTATGCATAAAAAGTCACAAAGACTTGGCTACAGACATTACAAAGTATTCCAATGGAGAGCAATTCCATGGAAACGAAGTCTCACATTCAAAGTACATTCCGTTGAACATCCTTCTTGCATTAAGTTTTCTAATCTTACACAGATTTAATGAAGAACTTCCACCTACATAAACATTTCCATATTCCCATTTTGACTATCACCTCTGAACAAATGTTGCCTCTTTTAAAAATATGTCAATATGGTCCTTCTAAAATTAACACTATACTTCCAACTGTCCATGAGTAATCAATCTTTGGAAAGCCTCAGATTGTCCTCGACAATTGTTTAGTCATTTTAGTCATACACAGTTCTGGTCCTTTTTCCCTCTTAATGCCCTAGGCATTTGGAAAATTCAGAATACATAGAAATTTTATAGCATATGTAATCGATCCTATACCCAAAGCATATGGGATACAATTCATAATGTCTCACATAAAGACATGATCCTAGACCAGTCTTTTACTATAACTTTTTCTATTAGCCATGTTCTCAAAATTTGTACTACGAAGAGGGATGATGTAATCATAATCGAATATTGAGAATGCAATTAATATTTCCATATATAGAATTTCCTTATGTTGAACCATTCCAACATAACATTCGTATATATATACTTGACTAAATTTGATTAAAATCTCAATCTAAGCTGTTAGAATTGGAATGAAGTATAATTTCCTCTCCCTTAATTATAGCAAAACAACTTTTCAAACCCTGCAACTTTGCAAATTGAAACTTTTGTTTTCTATAATTAACATTGCTAACTTGCAACACTTAACATAATAATCATGATCCCACTAACATGATAATTATATTATTATCAGCATAACACTCCAGAAATCAGCTGCACTTCTATAAATCAATACTTTATTGACTTTCATTACCAAAGTTCAGGTTTCTGATATGAGATGCTTCGATAAGACTTTATTTAAGCTTCCCAAAATCATACACCTTTCCTTAGATAGCTCACATGTGTGTCTAAACAATTTAAAAACTATTAAAAGGGATACCATAATCATAGTCTCAAATTTTTAGACCTATATCATTGCTCACAATTCGAATTATGAAAAGGGATGCAGTAATCATAATTGAATTTGAGAATGCAAATATCATAATTTCTATCTGCTTAAAATCTACTTAGTGAAAGCGTTTCCTCACCATCATTTTCATGAATCGAAGAGAAACCTTATGACACTTAGATTTTATGGTGTATGTGTTCCTATCCATATGAATTTGTCATAACCATAATCATAAGACAAGGTTAGTGACAAATCCAAACTCATATGGAGTGAACTTGTTCAATCTTAACTTCTTGCCACCTAGCAGCACAAGGGCCTACCATTGCTTCCAAGTAGTTATGCAAACAACTGAGAACTCATAGAACTCACATGCATAGTCAACTTTAACTAGAATCGGCACAGAAACAAGAATATGTCAACACGATAGGCTATAAACCTCAAGTCGTGTGCTAGTGATAAACAATACCCTTCATTAGTTCTTGAAACTTTTCAAGATCTTTAAGACTCCACTGACCTCTTGACATATAAGATTCTCTTATCAAGAACCATTACTTAACAAAGCAAATATTCAAGAGTTAGTGCGGATTCTTATCAAGACAAACACTTCACACAATTGCCCTTAGTTGGTCTTTGTTTTATCCAAAACATCACAACTCACCAATTGCAAATGTACAAGAGTAGAAAACATTTTACGGTATATTTGATAACTGTTTTAAACCTTCTTAACATTATGTCACTGAAGGCTTGATCTTGGAGTATTACTCTAAGACTCAATTGTGGAACGAAGTATGATCCATCTTTTGATTTAACCATTTCAATAATTCATGATTCCTCTTCTTAGTCAAACAAATGCACTAAGATGTCCTTAGAGGATCAATTGTGATATGGTTCTTCATAATCATTAAGATGATCATAAAACATGATACTGAAGTACTCTCCCATCTTTTTCAGATTGGAGAAACTTTTATCTTTCTGCCTAATTTGATTCTTCTCATTCATCCTGCCATACATTGAAACTTTTCCAATGTTTCAGAATTATACTTAAACTTGTAAGCACAACCATATTTACTAAACGTTAGTAAATCATGACGAATAGCCTTATCGTTCTTTGTGGTGGACCTGATCAGCACACAACCAAGTGTGCCTGATCTCCTAGTCCTTCACTTGACTCACATATACATGTGAACAAGGAATTAGTCTTAATTTCCCAAAGATGAAAATTCTCATTCATCATAAAATACAAGTTGCATGATTCCAAGTTTCTATCCAACTGAAACTTGGGTGATGAGAATCTTTCCTTATTAGGTAAATTACAACACTACCACAAACAAAACAATCAAATCCATTTTCCAATATTGCTATCAATGGAATCATATAAACAACAATTTTCACAAATCCCATTGTAAGGATACTTAAAATAAATAAAATAAAAATTTTTCCTTTTATTTTTAAATTGCGGAAAAACTTATCCTTACAATGCAAATACATATGTGCATGAAAGTTTGGGAATTAGATCTTCCAATCAAATTTGCTTTACCAGTGCTCCAAATCATTGCTGATTCAGCAGCAACAAGCAAATAGGTAAGATCATTAAGGGTCATGTCGTGGTATGTCACATAGTAGTCCTTAATGAACTCACTATATGACTCGGAAAGCGATTAAAGAACCCAGTCAACAGTCAACTTCCTTGAGACTTCGACACCCAACTCTCCCAGCTTGTCAATATGAGACTTCATCTCCAAGATGTGAGTACATATAGACACTGCTTGCCAATAGGGATTGAGTGACCTTGAACTATTCAAGAACTTGTGGGTTAGGGAGAACAATTGGAGGAGGTGAAGGAGGTGAAGTATGATTTCTATTCCCATTAATGCACAACAAAGGGATTAATCTTTCACCTTGATTGCCATTTGGGATATCATCTTCATTAGCAAAGCTTTATCCAAAAGGATAAGGAAGACCATAGTTATCATAACTAGACACCTATGAGGGAGAAATTCAAGTTAAATTGATTTAAATCCTTAATATAACACCCAATATGAAATATTAAGGTTACGACCCCACACAATATTTTATAACTTGGAAGAGGGATGCCGTAATCCAAGCTACAAAATATTTGAAGGTAGGTAAATGACGATTTACCAATTTCCACCATGAAGAACGAAATTTAACATTAGGTTTTAAATGAATTGAAACTCCTAGATCATTTGAGATTCAATGAACTATTCAATGGCATGTTTAAATCTTGATTGTGCCCTTCAAGTTTTTGACTGGGATGCCGAGGATCACAAATAATGAGTGAATAACCATGCAAATTAACTTGGTACACTTAATGTTACAACCACCTAATCAATGTGCCGGTTAACCCCACACGCTCCATTGATCTATGATTAATATCAAGCTACCCTTTCCCACACATTGTCAGTCCCAGATTAGTGTGTCGGTTAACCACACACGCTCCACTAACGACTTAACAAGGTGCAAAGTACAATTTCATGGGTTAGCACCAAATTCACATTTTCCTAAAGTAACTAAGATTGGGAATTTAATAAAGTTTAGTTACGTTATATTTATCATTATACTTTTAATGAAGGGAGAATTAATGTCCTGTCCTACCCGTTCGGCTAACGACCCTCCACCAGTCAAGGAAGCGGTAGGTGAGAGTGGACACCCATTAAACTATCATTTTATAGGCAGTAACCTTATACCCCCCTTATAGATCGGCTTCGTGAATGAGGCCTACTAACGGTAAGACTGACTTACTCTTATACATATATATAAATATTAAACCTATAATATTATAGTAGTATAAGGGTTGAATTACTAGTGCTCAGTGAAAGGTCGTTCCCTTTTTGCTGGTTCGGAGTGTCCAGTGCTCTCTCGGTTCGTAGTAGAGATCGGTAAGGGGTATTATGTTGAAGGTCTGGCGTTAGCTTCATCAGGGCTAGTTCCCCTGTATCGATGGGGCATAGTGGTTTCATCATCAGTTCTGGTATGAGCGGCGGAGGCCTATGGGAGAACTTATGGGTTTTAGCACTACCGACGCAAGGAGAGGAGTGGTAGCAGAAGGATACGGGTGTGGTCGCATGGGTTGTTTGACCATTAGATGTTCCAAGGAAATTGTATTTTTTGTATGGATCGTGCTTGGTTAGAGTTCAACAATGCTGCGAGGATGGAAGTAGGAACGAGGATTTGCCAGCCATGGTAAAGAGTAACGCCCCAGTTGCCAGCACTGGATGTGGATTGAGGCATCGAACTAGAACATATTTCAAGGGTGCACTTCAAGGTTACAGAGGATGGACGATTTTATGGTTTGACTAGTAATTGATCGCTAGCATGGGTGAGCACAGGTTGTTAACAGTGGACTATTTGGAAGTAAGAAGGATTGGGAATCCTTCAATTCTCACGTGTCGTGAACACTTAGTAGAATCTAAGTGGGGGAGAATCGATCGGGTATTCAGGAGCAGAAATAGGTGTGAAACTACGATGAGTTTATCATCCCCACCAGGGAGGAAGGCGGTCGACTGACCGTCTAGGTTGAGGAATTGTGGGAGTTGGGAGTTCGGGAAATGTCCCAACATTTGGTCGATGTTTTCCCTTGGCATCGGATAGCGGGCCTCGGGAAACAGGTTAGGGGTTTCATAGAGGACATGAGTTCAGATTGGGAAAATGGATCGTGTATGCATGCTCGACTTTGGGTGAGATCGGATTAGCAATCAGTGGTAAGACCATGGTCAACGGTTAAATTAGCAGGAAAAGTATTGTAAGACTGCGGGGTAGCCGTAGCATTCACAATGTTCGCAGATAGTGATAGAAGTGTTGTAAGACTGCAGGTGTAGCCATAGCATTCACAAGGTTTTCAGATGGTGTGGAAAGTGTTGTAAGTCTGCGGGTGTAGCCTTAGCATTCAAAAGGTTCTCAGATAGTGATAGAAGTGTTTTAAGACTGCGGGTGTAGCCGTAGCATTCACAAGGTTGTCAGATAGTGTGGGCAGTGTTGTAAGTCTGTAGGTGTAGCCATAGAATTCCTAAAGTTGTCGGATAGCTTTAGAGTATTGTAAGCCTGTGGGGGTAGCTGTAGTTTTCACTAGGTTGATAGATACTATGGGAGTGATGTTAGATCACGGGAAGAACAGTAGCACCCACCAGTCCTGGTGCAGCAGTGAGGACATGGAAATCCACGGATTGGGTTATAGAAATTACCCAGATGGGTTAGATCTGGTTGAGCCAGTGATAAGACTGTGGGAACACCATGGCGGTTATGGGAACAAGGAACCAATGGACCGCATGAGGTCAGGTGGTGATATAAGACTACCTTTAGTTATGTAGCAATCACTTTCAGTCTTGGAGTTGGTGAATTCGGGATTCGACGTATGGATTTGATTGGTTGGATCAGAAGGTCGTTAGAGCCATAATGGTAGGATAACGGATGGCAACTACTGTCAGATGAGGATTTCGTTCAGAAGTCGTGAAGGGCGATATATGGGAGCCTTTGGCTCAGTGACCAGGTAGGAACCCGATATTTCAGATGTTTGACAGATGAGTTGAGACTAGGAAGGTCTCAGTGGGGTTTGGAAAGCAGCCAGTTTAGTGTTTTAAGCAGATCAACGTTTCGGCCAGTTCTAGGGTATCGGGCAGTATTGGTGTTTTTAGGATTTCATGAACGGACGGAGTAACTGATCGATTGGGAAGTGATAAGTCACTCGCCGTAGGATTAAATAATCTCAGAGTAGTTGATTTGACTCTGTTGCGCAACTCTCGTATGATTCTAACCGTTGCAGGGATGAATATTCTACTCGAAGGATTATCTGATCCTTCCGTCAGGTGTAAGTGCTCTTTAGTCGTTTATGGACAGTGACTTGTTTCCTTGTCAGCAGCAGCGTGATGGGTGATAGTTTGGTCTGAGGGACCTGACAGGGAGCCAGACCACTAAGACCTTGGGGTTCGAATTTTAGGAAAAAGTAGGGTTGGTTTTACTGAGAGATCGAGGAGTCATTCTTCACCAGGTTTGAAGAATTACTCTAAGGATGGTTTTGGTAGATCGGGTTAGGCCGATAGATGAACAAATTGGAAGGGTTGTGGTTGTTCTGCTAGCAGTTGATGGATTGATGGAGAATTGTTTCAGGTTGTTTCAGCACGAGCGAGCTGTCGGGAAGCCAGATTACGATAAGTTTCATATCTCAGAAGGTAGTAGTAGCCTTCAAGGGTTGAAGGTTTGGGCGATATATCCTGGATAGAAGTTTCGGTGGCCATGAGAAGGCCATTGATCGCGTGGGGTGATGGTTGTACCCTCAGGATGGCAGGTGTCAATTCTTGTAAGAAACGACAGTTGGTTCATGGAAAATCTAGGGGGTTGCGGGTTTAACGTGTGAGTCATTTTTAGGATGGGTGATTACGTTAGACTTCGAGGACGAAGTCTAATATAAGTGGGGGAGATTTCTAATGCCCGATTCCTGGTAGGTATTTTATATAAGAATTCTCATTTTTGCTAAGCGAGTCGACGAGTTGGAGGCCCCAAACTCGTCGAGTAGAAATGGGAATTTGGACGTGGGTTAAGAAACCTACTAGACGAGTTGGGGAGCCCCAACTCGACGAGTAGGGCTGCCAAGATGAAACCCTAATTTCAGGGTTTTGTACCCTATTTAAGGACCTTAATGCCTCATTGTGGCCTCCCTCATCGCCTCCCTGAGTCCAGTAAACCCTAATTCGTGATCTTGAGGCTCTTTAGTGTGTAGGAGTGAAAAGATAGTGATTCTTTGGTGATTTATTGAATAAGTTGAAGTTGGAGAAGCTTGGTTCAAGAAAGAAGCTTTGGATCCAGGGGTTTCTCTGTTAAGGCAGCCATATTAAGGTATAAAGTCTATACCTTGAGTATTTGTTTGCTAGATCTCTCCATGGAGGACTTTAGGGATTTTAGAAGATTGTTGCGGAACCATTCATGGATGCAAGCATGTTTTAGGGTTATGAATTCAGATCAGGATGTCCATGGCCTTATAAGACTCAAAGTTGCCAACTTTATGGAGTCTTGGCCCTTCTCCATGCCTTGGATCTCTTTTGGAGCTTACTTTTGGTGTTTTTAGCTTATCGACACCATGCATGGGCGTAAAGTTAGCAACTTTACGTGGTATTCTAGCCTTAGGGGACCAGATCTATGGTTTGGAAGTGTTGGACACAACAGAAAGCGACTTAATGGATTAAGACAAAGGGGACTTGACGAGTTGTTCATACGACTCGACGAGTTGGTTCGTGGTCCCCTAACCTTTCTGTTCTGAGCAAACTCGTTGAGATAGAAGATGACTCAGTGAGTTGGCCATGGTATTGAGTTTGAAGAGTTGAGGACTCGACGAGTTCAAACGAAAAGTCTCGATTCTTTTTGAAAGGAACTCGACGAGTAGGATCGAGATTTACAGAGTTTCATGGATCAAGAACTCGACGAGTTGATGGACCAACACAGCGAGTTGAGTCAACCAGAATGTTGACTTTGACGTGGACTTTGACCAAGGTTGACTCTTGAAAGATTATGAAGTACGGAATGGATGCTAGAGAGTAGTCCCATGTAAGGGTTGGGGCCCAAATTGGAAAATTGGACCATTAGTGGGCCATTAGCGGGCTCTGATGGATATTAGAGTTTTTTTGACTTGGTTTGGTTTTGGACTTGGGCCTTAGATAAGTACCTTGTGGGCCAAGGGTAAAATGGTCATTTTACCCCAAGTATGGATTATGAATAATGGTTTAGGACCCAATTGCTAATTGGGTAATATTGCTGTATTGATAGCTCGAGGAGTTCCTAGGACAGCAGTAAGGATTCCTTGCAGTGGACTTCCGCAGTACGAGCTGAGTTACCTTCTAGTAGAAGTGGGACGAAGGCACCAATGCCGGCCCACTAGTAAGAGTTATAGTAGAGATGATTGTCTTTCTGATAATTATATGGTATATCACTATTTGTTATGTTTTATGTGTTAGTATGCTATGATATTAAGTGATAGTGGTAGGAGGGGTAGGATAGAACCCAGTACCGGTCGTTAGGGCCGAGGGGGTATACCAGCACCCGGTTAAGCTAGGCAGTATATGACTTATGTGTTTATAAGCTAGCGTGTTATATGGTATAAGTAGGGGTGAAATGGTCCCCGGTACCGGTCGAAAGGACCGAAGGGGTAGGCCAGCACCCAGATATGCTAGGCAGTAGGAGATTAGTATGTATATGCTATGATATTATGTGGTAGTGGTAGGGGTGAAATAGTCCTCGGATACTGGTTGAAAGAGACCGAAGGGGTAGGCCAGCACCCAGATATGCTTGGCAGTTACCGGTTGAAAGATACCGAAGGGGTAGGGCAGCACCCAGATATGCTAGGCAGGTTACCGGTTGAAACAGACCGAATGGGTAGGTCGGGCACCCAGATATGCCTGGCATTATGTGATTATATGGTATGTGGTATGATTGGGGAACTCACTAAGCTTTGTGCTTACGGTTTTCAGTTTTGGTTTTAGGTACTTCATTTTCAAAGGAAAGGAGTTGGCAATCACAACGCATCACACTATGTTTTCCACACATGAGATCTTTCGGAATTACACTCTGATAATGTTTTATGATAACATGTTTTGATTATTAACACTTTGGGTTTTGACACGGAATGATATTATGGATGTTTTTATACTGTTGGCTTTATAATAACTTCATTAAAAACGAAATTTTTGGTCATGAATTTTGGGATGTTACATAAGCCCTTTAGGAAATGACTTAATATTTGTTGTGATGGCACACAATAAATATTACTAGAAAATGGCATTGTTTATACATTTCAAATGCATGCTTGTGATGTTTATTTTTGTTGTTATAAAATTTTGTATCTATGAAAATATGTTTTCCATGCTAAAACATTTTTACAAAAAAAATTAACATCAAACATTGGGTTTAGAATTTTATATAACAGTTTTCAACATAAGATGTCAAAATTGAGTTTTTATCAATAGAGTTTTGAATATATATTTTTTTAAAAACTCTAAAGTAGCCAAACTTTTAAATATATAAAAAGTTTAAAATTTTTAAACTTAATCTAAACTCCATAACTTAGTAATAAAATGTTGTTTTATTAACAAAGTTAGAAACTGGTTCCAATCCGTAGAACGTGGAATTAAAATTGAATATAAATTTTAACCGGTAGAATTTTATATGAAATAAATTCAACTTTATAATTTTTGGAACACTTTAAATGTACCATTGAATATTTTATGCATGAAATATTCATGTTACAAAATGTTTTAAAATGCTAGAATAATAAAACATTGATAAAAGCCCTTATTTACAAAACTTCAAATCTACGCAATCCATTTAAAATTCACTTGGGATTTTTGTGCAATTCATGTGGATTTAAAGGTCACCTTATTCATGTGAGTTGTCAAAAATATTCAAGGTGTTTTAGTATTTGCTTGTGGGAAAAAGTTCACCTAACCATTTGTGAAATATAACTCACATGTCTTTTAAATAAATGAGTTGATCAATTTCTTATGTGATAAAGGTCACCTTAGCATAAGAGTTTTGAGGCATAGATGGGATGAACATGCCATATAAAAACAAAGTAATGTTTTTGGATCCCATAAATCTAAGAATTACATAAGAGTTGTAATTGGTTATCGTAACCTACCGATCAACAAAATCACTTGAGTAGTGGGTCGCCTCCTCAAGTTATTTTATGTGATGTGGATCTTAGCTTGCCAAAATTTAATTTAAAGGGTAATTATTTTTTAAAAGAATTTATATCGAAGATATTAAAATGAATCTTATTAATTTGTAGATGACTACCCCAACTATAACCACCTCATCACTCACCATCCGATCCATCCTCGAAAAAGAAAAACTAAGTGGACCCAACTTTCTTGATTGGTTCAGACAACTGAGAATTGTCCTCAAGCTTGAGAAAAAGGACTATGTCCTTGATGAACCTATCCCAGAAGAGCTCCCAGATAATTCTCCCAAAGCATCAAAAGATGCTCGGGTGAAACATGTTAATGATTCGACCGAAGTGGCTTGCATCATCTTTGCACCTATGACTCCTGAACTTCAAAAAACTTTTGAGTTTCATGCAGCATTCGAAATGATTGAACAACTGACAGTCATGTTTCAAATTCAGGCTAAGCAAGAGAGGTTTGAGACCCTGAATGCTTTCATCTTTTGCAAGATGGCAGAGGGATCTTCTATGAGTGCACATGTACTCAAAATGAAAGCTTATGTTGAGCAACTTGCCCGCCTCAGATTCCCATTTGGGGATGAGCTAGTGACCGATTTGATCCTAGCCTCATTTCCTAAGTCATTTAACCAATTTGTGATGAAATTCACAATGAATGACTAGGAGATGAGCATCAATGAGCTTCATAACATGCTCACAAATGTTGAGGCAAACATCAAGAAATCTAGGAACAATCAAGTGTTGATGATCCGTGAGGGTCAAATCTCCAAGAAGAAAACCAGTAATAATATCGGTAATGGGAAAGGAAAAGTTGCCAAGAAATGCAAGGGCAAGGGAAAGGGTAAAGGGAAGCCTCATTCTACTAACCCAACTCCTAAACCCAAACCTGCTGCTGACGCTAATTAATTTCACTGCAATGAAAAGGGACACTGGAAACGCAACTGTCCCAAATACCTAGAGGAACTTAAGAAGATCAAAGCCTACAAGGTTGGCACCTCAGGTATATATGTGATTGAATTATATGCATTCCGTACTAATTCTTTGGTATTCGATACTGGAAGTGGTATTAACATCTGTAATGGTTTGCAGGGACTAATGAATGTTAGAGAACTAAGAAATGGCGATTTGGAACTTCATGTTCGCAATCGTGTAGCTATGAAAGCCATAGGACAATATTATCTTTTGCTTCCAAATGGCCTTAATCTTATTTTGAAAAATTATTGTTATGTACCTAGTATAACTAGGAATATTATCTATACTTCTTGTTTGCATGAACAAGGTTTCCGTTATAAGTTTGAATTTGATTATGAAAACATTTCTTTGTTTAAAGATAATGTGTTTTATTTTGAGACTAGTCCCAAAAATGGAATATATTAAATAGATTTAAATGTTTCATACACAAAGGATAATTCAATGTTCAACTTAAATAAGAAACCAACGTTAGACTCAACACATAAGTAAAACTCGCATTGCTAAGCTCCAAAAGGATGGGATCTTAGAGTTAACAGGCTCAGAGTCTTTTGATGTATGCGAATCATGTCTATGTGGCAAGACCAAATCTCCTTTTATTGGTGTTGGTAAAAGAGCTTCGGATCAACTGGGACTCATAAATAGTGATGTATTTGGACCTTTTAGAACAATGACCAAAAGCGGTGAAAGATATTTCATTACATTTACTGATGATTACAGTAGATTTGGATATGTGTATCTCATGAAACACAAATATGAAGCATTCGATGTCTTCAAGGTTTTCTAAAATGAAATATAGAATCAACTTGGTAAAAAGATTAAAGCCATACGATTAGATCGTGGTGGTAAATATCTGAGCTATGAGTTTGATGAACATCTGAAGAATTATGGCATAGTGTCACAACTCACTCCACCGGGAACACCTCATCATAATGGTGTCTCAGAGAGGAGAAATCATACTCTACTTGATATGGTGCGATCAATGATGAGTCATACTTCCCTTCCTCATTCATTTTGGGGTTATGCCCTTGAAACTGCAGGTCGAATTGTAAACATGGCCCCAACTAAAAAGGTTAGTAAGACTCCCTACAAGTTATGGCATGGAAAGGTTCCATGAATGTCTTTCTTAAGGATATGGAGTTGTGAAGCATATGTTAAAAGAGAAACTTCTGACAAGCTTAACCCTAGATCTCATAAGTGTATCTTTGTGGGATATCCAAAAGCAACCGTCGGTTATTACTTCTTTCGGAAAGAGGAAAACCGAGTGTTCATAGCTCGTAAAGCAATGTTTCTTGAAACTGACTTTATCTCGCATAAAGTAAGTGGGAGCCCCATTGACCTCGAAGAAATTCAAGAGACACAACCTTTATTTGAGAATGATAATCAAAAAAGCACTGTTGAACCTGAAATTATCGTTCAGATGCCCGAAACCACACCAACTGTAAAACGCTCCAGTAGAACTCGTCAGGAATCTGACAGATTTGGATTCGTCATTCCTGAAGAGGAAGTCTTCTTGATGGATCCATGTGAGCCCATCAATTACAAGGCTGCTACTTCAAACCCAGAGTCTGAAAAATGGTTTGAAGCCATGAGAACTGAAATTTAATCCATGGATGATAATCAAGTATGGGACTTGGTTCACTTACCTCCTAACAGTAGGTCTGTTGGAAGCAAGTGGATCTTCAATAAGAAGATCGACATGGATGGAAATGTACAAACTTTCAAAGCATGAATTGTCGCGAAAGGATATACTCAAATTCAAGGTGTTGACTTAGAAGATACTTTCTCGCCCGTTGCTAAGATTAAATCTATTAGGATTATCATGGCCATAGCTGCATATTATGACTATGAGATATGGCAAATGGATGTCAAAACCGCTTACCTTAAAGGATATCTTGAGGAAGATGTTTATATGGAACAACCTGAAGGTTTTGTCAAAGCAGATAACCTAAAGAAGGTGTGTAAACTGAAGAGTCCATTTATGGATTGAAACAAGCATCTAGGGCCTGGGATCATCGTTTTGATGAAAACATCAAAAAGTTTGGTTTTTCAGAAAGTCCCGATGAACCATGTGTATACATCAAAGCAAGTGGGAGCCATATTTTTTTCTAATTCTATATTTTGATGACATATTACTGATCGGGAAAGATATCCTGACATTGAAGGAGACTAAGGTCTACCTTAGTAAGTCCTTTCAAATGAAAGATCTAGGGGATGCTGCATACATACTCGGTATTAGGACCTATAGAGATAGATCCTAAAGACTCATTGGTTTGAGGCAGAGTACATAAAACGTTTTTCAATGGATAACTCGAAACGAGGAATAACTCCCATACTGCCTTATACCATTCTTTCTAAGGCTGACAGCCCTATTACTGAAGATGAGGGCACTCGGCCTTCCGATGGCCGGTCTGATTGCAGTGAAAGCAGACTACAAATCCCTTGGGGCAATCCTTCTCCATATGCCCCTCTTTGCCACGCTTGTAGCAAATCCCCGCCCTGCAAGATCCCTCGTGACTCTTGCCGCACTTGCCACAAGTGCGGCCCTTCTGGCCTCCTGATCTCGAATCGGCGGGCTTAGCCCGCTTGGCTGCCGACTGCGACTGCACCGGCCGCCAGTCTCTCCCCTGAGACTCCGCATCCTCCCTAGCCTAGGTCTCCAACTCGATCTCCCTCCTCCTAGCATTTGCCTGAAGCTCCGCAAATGTCCGATAAGATGAGTTCGCCACGAACTCTCGAATATCCCTCCTCAGAATGATCAGATAACGGCTCATGCATGCCTGCTCAGTCGGCACATGCTCAGGGCAGAACAACGCCCTCTCGTGAAACATCCAAGTAATCACAGTCACCGACTCTGTCTTCTGTCTGAGAGACAGAAACTCCTGGGCTAACCGTTCCCTCTCCACCGGGGCAACATACTCATCACGGAACATCATTACAAATCTCTCCCATGTCACTGCAGTATGCTCTGCAGGAGTAAAGCTGGCTGTCGCAAATTTCCACCAGTCCTTCGCTCCCAAGCAAAGCTGGTTCAGCCCGAACCGCACCCTCAAATTCTCTGGGCATGAACAGGTATAGAAACATCTCTCGATGTCATAGATCCATCTCATCGCAGAAATCGGATCCTGAGTCCCATCAAACTTTGGTGGCTTCGTGTTGCTGAACTCCCGATACAGCAACGAGTCACCCCCCTGCGGCCTGGCAGCAGCGACAGCTGCGGTGGCTGCAGTAGCAGCCACCTCCGAAACAGCAACATATCATTCATCAAACGTCTCGATCAGAGTGGTCTTAATAGACCCAAACATCTCTGGAATAGCCTTCTGAATGGGTGCGACCACCTCATCATGAATCCTCCTGCGAATCTCGTTATCGCTAACTCCACTGCTCTCTGGGGTGTGGCGCGTAGCTACCATGATGTCTCTGAAACACAACACAAAATCATCAGAGACTCGCTCGAGTATACTCACACTCGATCACTTACTCCTAGCACCCTATGGATTCGTACTTAGGCTGCCTGCAGATCTGGTGCTTTCAGTAGTACGAGCCCAATACTACCTTCCACACCAAGTCCGTAGTCACCCGAAGTCCTCCTCCTAGGATTCTAATTCACAAATAATCTATATCTCACGACTCCCAGACTACTCTCTCTGAAGACTCCTCTCAAGCTCATCCAAGTATCTCCTCCTAGATTATCTCTCTACTCAGCACGTACTCAGAGCAAATAGCAGATAACACTGATCAATAACATCTCATAGGCTAAGGCATCACAAATCAGGCAACTCTAGCCCTAGAATATGAAATACCTAGCCTAATTTCTATCATGCAAGCCTAACAGAACATTTCAAAATATCACATAACACAAAGTAAGGGTATCTTGGGAAATCACCGTTCGGGCTCTGGCTAATTGTACACACCGCTCCAACTTGTTTTCTCTTAAAGCTCATTCTCGTTTTAGAAAAAACATTTCTTTTAAAAGTTTTTTTTTTCTTAAATCCTCAGTTTGAGTCCAAACACACCCGGAGGTGTATCTGAATCCCTCAAACCAAGGCTCTGATACCAACTTGTAACACCGAAATTTTTCAAACCAGATTTTTCATTTTTAAACATAAAAATCACATGGCATTTTTCCCGAAAATCTCAAGTATCAACATTAATACAATTTATTTATCAAAAGTTCTTTATCACATAAACCAAGAACCTCCAAGACATATCTTCAATGCGAGTGTATGTACAATCAAGCTGGGGCCTTCCCGCGATCATCGAAACTACCTGAAACACATAACACATAACACGGTAAGCACGAAGCTTAGTGAGTTCCCCAAAATATCACATACAGTTCATTAGCCACTCTAGGCTATAACTCGATAAGACCCTCCGGTCAATGTGTCTCTGTGGGACCCTCCGGTCCCAACTCAGTAAGCTCATAATAACAATACTTAGCATAAATCACAAAGACATAATGCAGAATATCAAATACACAGATAAGCACAATAAAAAGCTCAATCACACAGGGTACCACTCAGGGCAAGTATAGTGAGAAGACTCACCTTGCAAGAAGTCAGCAAAACCCGAACTCAAATCACCGGTCTAGCCTCCGCCTAACATACACAACAATTATCCCTAATTAATCATGGCTCTCAAGAGGCTATACTAACTCACAGAAGGGAAAAAGACCATTTTACCCCTCAATGGCCCTAAATGTCCATAATTTAACCCAAACCCTAAAAGTCAACGGCAGGGAGTACGTCGCGCGTACCAGCTCCTTACGCTGGGCGTACTCAGCTGCCATGCAGTTTTTCGGGGATGCTCGACCCCTACGTTGCGCGTACTGGAATTACGCCCGACGTACGCTCCAGTTTCACCCTTCTCACTTGTTTGGTCTTAAACAGTTAAGACCTTGGCTCATATCTCAGTTCTAGACTCTCTAATAGCTCTTAACCCATAAAGTCAGGGACTTTAAGCCTTTGCATGGCTGAAAATGTCCCAAAGACACAAAACACTCACTCTCTTATGACAAAAAGCACATATCTCATGCATGGCTTGATCCCAACGTCCAAGATAGGATTTTTATGACACTACACCACTGAATATACTCAAAGGGGGTGGATCATGGTCTCTGGAGTACAATATCACATAAAGTCTCCAACGTTTGGGACAAAACCCTAGAATACTCTACTAAGATGCAAAAACCAAAAGAGTGAGAAAGCTCTGAGCTTTATACCTCCAAATGAAGCTCCACACTAAGATTAGCTCAGATCCAAGGCCTGAAATCCCACTCCTTCTTCTTCAAAACTCCTTCTTCACTCCAAAGAAACTCAAGAATGCTCCCAAGGCTCTCAAATGCACTCACAAGCTCTAAAAACAAAAACTAGGGCTTAGGAGGGTTGGTGACTGAGAATGGTGGCCAGGAATGAGGCCATCATATCCTTTAAATAGGGGTCTCACCCTAAATTAAGGTTTTCACTCTGAGCCTAGTACGCCCCAGGTACCCCCTGGTACGCCCAGCGTACTAGGTGGCTTCCGCGTTGAATGCACGCATATGAGTACGATGAGCGTACAATCGCGTATGCCCCACATACTCATTCACCACCTTTTCTCATAAAGGGACTAAAATGGCCAATTACTCCAAAGACCAAGGGTTACGAGGTATAACTAAACTCGGGATGTTACAATTCTCCCCCACTAGGATCAGTCTTCGCCCTCGAAGTCATGCTCCGAAAATAATTTGGGATATTGCTCTCGTATTTCTGACTCCGGCTCCCAAGTCGAATTGGACCCTCTACTATGTTGCCACTGCACCCGAACCAGGGCACCTCTTTGTTCCTCAGAACCTTCACCTTCCGATCCAAAATCGCGATCTGCCTCTCGATGTAATTCAGGCTCGCATCCACCTGAATGTCCTCTAGGGGTACCACTGTCATCTCATCGGCTACACACTTCCTTAATTGGGACACGTGGAAGGTATTATGAATCTGACTCAACTCTGCAGGTAGCTCCAACCGGTATGCTACCCTACCCACTCTGGTGGTCACTCTGAAAGGACCGATGTACCGGGGCCCCAACTTGCCCCGCTTCCGGAATCGAATCACCCCTTTCCATGGGGATACCTTCAAGAGTAAAAAATCTCCGACCTGGAACTCCAGCTCGGATCATCGCCTGTCTGCATAAATCTTCTGGCGACTCTGGGCCATCAGTAACCTCTGCATGACTTGTTGAATCTGCTCAGTCGTCTTCAGCACTATCTCAGTGCCACCCATCACTCGCTGCCCTACCTCTCTCCAACAAATAGGAGTCCGACACCTCCTCCCATAAAGAAGCTCAAAGGGAAGAATACCAATACTCGAATGACAGTTGTTGTAAGAAAACTCAGCCAAGGGCAATATAAGTGTCTGAATCGTCCGCTCGCTCTGCCCGTCTGTCTGCGGATGGTATGCGGTGTTGAAGTGCAACCGTGTACCCAACTCCTCGTAAAATTTCTTCGAGAACCTGGAAGTAAAGTGCACATCTCGGTCTGATACTATCGAGGTCGGCACTCCATGTCGAGCTACCACATCCCTCACATAAATCTCGGCCAGTCTCTTCACAGAAGAACACTCACTAATAGCAAGGAAGTGAGCACTCTTCGTCAACTGGTCCACAATCACCCAAATCGCGTCAACCTCATGCGCAGTTCTCGGTAATTTGGTGATAAAATCCATAGAAATATGTTCCCACTTCCACTGGGGAATCTCCAGAGGCTGCAATGGAACATGTGGCCGCTGGTGCTCCGCCTTAACCCGGCGACAGGTCAAACACCTCTCTACAACCCATGCCACATCCCTCTTCATACAGGGTCACCAATAGTCTCTCTTCAGGTCCAAATACATCTTAGTGGCCCCTGGGTGGATCGAGAATCTCGATCTATGCGCCTCCTCCATCAGAATACGGAGAGCTCCACTTGTATAGGGCACCCAAATCCGCTCGTGGAAGGTCATAAGCCCACGACTGTCCATCACAAACGCCTGCCCAACCACACGCTCTCTCTTGTGGTTCTCCGACCTCATAGCCTCCACCTCGGCCTCTTGGATGGTATCTAAGACTGGAGTCATCACTATCATCCTCATACACACATCTCGGATCGGAGCACTCTCTGCTCTACGGCTCAAGGCATCGTCTACCACATTAGCCTTGCCTGGGTGGTATAAGATCTCACAGTCGTAGTCTTTCACTACATCCAACCATCTCCTTTGTCTCATATTTACATTGGGCTGATCCATCAGATACTACAGGCTCTTATGGTCTGTGTAAATGGTACACCGGACACCATAAAGATAGTGGTGCCAAATCTTGAGGGCGAACACCACTGCCCCTAACTCCAAATCATGAGTGGGTTATCTCGTCTCATGAGGCTTCAGTTGCGTCGACGCATATGCTATCACATGACCCCTTTGCATCAAAACTGCACCCATCCCCAAAATGGACGCGTCACAGAAAACTACGAAGTCCTCCACTCCCTCCGAAAGGGCCAACACTAGAGCTTTGCACAATCTCTGGCGAAGAGTCTCGAATGATGCCTGCTGCTCAGGCCCCCAAACAAATGCAGCGCCCTTCCGGGTCAATCTGGTGAGAGGAACCGCAATCTTGGACAAATCCTTGATAAATCTCCAATAGTAGCCGGTCAATCCCAGAAAACTCCTGATCTTATATGGGGATCTCGGCACCTCCCATTGCATGACTGCCTCAATCTTGTCCGGATCGACCAAAATCTCATTCTGATTAACGAGGTGTCCCATGAACTGGACCTCTCGTAACCAGAAATCACACTTGGAGAATTTGGCATAAAGCCTCTCCGACCTCAATACCCCAAGAACCTCACGCAGATGCTCCTCATGCGGCTCCCTGGACCTCAAATACACCAATATATCGTCGATGAACACGATCACCGACCGGTCCAACATAGGCCTGTACACCCGGTTCATGAGATCCATGAGCACTGCCGGTGCGTTGGTGAGCCCGAAAGGCATCACCACAAACTCATAATGCCCATAACGAGTCCTGAAGGTCGTCTTTTGAATATCCTCCTCTCGCACTCTCATCTGGTGATACGCAGATCTTAAATCAATCTTGGGAAACCAAGATGCCCCCTGCAACTGATCGAACAAATCGTCGATCCTCGGAAGTGGATAACGGTTCTTGACTGTTAGCTTGTTCAACTCCCGGTAATCAATGCACATCCGGTGTGAACCAGAATTTTTTCCTGACAAAAAGGATCGGCGTTCCCCACGGTGAGCTACTCGGTCGAATAAATCCCTTTCCCAGCAGCTCTTGAAGCTGTGAGGATAACTCCTGCATCTCTAGCGGCGCAAGGCGATAAGGGGCCTTGGCGATTGGCGCTGCTCCCGGAACCAAATCAATCCGAAACTCCATTTGCCTCTCAGGAGGCACACCGGGTAACTCCTCGGGAAAAACATCAGGAAACTCGCACACTATCGGAACCTCGGAAATAGAACTCGGCCTCTCTGACACAATTCGCGTATCTATCACGTATGCCAAGAAACCCATACAACCTTGCTGTAAACTCTGTCTTGCTCTGGCAGCAGAGTAGAAGGCTGACCGGGATCTGGTACCCTCGCAATACATGGTAAGCACTCCCCCACTAGGGTCTCGTATAGTCACCAATTGATGCTCGCAATCCATCACTGCTCCATATCGTCTCAACCAATCAATGCCCACAATGACACAGACATCACCCATCGCAATCGGTACCAAGTCAATCGGAAACATTACACCAAAAATCTCCATCACACATCCTCGAAACACATCAGTAGCAAAAACCGCATGCTCATCGGCTATAGAAACCCTCAAAGTTCGACTCAACTCCTCGTGTCGGATACTGATGTGACGACTAAAAGCTAAAGACACGAAGTATCGACTCGCACCCGAATCAAATAACACTAAAGCACGTACAGAATTCACAAGAAATGTACCTAAATATAGCACAGAATAAACACAATAAATCTCATAAAAGAAAACAATAAAGAAATACGTACCAGCCACAACATCAGATGTTGCGCGGACCTCCTCCGCTGTCCATTGAAAAGCTCTCCCACGAGCCTTCGGAGCCTCGGTCTTCACCGGTCGAATACCAGCAGCACGCAAAGCAGCAGGAGCGGAACCCTAAGCTGATCCCTAAACTAGTTGAGGGCACTCGGCCTTCCGATGGCCGGTCTGATTGCAGTGAAAGCAGACTACAAATCCCTTGGGGCAATCCTTCTCCATATGCCCCTCTTTGCCACGCTTGTAGCAAATCCCCGCCCTGCAAGATCCCTCGTGACTCTTGCCGCACTTGCCACAAGTGCGGCCCTTCTGGCCTCCTGATCTCGAATCGGCGGGCTTAGCCCGCTTGGCTGCCGACTGCGACTGCACCGGCCGCCAGTCTCTCCCCTGAGACTCCGCATCCTCCCTAGCCTGGGTCTCCAACTCGATCTCCCTCCTCCTAGCATTTTCCTGAAGCTCCGCAAATGTCCGATAAGATGAGTTCGCCACGAACTCTCGAATATCCCTCCTCAGAATGATCAGATAACGGCTCATGCATGCCTGCTCAGTCGGCACATGCTCAGGGCAGAACAACGCCCTCTCGTGAAACATCCAAGTAATCACAGTCACCGACTCTGTCTTCTGTCTGAGAGACAGAAACTCCTGGGCTAACCGTTCCCTCTCCACCGGGGCAACATACTCATCACGGAACATCATTACAAATCTCTCCCATGTCACTGCAGTATGCTCTGCAGGAGTAAAGCTGGCTGTCGCAAATTTCCACCAGTCCTTCGCTCCCAAGCAAAGCTGGTTCAGCCCGAACCGCACCCTCAAATTCTCTGGGCATGAACAGGTATAGAAACATCTCTCGATGTCATAGATCCATCTCATCGCAGAAATCGGATCCTGAGTCCCATCAAACTTTGGTGGCTTCGTGTTGCTAAACTCCCGATACAGCAACGAGTCACCCCCCTGCGGCCTGGCAGCAGCGACAGCTGCGGTGGCTGCAGTAGCAGCCACCTCCGAAACAACAACATATCATTCATCAAACGTCTCGATCAGAGTGGTCTTAATAGACCCAAACATCTCTGGAATAGCCTTCTGAATGGGTGCGACCACCTCATCATGAATCCTCCTGCGAATCTCGTTATCGCTAACTCCACTGCTCTCTGGGGTGTGGCGCGTAGCTACCATGATGTCTCTGAAACACAACACAAAATCATCAGAGACTCGCTCGAGTATACTCACACTCGATCACTTACTCCTAGCACCCTATGGATTCGTACTTAGGCTGCCTGCAGATCTGGTGCTTTCAGTAGTACGAGCCCAATACTACCTTCCACACCAAGTCCGTAGTCACCCGAAGTCCTCCTCCTAGGATTCTAATTCACAAATAATCTATATCTCACGACTCCCAGACTACTCTCTCTGAAGACTCCTCTCAAGCTCATCCAAGTATCTCCTCCTAGATTATCTCTCTACTCAGCACGTACTCAGAGCAAATAGCAGATAACACTGATCAATAACATCTCATAGGCTAAGGCATCACAAATCAGGCAACTCTAGCCCTAGAATATGAAATACCTAGCCTAATTTCTATCATGCAAGCCTAACAGAACATTTCAAAATATCACATAACACAAAGTAAGGGTATCTTGGGAAATCACCGTTCGGGCTCTGGCTAATTGTACACACCGCTCCAACTTGTTTTCTCTTAAAGCTCATTCTCGTTTTAGAAAAAACATTTCTTTTAAAAGTTTTTTTTTTCTTAAATCCTCAGTTTGAGTCCAAACACACCCGGAGGTGTATCCGAATCCCTCAAACCAAGGCTCTGATACCAACTTGTAACACCGAAATTTTTCAAACCAGATTTTTCATTTTTAAACATAAAAATCACATGGCATTTTTCCCGAAAATCTCAAGTATCAACATTAATACAATTTATTTATCAAAAGTTCTTTATCACATAAACCAGGATCCTCCAAGACATATCTCCAATGCGAGTGTGTGTACAATGAAGCTGGGGCCTTCCCGCGATCATCGGAACTACCTGAAACACATAACACATAATACGGTAAGCACGAAGCTTAGTAAGTTCCCCAAAATACCACATACAGATCATTAGCCACTCTAGGCTATAACTCGATAAGACCCTCCGGTCAATGTGTCTCAGTGGGACCCTTCGGTCCCAACTCAGTAAGCTCATAATAACAATACTCAGCATAAATCACAAAGGCATAATGCAGAATATCAAATACACAGATAATCACAATAAACAGCTCAATCACACAGGGTACCACTCAGGGCAAGTATAGTGAGAAGACTCACCTTGCAAGAAGTCAGCAAAACTCGAACTCAAATCACCGGTCTAGCCTACGCCTAATATACACAACAATTATCCCTAATTAATGACGGCTCTCAAGAGGCTATACTAACTCACAGAAGGGCAAAAGACCATTTTACCCCTTAGTGGCCCTAAATATCCATAATTTGACCCAAACCCTAAAAGTCAACAAAAGTCAACGAGAGGGAGTAAGCCGTGCGTACCAGCTCCTTACGCTGGCCGTACTCAGCTGGCATGTAGATATCGGGGATGCGCGACCTCTACGCTGCGCTTACTGGAATTACGCCCGGCGTACGCTCCAGTTTCACCATTCTCACTTGTTTGGTCTTAAACAATTAAGACCTTGGCTCATATCTCAGATCTAGACTCTCTAATAGCTCTTAACCCATAAACTCAGGGACTTTAAGCCATTGCATGGCTGGAAAGGTCCCAAACACACAAAACACTCACTCTCTTATGACAAAAAGCACATATCTCATGCATGGCTTGATCCCAACATCCAAGATAGGATTTTTATGACACTACACCACTGAATATACTCAAAGGGGGTGGATCATGGTCTCTGGAGTACAATATCACATAAAGTCTCCAACTTTTGGGACAAAACCCTAGAATACTCTACTAAGATGCAAAAACCAAACGAGTGAGAAAGCTTTGAGCTTTATACCTCTATATGAAGCTCCACACTAAGATAAGCTCAGATCCAAGGCATGAAATCCCACTCCTTCTTCAAGACTCCTTCTTCACTCCAAAGAAACTCAAAAATGATCCCAAGGCTCTCAAATGCACTCACAAGCTCTATGAACGAAAACTAGGGTTTAGGAGGGTTGGTGACTGAGAATGGTGGCCAGGAATGAGGCCATCATATCCTTTAAATAGGGGTCTCACCCTAAATTAGGGTTTTCACTCTAAGCCTAGTACTCCCAGCGTACTAGGTGGCTTCCGTGTCAAATGCACGCATATGAGTACGCTGAGCGTACACTCGTATAATCCCCGCGTACTCATTCACCACCTTTTCGCATAAAGGGACTAAAATGGCCAATTACTCAAAAGACCAAGGGTTACGAGGTCTACTTGAACTCGGGATGTTACACTTAAGAAGAACTAAAGATATGGTTTTGTTCTATGGAGGAGTTGAAGAAGAGCTCACTGTGAGATGTTATATTGACTCTGGTTTCAACACTGATCTAGATAACTCACGATCACAGTCAGGATATGTGTTCACACTTAATGAAGGAGCCATTGCCTAGAAGAGTTCAAAGCAAGAAGTGGTTGCACTCTCTACAACAGAATTAGAGTACATAGCTTCGTGTGAAGCAACTCAAGAAGTTTATTGGATGAAGAAATTCATCGATGATCTGGATGTTGTTCCAAGCATCAAAAATGTCATTGAGATACTTTGTGACAACACTGGTGCAATCGCTATCACAAGAGACTCGATAGTTACCAACAAGACTAGACACATTCAACGAAAATTCAATTTCATTCATTAGGAATTAAAATTTGGAAATGTACGCATTGAAAAGATTCATACAGGTGATAATCTAGCAGATCCATTCACAAAGGCTCTACCTCAAAGAAAGTTTGAGAGTCATTCAAAAGGAATCGGTCTATGATTAGCTAGTGATTGGATTTAAATCTGTACTTAACTAATATCTGGATATTCAGAACTATGTATCAATAGTATGTAATCTCTTCTAAATATGAGACATCACTTTTGTGTTGAATATTATTGGGTTCTATATTAGCATGTTATTCAATCCTTGAATAATGTAATTATTCAAAATTTATCCATAGTCAGTCACTGTTGCGGGAGCAACTTTGAATTAAGACTAATATGAATCGGCTTGGTTGATTTCAAGAGGTGAAATAGCAAAGTGTTGCATCCAAATTCATATGTACTTGTTAGAGAACAACTATTGGATATGACCCGCATCAAGAGTCACTTCATGGATCGATATCATAAGTGAATCTTGATCACAGGTAAATATCTTTATGTCTTTCGACCTGAGATGCATATTGGAGAACTCAAGTATGGGGATTGTTATACTTTGACATGGTTAAACGTTGTTCGTAATCGTTCAGTTATAAAAGCCTTCGTTTGGTAGAGCATGAACTATATGAGAGTATGTATGTAGTCAAGATGGGATTTGTTCCTCTTATATGTTGAGAGTTAGACATCTAAGGCGCCTTTCTTAAAAGTTGGATGTCAAATGAGAATGAACACATTCCATGTCTCATATCCAACATGATGTTTGTAATAAAGAGAATATTTATATGCTTAACTTACACTTTAATTGTAACTAGTGAGCTCCTGGAATTGGATGTTAATTGATGGCACCCCTTCGTGTGTTATTAGGGGCAGTAGCCCGTGGGAGATTGTTGGATCTATATGCCCAAGAATTATTATTGAGTGACATTGTTAATAACATATCATCCTATAGGGTCACACCTTAATCAAGTTGGTACTTATTGAATATTTATTATATATTTGATATTAAATAAATTCAACTCTTGTATTTAACTAGAGAAAAATTATTGTTCTATGAAAACAATATTACAAGAAGTAGAAAAATAGTCTTTATATGATAAGGTGTCACATAATAAGTCATGTACAAAGTTTTGAACACTTTGGTTAACCATGATTAAATCAAGGACTTACTCTACCATAGTTAAAGGACAAGTAAACAACTTCTTATTTAAAAGGCCATATGGCCAAAAGTTGTAAGACGTATGGAAGTTGCTTGTCAACCTCCATGATAATGTTCCCCATGCCTCTCTTTATAGCCCATACTTTTGAATATAATATTCAAAACGCCATGCTTGGATGAGGTTATAAATAGAGGGTCTTATGCATGAAGAAGACACAAGTTTTTGGTCTAAAATCTTCTCCTTCTCTTCTCTCAAAACCGTGACTTTCAAAAATCTTGGAGCTCTTTCCTCTTTTGAAGATATTACAAGTTTTTGGTGTTTACTTTGTGTCTTTCTTTTAGTGCTTAATTGTTTAAGCATTTAAGACTTAAAGAACAAAGTTGTACAAGAAGAAATCTAACAATTTTGGTACCTTATTCTTGTTGGTGGATTACTTCTAGAGAAGATCAAGCTCCTTGTTCTTGCCATCTACTTCAACACCCCAAATCCAAGAGGGTCCAAAGGCTACAAAGGTTGTATTTTCTAAACACCCTATGGTTGTTATAACATCATTCTAACCTCTTTAAAAGGATCCTTGATGGTTTGTTTTGTTGCTAGACTCGAAATTTATAAGAAAATTTTAAAGCTTCCGTTTCCGGTTTTTGTGAAAAACTATCTATTTTATGCAATAAACCCCTTCACTAGGAACATGTCTTTTGTTCTTTGCATATACTTAAGAATATTCTTCACCGGAATCCAATGGTACTTGCCAGGATTTCCCTGAAATTGACTAACCATGCTCAAAGCATAAGACACATCAGGGTGAGTACATGTCATTGCATACATGATCCATCCTATAGCTGAAGCATATGGGACTCGACTCATGTCAGCTATATCCTCATCAGTACTGGGTCTTTGAGTCTTACTCAACTTGATAGTACTATGAATAGGCAATTCTCCTTTCTTTGAATTCTCCATACTGAAACGCTTTAGTATTTTATCCAAATATGTACTTTGGCTAAGATCAATAAGATGATTTTTTCTATCCCAATGAATCCTTATTCTGAGAATATAGGTTGCTTCTGTTAGGTCCTTCATAGCGAAACACTTTCCAAGCCAAGACTTAACTTCTTTCAAAGTTGGAATCTTGTTTCCTATAAGGAGTATGTCGTGAGCATACAATACTAGGAAAGTCACTATACTCCCACTAGCTTTGACACATACACAAGACTCATCTTCGCTTCTAGAGAACCCAAATTCTTTGACTTTCTCATGGAAACAAAGATTCCCGCTGCGAGATGCTTGTTTCAATCCATAAATGGATTTCTCAAGCTTACACACTCAATAAGGAAACTTGGCATGTACAAAAGCCTCTGGCTGACTCATGTAGACATCCTCAGATAACTTCCCATTAAGGAAAAAAGTTTTAACATCCATCTACCATATTTCATAATCATGAAATGCAGTTACATCAAGCATGATCCTGATAGATTTAATCTTAGCTACTGGTGAAAAGGTCTCATCATAGTCAATCCCTTGGGTTATGAGTAAATCCCTTTGAAACCAGCCTAGCTTTGTAAATGTGTACTTTCCCATCCATGTCAGTCTTCTTCTTGAAGATCCATTTGCACCCGACTGTCTTTCGGCCAGGTACATGATCAACGAAGTTCCATACATGGTTATCATACATTGACTGAATCTCACTCTCCATTGCCTCCTTCCATTGAGCAGCTTCAAGGCCTGTCATTTCTTCTTTCTAGTTAGCAGGATCATCTAAATTTACTAGTGTATAATCACTAACAAACGTATCACCATCTATAGTTATATGGAAACCATAGAACTCAGGTAGCATGCTAACTCTACTAGATCGTCAAAGGGTGATGAGTTTTCAATTGGTTCAACTAGAATGTTTTCCTTAGATTGGGAGCTATTGTTGTCAGAGGTTCCTTCATTGCATGACTCTTGAATTTTTTTCAAGATCAATAACACTCCCACTACCCTCTTTGAATATGAGCTCTCTCTCTCTCTCTCTCACACACACAAAAAACTCCTATTTGGGATACAAAGAACACATTCTCACTAGGTCTGTAGAACAAGTATCCAAATGACTTATGTCGGTAGTCAATGAAATAAAACTTCTTGGTTTGAGTTTGTCGTGTGTCTCTCGTCTTATGAGTACTTCACAACCCCAGACCTTGATATGTGAGAGCGAGGGATCTTTCCTTGTCCATATCTCATGAGGAGTTTCGGCAACCTTCTTTGTTGGAACAAGATTCATGATGTGTTCGACTGTCTCTAAGGCATACCCCCATAAATGAATAGGAAGAGAAGCTCGACTCATCATGGAATGAACCTTATCTATTAAGGTTTGATTAAGCCTCTCAGCCACACCATTACGTTGTGGTGTTTTGGGATGATTCAATTGTGAAACAATTTCACATTCCTTGAGATAGTCATGGAACTGAATACTAAGATACTCACCACCTTTTTCAGATTTGAGCATCTTTATCTTCTTGCCTAATTGATTCTCGACTTCGTGCTTAAACTCTTTGAACTTTTCAATGGTTTCCGATTTATGTTTGATCAAGTAGATATAACCATGTCTGTTATAATCATCCATAACTGTCACGTAATATCGATTAGCATCTCTTGTGGCAGATCTGAATGGGCCACACACATCTTCTGGATGAGGTCAGATAATCCTTCACCTCTTTCACATGTTCCAGTGAAAGGTGATTTTGTCATCTTGCCCATGAGACAAGATTCACATTCATCATCTTCCCTAAGATCAAATGATTCCAAAAATCCATCCTTTTGGAGTTAGGCAATGTGTTTCTTGTTTATGTGCCCAAGATGACAATGCCACAAAGATTCCTTGTCCACACCATTGGATGAATCAATGTGAAACACATTGTTACCTAAGTTATCAACACATATCACAATTTCATATACTCCATTACAAGGTAAATCCTTAAACATAAAAACACCATTTTTGAAAGCGGAAATTGAACCAATATCATTATCAAAAGAGTATTTAAAACCTTGTCTGAACAATGCATGAAAAGAAATAATGTTTTGTGTCATTTCTGACGAGTAGCAAAAATTCAACAAATCAATCCTAAAATCATTATTAAGCATAAGTTCATAAGTCCCAATCTTGGTACAGGTGAAGATCACCTATTTCCCAAGATCAGGTTTATTCTTCCATGCTCCACTTCCTCACTTTCTCTTAGTCCCTGCAAAGCAAAACAAATGTCGAAACCACATCCTGTATCAAGAACCCATTAATAAGACAGTTGTGTATTATTGAGTTAGATAGTGTATATACCTGATGAGGACACCTTGATCTTACCATCCTTCAAGTCCTGCAAGTATTTAGGATAGCTTCTTCTCTAATGACCCTTCTCACCACAATGGAAGCAAGTGACCTCTTTTGGATCACAAATCGCAGGAATAACAAAGTTAGGCTTCGTCTTAGACCCACCACTAGACCCTCCAGCATGGGCTTTCCCTTTCCTATTGGATTGGGAAGGATCCTTCCTCTTTTTCCCTTTGCCAGATCCAATGGCTAGGATATGAGCATTTGTTGCATTAGGAGCGTGATTTTTTCTTCATCCCCGACTCAGCAGTTTTCAACAAATTATGAAGTTGGGTCAATTTCATCTCCATGTTGTTCAAATGATAAGTCAAAACAAATTGGTCATAACTTCGAGACAAGGATTTAAGGACCATGTCAACGGCATACTCCTCGTCAAACGATGCGTTGAGCCTCTAGGGTTGCTCCACGTACCTTTGCATTTTATATACGTGAACACAAACCGATTCTCCTTCCTTAATCTTGAAAGCCATAAGAGACTTGACCACTTTCTAGCGCTCTTGTATGGCCTTCTTGTGGAACTTCCCAGCAAGGTAAGGACTCATCTCATATGGCCGGTAGTCCTCATAGAACTTGGCCAGCTCATGTTCCATAGTGGCCACCATGATGCAAGCAACCTTTGTGACGTCATCAAAATGTTTGTTGTAGGAATAGATTTCCTCATGAGTAGCAGTGGAATGATCAATTTCAACAAGAGTCATTTCAAGGACATATTCGTTGCCCTGGTATCAAAGATTCATCTTTAAGTTTCTCATCCATTCCATTCCATTGGACCAGTAAGCTTCTCTTTTGACAAAATTGAGAGAAAAGAGAAGTTTGAGTTTGAGGGGGGATTAAGTAGAAGCGAGATCACCGTTTCCAGACATCTATATTAAGAGACACATGTTTTGGTCAAAAAATGAACAAACGAGGATCGATCAAAGTGTATGAGAGGATGTTATGTTCAGAATAATGCAAGTATAAAACGTTGATCAAAGTGACACAAGTTGTTTACAAGGAAAGCCCTTGGTCCTTGCTAGGATTTCTGGCATAAAACCTTGGGCGGTGATAATGATCACCTGTCTTGATGATTTTATTGATAAAAATGTTGATTACAGAGAAAATGTAAAGAGTACAAGTAGAAGTGTTGTTGTTCTGCTAAGTCTCGTGTGTAGTGTGATGAATACAAGTGATTTTTATAGTCTAAAGATAATAACAAGAACTCCAAAGATTTAGGGATCCTCCGAGATCAACTTATAGACGTTGCTTGACTTGGTCTTCCGGGTCTTTTGCATGGTTGTGATGACTATTCATTGAGAATAAGTCTTTGACTGATTATTTCTGCACATGTGAGAGAGATAACAAAGTATATAACCGTTATAAATATTTAGAAAGTAATAGTCAAGATCTTGAATTATGTTTGGGATCCTGAGGTTTGAGGATCCTGAGGTTGAAGAGGATCCTGATTGTAGTTCTGAGATCCTAGCCCTAACAATTGCCCCCAAATTATTCATGCGAAATATTTAAGGTTAGTTTATCAAATTTTAAAGGTATAATTTAGTGAGAATAGATAAGATAAAAATAAGCTAACGAATAGGGTAATTTTTGACTCCCAACGGTTAGAATTCTAGCCGCTGAAGTGGGTCACATCAACTTTTGCCTCTCCAAGATTTCCATATAAATAGAACATCCTGCGATTGTAATTTTTCCTTACTCTTTTAGCTCTCACTTCCGGCATTCGTTGAATACCATTTGAAGGTACTTTTATCATTTCCTTTTCTTTTCATCCCTATTAATTTTCGATCATGGGCAAGAAATCAACTCAATCCCATGGAACCATCATTGCTATACACGATGATGATTTCACAGATCAGAAGATCCTGTCCTACAAGGAAACTTGCACCTTTACTGACGATGACATAAAGATGTTGAATTTGTCCGGAACCTTTCCTGTTGGCGCTGTTTTTAGAGCCTTTGATGCTAGGATCCAACCTAATTTTGTTTCTTCCACATGGGTTTGTCTTCCCGAGTAACCTTTCACCCTTGGATTCTCTTATCCTTTCTCCGAAATTGTTTCTGAAGTTTTTGAGATCACAAAGATCTCGTATATCCAAGCCATGCCAACAATCTGGAGGATCCTTTATTGGATTGATCATTTGAATCATTCTAAAGATTGTTCCATCGGTGTGAACGAGTTAGCCTATGTTTATGATCTCACAACTTTTGGGAATTCTTACTTTCTGTTGAAGGTCAAAACCGATAGATTTCCCCTTGTGTTGAAGTCCAAGCACAATGACAGTGATTGGAAAGGGAAATACTTATTCATAAGGCATGACTTCATTCCTAATGGGAAACATTTGCCTCAATCTTGGGTTAGAAAGGGTAGGAATTCATATTTCTATACATAGGATCTCGATATTCACTTTTCTTATCTTTTTTATGTCTTGCAGCCTTTAAGTTCGACAAGCTGGTTCCTTTTGTTGAAGATACAGAGAACAAGATAAAAATATTCTCCGCTTTTTCTGAATCAGAGAGGCCATTCAAGCTCAACCAATTCAATCTTCAAGAGAGCTCATCTAACACAGTCTCCATGTCGAAAGGTAAATATCTAAGCTCTTCTTCTTTTTGATCATATGAAGGATCCTGAATTATTGTTATGTATAAGATTTAAAAATACTCGTTCTGGTGCCCATTTTACCCTCGCTGATCTGGATACAGCAATGTCCAGTGGTCAATTGGTGGTGAAGAAAGATAATACTTTGCCCTCCATTCCCACTATGAGATCTCCCATAGATCTGACTGTGAAAACTCCAGTATCCAAGGAAAGACAAAACATTGGTTCCATGGAATTGAGCTTGGAGAACCTTAGGGCGGAAGATGTGCTCCAGAAATTGGCGTCCTTTTCTCAGGCTACAAGAATGAATATTTTTTCCTTTTACATTTTTACCTTTATATCACGTTTTTTTTTTGTTTCAGGTCTCTGATCACGTCTCTGCTGAACTAAGGATCCATGAAAAAGCTGAGCAAGCCCTCAAAGAGCAAGAGCAAAACATGGATGGAAACCAACAAAGACCTCCTGAAAAGGATAGAGCTTTTGAGTAAGGAGAAGGCTGAAAAGGAAGAGGAACACATTGTGGAGATGGAGGAAGTGATCACCGATGCAAAGGCCAGCGCTATTGTAGCTATCTGGGAAGTCAAGATCAAGCTGGCTGAATATGTGGCTAATGCAGGATCCTGGGACCTGGCAGGGTGGTATGCCACCCTTGCCCAATTGACTAGTGAATCTGCTAGAACTGGTCAGGATCCTGAAGGGTAGCGACCAAAGGCGGGCGATGAGGAGAGACTCCCAGGCGATGATGACCAGTCGAAGGTCTAGGCCTGCAAAGAAGTAGATTAAATAGTTTTTTGGTTCCTTTGGTGATGTAAGACAATGTTACTATTACCTTTTTGTGGGGTTAGTGGGCAACCCTTTAATGCTATGGTTGTTTAATAATTCTTTGCATGCTTTACTAAATTGCATGGTTGTAGTAGTAGGATTTATAATCAGGATCTTAGGTAGTTAAGGGTTCACAAGAATTCTCAGGATCCTGAAATAACTTGAAAATAGTTAGTATTTCAATTAGGATTCCAAAATAGTAGGGAACTACTTAGGATAAATCTTTAATAATAAATACTAGTAAGGATAGATAGAACCTGAGTATCTTTGGACTTTGTGACCTTTGGGACTCACTTCTAGGAGAAGTGCAAAATTACAATTCAGTAGGATCACAGAGTTCATCCATAGAAGGATCCTTGATTAAAGAGGATCTTTGATTGTCTTTAACTTAGTAATCTTTAAGGAGGATTTCTCCTTAGGAATCGACTGGAAATGACTATAACTTGGAAAATAACTTAAGGAATTGTTGCAACATTATGATGCTACAAATGTACATATTTTCTTGGGAGTATCCCATCTTCAAGCAATGTGTTGGTATCGTAACTCTCGAAGAACCTTGGGAAAAATTCCAAATTTGGTAAATTTCTAGGGAGGATCCAAAATCATATGATAGCATAAAAGTGTTATAAATTTTATTTATTTTTTGGGGAAAATCCTAACTTGAGATAACATAAAAATGTTATAAGCCCTGTGTATTATCTAGGGAAGATCCCAACTTCAGATAACATGACAATGTTATAAACCTTAGGAATTATCCGAGGAGGATCCCAACTTAAGACAACATGAAAATGTTATGAACCTTAGATTTCAACTTTAGGATCTTAACTTATGTTCAGAAATAAGAGGCTTGCCAAGTCACTGAAACGTGAAATGATCCCCTTATTCACATACCATAGGTAGATAACGTGCATCCAAGCGAGGTGTATAAACCTTAACTCGTGTGAAAAAGGTAATTAACTATTTAAACCTTATAGGGGATTAAGTAACCTTATTCGTAGGAGAGATTATCAGTCTCTATTCTTAGGAAATTCATATTGTGAATTGTCGGATGTTTGCAGTCATGGAACTCTTTTATGCCAGTGGTCTTTTGAAAGTCAGGATCCTCGAATATTCATCTATCAAGATCCTTAGAGGTCAGGGTCCTTAAGTGTCAAGATCCTTGAGTGTCAGGATCCTTGAATATACATCCGTCAAGATCCATATAAGTCAGGATCCTTAAATCCCTGCGTACAACAAACATTATATGGGGGTGGGCGTTAGCCTAGCTAACGTTCCTCCCATTCTTAAGTTAGTAATGGTATTTGAAGAGAATAAATAGTAATAAAAACAAAGGGTAAAAGGTAAATAGCATGCGTACCTTAAGTGTGTTGGGAAATGACTAACCTTACATAAAATAGGTTTTGAGGTGTATAGCATTCCAGGATCTTTGCAAAATATTTCCATCTAGGGTGGCCAACCGATATGCCCACTTTCTTGCTTCAGCATCTATGAGATGTGGCCCTTCCTATTTAGGTGCCAGTTTACCTGCACTAGGATCCTTGGTATTTTGGAATGTTTTCTTAGTACCAAATCTCCTATTTGGAATCTTTTGACTTTTATATTTTTATTGTACGGCTTGGTGATCCACTATTGATGAGCAGCAATACGGATCTTGGAAAGATCCCTAAGTTCATCTATAGTGTCAAGATCCTGGGCCAGGGTCCTATTGTTGTCCTGTTGGTTTTGAAGTATGTATCTTGCTGTTGGAATCACCACTTCAATGGGAATCATTGCTTCCATTACAAACACTAATGAGTATGGGGTTTGGCCCGTAGCTACCTTGGAAGTGGTCCTATCTGACCATAATACAAAAGAAATTTCTTCTGCCCATCTTCCTTTCTTCTCATCCAGCCTTTTCTTCATGTTGTTGACTATAATTTTGTTGTTAGATTCTATTTGGTCGTTGGCTTGATGGTGGATAGGAGACTAGGAGTAGACATTACCATTTGGATTCCCCAGCTTGTGCAAAAGTCCCTTGGCCTTTTTCTTATGAATTGGGATCCATTGTCGCATATAATTTCGGCAGGGATCCTAAACCTGGTCAAGATGTTACATTTGATGAAGCAAACTACCTCTTTTTCTCTTACTTGGACGAAGGTTTTGGCTTCTATCCATTTTGAGAAGTAGTTAGTCATCACTAGCATGAAGACATTTCCTTTAGGGGCTACTGGCAATTTACCCACTATATTCATTCCCCATTTCATGAATGGCCAAGGGGAGATGATAGGATGTAGAGGTTCTATTGGTTGATGCAGGATGTTGCTATGTCTTTAACAAGCATCACATTTTTGGGCATGAAGGAAGGAATCTTTCTTCATGGTTGGCCAGTAGTATCTTATCCTCAACACTTTGGAGCATAAGGATATGCCCCCAGTGTGGTTTCTGCGGTCTCCTTCATGTATATCCTTTAGGACCTCGGCAACTTCATGGTCTTCTAGGCACCTAAGGTATGGACCTGCTACAGATTTTTTGTATAACTTACCTTGGATTATAACAAACCTTGATATCCTTGTTCTGAATGCCCTTTCGCTTTTCTCTTCCTTAGGGATCATGTCATTCTGAAGGTATTCCATAATGGGTTGGATCTAGGATCCTAAGGTTGGAGAGGGATCCTTGATGTTAGGATCCTGATGCTGAATCGTCGAATTGGGATCTTAGATTGTGGCGATGTAAGTAGTTTCCACGTGATTTTCGGGATCCTTTAGTCTCTTGGCAGGATCCTCAATTGTTGGGATCAATACGTCGGTTATAGGGATTCTAGTTTCTGGCGGGATCCTTAAGGAAGATCCTAGATTGGCTTTAGCATTGTCTTCTCTAGGAACCTGGTTTAGGCTAAATACTTCAAATTCTGAGGCCAGGTTTTTGAGGATCTAGAGGTATAGTGCTAGATTCTCTCCATTTACTATATAGGAGCCATTAAAATGGTTACTTAAAATTAAAGAATTGACGAATACCTGAAGATCCTTGATGTGAAGATCTTTGGCTAACTGTAGTCCCATGATTAGTGCCTCATATTCTGCTTTGTTGTTGGTTTCATTGAACTCACAACTGATTGCTTGGGGTAGGATGTCCCCCCATGGTGATTTTATTATGATCCCCAATCCAGTTTCTCTTTGGTTTGATGCTCCATCTGTGAGTAGCGTCCATCTTTCCATGTTATCTTCCTCTAGAAGTTGTTTGGCTTCTATTTCAACTTCAGCTCTTAGATCGTCACTAAAGTTAGCCATAAAATATGCCAATGCTTGGGACTTTATAGTGGATCTTGGCTCTTATTTTATGTTATATGTGCGTAACTTCACGGACCACTTTTCCATCCTTCCTGACATTTCTTGTTTTCTCATAACAGTCTTAATAGGATAGTTAGTTCTTACAATTATAGGGTGCGTTTCGAAATAATGTCTTAATTTAGTAGAAGCTATTACTAATGCAAGTATAATTTTTTCAAGGTGGGAATACCTGGTCTCAGGATCCAGGATGCTTTTACTTATATAGTAGATGGGACGTTGGTCCCCATTGAGATCCTTAGCTAATATTGCACTTACCGCGTTCGAGGATACTGATAGGTAAAAAGGAGTGGTTCCCGGTCTAACGGTTTTACCAATAGGAGTGGTGAACTCAAATATCTTTTAAGTTCCTAGAAATCATCTTCATGTTCTAGTTCCACTCAAATATTTTGTTCTACTTCAAGATGTCGTAAGAAAGCTTGCATCTTTCTGAGGATCTTAAGATGAACCTGTTTAGGGCTGCCACTCTTCATGTTAGTCTTTGAATATCTTTTGTCCAGGATGGTGATCTTAGATCAAGGATGGCCTAGATTTGCTCTATGCTTGCTTCGATTCCTCTTTTAGTTACCATGTATCCTAGGAACTTACCCGATCTCATCCCAAAGTGGCACTTGGAGGGATTCAGCTTCATGTTATATTGGTCCAAGATGTCGAAGGATTCTTCGAGATCCTTGAGGTGATCTTCATCTTTTTTGGACTTGACCACCATGTCATCGATGTAGACTTCCATGGTGTCCCCCAGTTTCTCTTTGAACATCTTGTTGACCAATCTTTGGTGCGTTACACCTGCATTTTTAAAACCGAATGGCATGGCGTTGTAACAATGGATACATGTTGGGGTTATAAATGTTGTGTCCTCTTGGTTAGAGGGTTCCATCTGGATCTGTTGGAATCATGTTGATGTGTCCATGAATGTTGGTAATTCATGACCCGTTGTTGTGTCTATCATGGAGTCTATGTATGGTAGAGGGAAAGGATCCTTGGAACAAGACTTGTTAAGATCTGTGTAATCTACACACACTCTCTCAATTTACCATTCTTCTTTTATACCATGACCACATTATCTAGCCATCTTGGGAATTTCACCTCCTTGGTCATGCCAGTTTTGAGAAGTTTTCTACTTCTTCTTATATAACTTGGTTTCTTTCTCGTGCAAATTTCCTTTTCTTTTGGTGTATCGGCGTAAAAGATGGATCAATGTTAAGTTTATGGATTATTATGCTTTTATCAATACCTATCATGTCCTCATGCTTCCATGCAAACGTCTTGCTTCTAGGCTTGAGGAACTTTATGAGGTCATCTTCGACTTGTTCAGGCATTAAGAATCATATAAGAACTTTGGCTTTAGGATCCTCAAGGTTCAGGAGCACTTCTTTTATATCTTTCTCTCTTGCTTCTAGCACGTCTCGTGCCCCCTTCCTTAATTGCTATGCTTTTCTTGGTACTATTGAAGATTTTATCTAAGTCTTGTATCATTCTTGGATTCTTGTTGGTCTGCTATGATCTTCATTGTCCCCCATGGGGTGGGCATCTTTATGCATTGATTATACGTCGATGGAACGGCCTTCATTTTGTGGATCCATGGTCTACCTAGTATGAAATTATAAGAGCATAATGTATCAATTACACAAAAGCATTGTATAGAGTTTACCCCCTCTATGTAGATTGGTAGCTTTATTTTGCCGATATTATGCTTGGTATCGCCGCTGAATCCAATCAGCGCTGAGGATCTTGAAACTATCTCAGACTCTGGGATGTTCATTCTTTTCAATGCATCGAGGAGTATAAAGTTAACTGAGGATCCTCCATCGATGATCCTTCTAACGAAATGGTTGGTGATGTAAAGAGTAATCACTAATCCGTCATGGTGAGTATCCTGGATGTCTTGTCTATCCGCTTAGTCGAAGGTGATCTCCTTTTCATTTGTCATCAATGTGTTCTTCTGTGGTCCTTTTTCCTTCTCCATTTTGCATACCTTGGCGTGCCTTTTTTCTGCAAAGTAAGAGGTACCACAAATGTCAGATCCTCCAGAGATCGCGTTGATTACCTTGGCGTCGGAAGGGGGGATCCTGGTCTGTCGAGGATCTTCTGAGGATCCTGGTCTTTTTCTTTGGATCTCTCCTTTCTTCTTCCAAGGATTTCTTTGAGGATCCTGGTCTTTTTCTTGGCCATCTTGCTTTGTCTCCAAGATCCTGCATAGCAAATATTACACCTGAAATGTCCACAGAAAAACAATAGTCAATAATCTTAGGAAAATCTTCTTACTCTCCCTCATCTTCAAGGGCATTAACCGTGTGATGGTCAGGTTTGGAATAAGGTTTTGATTTATAGGATCTTTAGGCCGAGGAATCGACCTTCCAATTGGTGTGATCATAAGAGCTTGGTGGGTTGCTCCTCTTTTGGATCTCCTTGTCTTCTTCGAGCCTGATGAACCTTAGTGCTCTGTTGCTGACTTCTTCCATTCTCTTGCATGGAGTCATTACGAGGTCTTCATAAAAGGGAGAATCCTTCTTTAAGCCCATTTTGAAGGCTTCAACTAAAGGTTCCATGTCGATGTTAGGGATACTTAGATCTTCCCTGCCAAACCTGTTCACAAAAAAGTCCTAAGGGATTCCTTAGGATCCTAAACCACCCGATAAAGATCGCTAGTGATATTTTTGAATGTTCTGCTACAATAAAATTGATTGTTAAATAAATTATTCAAATGATCAAATGATGTAATCAAATAAGGAGGAACGTTAAGAAGCTATATTAGAGTTGATCATGTGAGGATGGAACCAAAACCCTTACACATGAAAGCTTCTTTCAAGTGAGTGGGGATGGGAATAATCTTCATCCTCTCTCTATATTGTACCAGGTGCTTCCAGGATCTGTAGTTCTACCGTAAGGCTGCATGTTGGGGGTCTGAATCGCTTTGGGACTTCTGTATCAGCTATTGTTGGAACGAATCTGGAGATCTTGTGGCTCGTGGCGGATACTTCTTGTACATGCTGAACTACTTTGGGTACGCTTGAGATCATTTGTCTTAGTTGTTGTAGTTCCTTAGCCATGATCGGGCTTAAACCTGTATCAAAATCCATTGAGTTAGTATTAAGGATATTATTATTGACAGGGTTACTAGGATCCTTGTTATTAGGAGTAACAAAGGTTTCACTAAGATCCTAGGTTGTTTGGGCTTGGTTTCTCGGAGTCACACCCCAAGCGGGAACAGAGGTCGGTATTGAGGATCCTATCTCGCGACGAGCCGTTGAGGATCTCGAGTTATCAAAGTTCAGGATCTTGGGCTGCAAGATCGAGGGGGCTACCTCCTGAGACTTCTGGATTTCTGTCCACATTCTTTCCACTTCCATGAGAATTGTCTTGTTATCCTCCTGCTGCTGAGCGACTTGTCGTTCTAGTATCTTTATTATAGTAAATATTTCGTTGTTAGAAATCAACACAGAAGGATCCTGGAGTCCTAGGGTAGTGACCGGAGTGGTGTTTTTCTTCGGTGTTTCCGAGACTTTTTTGGGAGCTCCAACCGGCGGTGTTGGAAGGTTTTTGGAGGAAATGGAAGAACCGAGGAAGAGGATAGAGTCGATTGAGTAGACATGGTTTTTTGAAGTATTTTGAACACCACGGCCCCACGGTGGGTGCCAATTTGTTTTGGTCAAAAAATGAACAAACAAGGATCGGCCAAAGTGTATAAGAGGTTGTGATGTTCTGAATAATGCAAGTATAAAATGTTGATCAAAGTGACACAAGTTGTTTACAAGGAAAGCCCTTGGCCCTTGTTAGGATCTATAGCATAAAACCTTGGAGGTGATAATGATCACCTACCTTGATGATTTTATTGATAAAAATGTTGATTACAAAGAAAATGTAAAGAGTATAAGTACAAGTGTTGTTGTTATGCTAAGTCTCGTGTGTAGTGTGATGAATACAAGTGATTTTTATAGTCTAAAGCTAATATTAACAACTCCGAAAATTTTGGGATGCTCCGAGATAAACTTATAGACATTGCTTGACTTGGTCTTCCGGGTCTTTTGCATGGTTGTGACGACTATTCGTTGAGAATAAGTCTTTGACTGATTATTTCTGCACATGTGAGAGAGATAACATAGTATATAACCATTATAAATATTTGGAAAATAATAGTCAGGATCCTGAAGTATGTTTGGGATCCTGAGGTTTGAGGATCCTGAGGTTGGAGAGGATCCTGATTGTAGTTCTGAGATCCTAGCCCTAACAACATAGTTTTTAGTTAGTGATATAAATCCTTAATATTTTAACCCAAAATAAATATTCAAGGCTAGGATCCTAATTACAATTCACAACAATGAAAGGGATGTCGTAATCTAATTGCGAATTTATTAAGGTAGATAATACAAATTTACCAATTCCAATCATGAAATTCCTATATCTTTTGAGATTCATTGAATCTTATCAATGACATGTTTAATCTCAGATTATGTTCTTCAATGTGTGATCGGGATGTCAAGGATCATGTAACATCCCAAAAATCACAATAAGTTTTAACTTTTCAAAAACAACCAAAAACCATTATTGTTTCCAAAACCATTGTTTCAAAAATGTATTTCAGTAATCAGAGTATCCCAAAATCCAAATAACATAAATCTGAAGGATATGCACGATCACGCCTTCGCCTTGCCACGGTCATCGGAAGTACATGAAACAATAAACTTTAACTGTAAGCCAAAGCTTAGTGAGTTCTGCCAAAGTACCACCACACAAACAAATAATCAATAGATATCGGGTCCACAATCTCCTGGTTGGATTACCCCTGGCCCACAACCTTACGGTTGGAATTCCCCGGCCGAAACCTTACGGTTGGCTTGCCCAATACATAACGGTGCAATAACCTCCTGGTTGGAATGCCCTGGTCTGTTGACTAGAAGCACAAAGCAATACAGTCTCAACCCCACATACTATGTCGGCATATAAATAACAAATAACATATACTTAGCAACAGATAGTCATATAACCAGTCAACAGAATAACAGACTGATCTACAGATCACTACTGAATAGTAACATCCTATATACCAGGATACATAAACTAATGGGTTGGCATCGGTGCCTTCGACCCACAAGAACATTGAGGAAAACTCACCTCTCAATCTGAAAATATTGATGAACAAAACACTCCTCCGAGTATCAGCTCTACCGTTCACCTATTCAACAAATAGTGACCAATCTCAAATGCAACCCCAAAATACCCTCTGGTCAAACTTGGTCAAAGTCAAAATCCAATCCACACTCGAAAGTCCCATAATCCACTAGTCACGTCATGACCCCTAATGGTCACGTCGTGACCTAATAAGTCAAAACAGTCGGGGAATACCATCCACACGTCGTGACACCCATGTGCTCACATCCTAAGAATGCTCTGATCATAAGTTCTTAATGAAACTCTTAATCTCTTTCTGGCCAAGCAACCAAATCTCCCGTAATGTCTTATTTACTCCAGATCATCATAAAAATCATGGCTTTTTGGACATGCATGTCCAATGCATGTCCCAAGCACTAACTAGAGCACAAAAGGAGGAAATTATACCAAATCTCATGCAAGAGTCATAAAACTCAACCATATTCCAGATGTAGAAACTATACTACTCAAGGGACACTGGAGATCCATAAATTTTGCAACTTTAGGGATTCCAACCACTACATCATCTTGAATATGAAGGATTAAGCATAAAAACATAGATCTAAGCCTATAGATTCATAAATCAATGAACTTGAAACTCACAAAAAGGTCCAGAAGGTGTGAGAATGCTTGATAGAGAGACTTGAATATAGAAATGATGGACTAGATGCTCTTCCTCCTCTTCGTCTCCTTGACTGTAACACCCGGTCCATGGTACGTATTTGAATTCAAGTATTTTTCATGTTTTGCCATGGGACTCGGCGAGTTGGAGGCTCAACTCGTCAAGTAGACACGACTTTGGACCCGGAGGTTTAGTAACCTACTCGACGAGTCAGGGGACCGACTCGACGAGTAGGAGCTGTCTGGATGAAACCTTAATGTTAGGGTTTGAAGCCTATTTAAACGTCTTATTCTGCCTCAACCCAGTCCCCATCATCCCTCCCAACCCAGAGAAACCCTAACTCGAAACCCTAAGCCCCTTTTGAGTGTTCTTGAGCTTTTTGGTGACTTTTATGTGCATTTGAAGTTGGATGAGAAAAAGAAAGCTTGGGAGTTCAAGTGGAAGATAGTAGATCCAGATGTTTGGTACATTCTCAGTTCATTCAAGGTAAAAAGATTGAACCTTAACAATCTATCTCTTAGATCTTGTTTTGGGGCTATTTTCTACCTTTTCCAAACTTTTGAGAGGCTATACTCGGATTTGTATGTATATTCGGAGTTGCACTTCAGATATGGAACCATTAAGCGTTCCCATGACATAAAGGTGCCAACTTTATGGCCTTGGGTGACCCATGCAACATATAAACCCCTTTTTATGGCTTTTTGAGCCAAAGGCCCCATGCATGGACATCAAGTTTGTAGCTTTACGTATAAAATGGACTCTAGGATGCCAGATCTATGGTTTTGATACGTTAAGACCCATTATAATCGACTAAATAGTTGTGGACAAAGAGGGACTCGGCGAGTCATTTGGGTGGCTCGGCGAGTCAAGTCGCATTTTCCCCCAACGGTCTTCTGGAAATGGTCTTTGGTTGAGTGGAAGGAACACTCAGCCTGTTAGGGGTTTGCTATGGACTTGAAGATCAAAGGACTCGACGAGTTCAAGGAGGAACTCGGCGAGCTCAAGGCAATGTCCCAACCACATGAAGACGGACTCAACGAGTTCAAGGATGAACTTGGCAAGTCATAGACTGAACACCTTCATATGGATGAAGATGCACTCGACGAGTTCAAGGACGAACTCGGCGAGTCATTTATAGATACTCTGATGTGTTGTTGAAGGTGAACTCGTCGAGCTCTTTCTAGACTCGACGAGTAGGGACGGGATTATGGCATTTTGTGGACATGGGGACTCGGCGAGTTGGTGGAGCAACTCGGCAAGTCGAGTTAACCAGATGTTGACTTTGACCAAGGTTTTGGCTTTGGCTTTGACTTGGACTTGAGTGACCCTTGTAAGGGTTATGAGTATGAATTAATAACTTAGTAAACTTGTCGTATAGGGATTAAGGAGTCGATGAGAGTCGATTTTCACACCGAGGACAGTGCAGGCACTACACGACATTGAGGTGAGTTACCTTCCAATAGGAGTGGGTCTAAGGCACCAAGGCCGACCCACTAGTAGTTGATTACCGTTGAGATGATTGTCTTTGTGATAATTGTCTGGTTTGCTATTACTTGATGTGTTCTATGTGATGGGTTTTATACAAACAATCCTATGTGTGCATGCAACCCTAGATACGGATCTATGTTTTCACTATTAGTCATACAACACTATGAACACAAAAGGATACCTAGCATGCATCTACTATTTTCGAAATTGACATAGGAGAATAGAATACATAGCTTTTGTTGTTATATAGTAATAACAACTAATTCCTTGAGTTTCCTTAGCTCTTGAAAGCAAGTACCACAAGTGTAGTACCTCTAATGGCTCACAAACACACTTTGAGTGAGAGGATGAATATGAGAGAGAGGAGGAAAGGTACTAAGCTCCAGAATTCGGCCCTAGTAGGGTTTTCCCAAGGGGTGGTTGAATTCTAGTGCCTTAGGGTGCTATTTATACTTGAGGCTAGCTAGGGTTTCAAGGTGGAAACCCTAATCCCTTAGCTTAGGGCCTAAGCAAGTCCATGGACTCCTTTCCTTCAGCCCTTGGACGAAAACTCCTAGATCCTTCTAGGATTTTCGTTCAATCCTTAATAAAGGTGATCCAATAGTCCAAAGTCTCAACTATCAAATAATTACAAAACAGCCCATGTACTTTTAATTAATTCCTTTAATCCCGAAATTAATTCCTAATTAATTTCTGATTAAATACTAATTAATAATATGATTCCAAATTAATATATTATTCATATAATATATTAACAAATCATATTTATACCCCAATTAACAGTCATCCTGTCTAGTCACCAGTGTGAAGGCAACCCAAAAGGACCATGCTCACAATCGGGTCAAGTACATACCAAAATAGTTATGGACTTAGACACTAATCCAACAGTCTCCCACTTGGATAAGTCTAATAACTATTCTGTGTATGACTTCAGAACCTGATTAGCAATCGTAGCTTTCAAAAGCCGCTGTCAACTCTGATCTTATCAGAAGTGTGTCCTTTAGATAAGGGATCATATATTCCTCCATTCTAGATATCGTATAGACGTGATACATGGATTATAATCATTCTCTCAGTCTATGTGTTGTTTCCCGATTTCCGATTTATAACGACTGACAACAGACTACAATTGAACACATCAACTTAGTCCCGGCTTCGCCAAGCGCTTAGAGTGTCATCATTAAATCATCGAGGGGCCCACAAATATCGCTTTTATCCCACTTTGGGTAAAAGGAACGGATAAACTTCGAATCAATGCTCGATTGTAATTACTCACCAAATCACACACAACAATACGTTTTATAACACCAAGTTACTGGTGCATTTACGTATTATCAATGTGTAACCAACTCGCAAGATACAACTCACATATCTCGGTTTCAAGAATATAAGATATTATCGTCTCACCAATCACTCGTGATATAATCCATGAAGCGATCCAAGTGAGCGTGGGTTTAATCCAATACTCTAATCTTATAGCAGCACTCATGAACCCTGTAGCAAACTTTTTTCTATGTCTAAAACACTTTAGACAATCTACTGTCAGATTCATGACAGTCTTCCTTCATTCCTACTTCCAAAGAATGAGCGACTATGGAGGATTTGAATAATCTTATTATTCGGGAAGTCAAAACATGCAAAGTAAAACACAAGAATAATACTAATCCTATATGGCCTCAAACCTTTGAGTATAAATAAAACATTTTATTTAATCACCATATTGATTACTTATTATTTATTGTTTCGGGTAATCAACTTCTTACTTGAATTATAACAACAGTTGTCCCATGCTCTTAGCATGCACATTATGTTTACCTATGTTCCTTACTTTGTGAAATAGTATAATTGAATAACATTTTCAATCACCCTCATTTCACAATTCCTAATCCATTAGTGTAAGAATACAAAATTCTCGCCACTACTAGAATATGTTAGATTCTAGCATTTTATGCAACGGTCATTTCGTAATGTCACGGCACAAAAGTCACCAAGACTCGGCCAATGAAATTACAAAATGCTCTATCGGAGATTGTTACAAGACAATTCCATAGACATGAAGTCTCATATTCAAAGTACCCGAAGCGTATGGGATACAATTCATAATGAAAAACGTGATATTTTACCAGTTTCTTACTATAATATCGTCATAATATTTCTATTTGCCATGTTCTCAAAATTCGAACTATGAAGAGGGATGTCGTAATCATAATCGAACTTTGAAAATGCAAATAATAAATATACCCTTGACTAAATTCAATTAAAATTTCTCGATCTATGCTTTTAGATTGGAAACGAAGTATAACATTCTCTCCCTTAATTATAGCAAAAACAACTTTTCAACCCCTGCAACTTTGCAAAGTGAAACTTTTGTTTTTCTATAATTAATATTGCCAAGTTGCAATACTTAAATAATAATCATGCTCCCACTAACATGATGATTATATCCATTCCAGCATAACATTTATGCTCCCACTAGCTTTAACACGTATTCAGAAATCAGCTAAACTTCTAGAAAAACAATACTTATTGACTTCCAAAGTTCATCTTTTCTAATACGATATGCTTCGATAAGTCTTTATCTAAGCTTCTCAAACTTATACACCTTCCCTTAGATAGCTCACATGTGTGTCTAAACTATTTTAGAACTTATATTACTAAGTCCCAAATGTTCGGACCAATTGCCAAATCTCACAATTCGAACTATGAAGAGGGATGCCGTAATCACAATCGAATTTGAGAATGCAATCTACACAGTTGCTATCTTCTTAAAATCTTTCTTAGCGAAAGCGTTTTCTCACAATCATTTTCATGAAGGAGAGAAACCTTATGACACTTAGATTTTTATAGTGTGTGTGTTCCTATCCATGTGAATTACCATAACCATAATCGAAAGATAATGTTTGTGACATATTCAAACTCTTATGGACAGAACTTGTTCACTCTTAATTTCTTGCCATCAAGGGTCCCACCATTGCTTCCAACTTATTTAGCAGCTCACCTATTCCAGTCAATGTACTTTCATTGAACAAGGTGTTTGCCCTTATGCAACCTATTGACAACTCGCAGAACTCATATGCATAATCAACTCAACTGGATTGGCACAGAAACAAGAATACATCAACACGATAGGTTACAAACATCAAGTCGTGTGCTAGTGATTAATAATAGGTTTACTCTTGATTTGTTCTTGAAACTTTTCAAGATCTTTAGACTCCCACTGACCTCTTGACATATAAGATTCTCTTGTCAAGAAAACATTTCTTGACAAACAAATATTCAAGAGCTAGTGCGGATTCTTATCAAGACAAACACTACACACAATTGGTGTTAGTTGGTCTTTGTCTTATCCAAGACATCACAATTTACCAATTTCAAACGTGCAAGAAAAACAATCTTCTACTTCAGATTTGATGAGTGTGTTAGAACTTCTTAAGATGTGTCACTCAATTCACAATCTTGGAGTACGATTCTAAGACTTGATTTTGGAACGAAGTATGACTCGTTTTTTTTTATTTAACCATTTCAACAATTTCCGATTCCTCTTCTTAACCATACTAGTGCACTAAGATGTCCTTAGAGGATCAATTGTGATATGGTTCTTAATCATTAAGACAATCATAAAACACGATACAAAATTACTCTCCCTTCTTCTTAGATTGGAGAAACTTTTATCTTTCTGTCTAATTGATTCTTCTTATTCGTTCTGCCATTCATTGAAACTTTTCAATGATTCAGAATTACACTTAATCTTGTAAGTATAACCACATTTACTAGATATTTAGTAAATTATGATGAATAGTCTTATTGTTATTTGTGGTGGGCTTGACTAGTGCACAACATTGTGTTCTAGTCCTTTAGCCCTTCACTTGACTCACATACTTGTGTGATCAAGGAATTAGTCTTAATTTCCTAAGTACCAAGATTTCCATACATCACACAATACAAGTTGTATGATTCCAAGTTTCTATCCAATTGAAACTTGGGCGATGGGAATCTTTCCTTACTTAGAGAAATTTGATACTTCCATAAATAACATAACTAAGAATCACATCCATTTATAGAAATACACAAACATCAATTTTTCACAACGATTTCATTGCAAGGATATATACCAAAAAAAAATTATTTTATTCATAAAGCAGCGGAAAACACGTCCTTACAATGCAAAATCAACTGAAAAACTATGTAATCAAATATTCCTAACAAATCTATCATAACTTCCTAAGCTCAAAATCTGATCTTCGAATCCATGCGATCGTGATCCATTTCTTCGTGATCAGACTCATCTTGCTCTTCCATCAAGCTTCCTCTCTTTTCTCTGATCCTGCAAAACATTCAAATGTAATCTTATCTCATTATGTATTAAGAATCAATGAATAGGAACTTAATGGAGTTAGATATTGGAATTTACCTGAAGTAGAGCCACACTTCTTGACTCTCCCATCTCTTAGATTCATCAGGTCCTCTGGGTAGCTTCGTAGCCAACGCCCTTTTTCTTGGCAACAGAAACAGGTGGCTTTTCCTGGAGCGACCACGGAAGCATGGTTGGTTAAATTACCATACAAATATGCTCCATTACTTTGCCAAATCATTTCTGATTCAGCAGCAATAAGCATGTAAGTTAGGTCAATGAGGGTCGCGTCAAGATCCATCATATAATACTCTCTTATGAACTTATCATATGATTTAGGGAGTGACTGAAGAACCCAGTCTACAGCCAACTTCTTTGGAAAAGATGCACCCAACATTGTCAACCTATCGATGTGTGATTTCATCCCTAGGACGTGAGCACACACGGGCTTTCCATCGTCATGTTTCATCGCCAACAGGGCTTGAGTGAGCTTGAACTTTTCAAGCCTTTGAACTTGTGGGTTAGGGAGAACAATAGGAGGAGGTGGAGGAAGTGAAGCATGATTTCTTGTTCCTCGATCGAATCGTGGAATATCATCTTCATATGGAAGGCTTGTTCCACGGGATTTGGGAAGACCAGAGTTGTCATACTTTGACATCTACAAAACGGGAGAAAATTCAAGTTAGTTGATTGATTGAGTCCTTAATAAAACACCCAAATGAGATATTAAGGCTAGGACCCAACACAACACTCTACAACTTGGGAGAGGGATGTCGTAACCCAAATTGCAGAACATTTGAAGGTAAGTGAATGACGATTCACTAATTTTCCACCATGAAAAATGAAAAAGAGATTAAGTTTTAAATGTATTGAAAACTCCTTGATCCTTTGAGATTCATTGAACTTTTCAATGACATGTTTAAATCTCGATATGCCCCTCGATTTGTGACTGGGATGCCGAGGATCACAGAACAGGGTGTGAATAACCATGCAAACTTACATGGTGCCCCCAATGTTACAGTCACCTATTCGATGTGCCGGTTAACCACACACGCTCCACCGAACTATGACAAACATCGAGTCACCCTTTGCTACCTTTGCTTAGAACCCATTTAGTGTGTCGGTTAACCACACACGCTCCACTAATGTCTTCGCAAGGGTACAAAGTGTAATTTCATGGAATTGCATCAAATTCACTTTTGCCTAAAGTAACAAAGATTGGGAATTTTGTAAAATACATTTAGTTACTTTATAATTCATTATACTTTTAATGGAAAGGGTTTGCCCTATCCTACCCGTTCGGCTAACGACCCTCCACCAATCAAGGAAGCGGTGGGTGAGAGTGGACACCCATTAAACGGCCATTTTATAGGCCATAACCTTATACCCTCCTTATAGATCGGCTTCGTTAATGAGGCCTACTAACGGTAAGACTAGCATTTTAAGTTATACATATATAATATTAGACTTTTAATGTTATATATAGTATAAGGTGTATTTTACACTTTTAAAATACTTGGTGGTTTAAACTATTAATAAATTATACCTATAATTCAATTAATCTTAAACCTTTTAATTCATGGATTTATTAATTCTCTTTTAATTACACTTTTAATTAACTTAATAAAACCATAAGGGTGTAATTTGAACTTTTCAAAACTAGGGTTTTAGAATTTAAAATTTCAAAATTAAACCTTTTAATCAAACAATTTAAATTCCAAAACTTGAGGATAAGTTTTGAAACTTTTCAAAACAATTAGTTTCAACTATTCAAATTTCAAAAACACTAGGGTTTTTAATCATATTTAAATTTTCAAAAATTAAAACCTTTTAATTTTAAAATCTTAAATATTAAAACATTGATTTAATAATTATCCAAAACAAAACAATTAATTTGAATTATTAAATCTTGAAGGATTATCTATTAAATTAAACAATTAATTTAACCTAATCCCTTTATCCCCTAAAATTCGAAAATTTGGGATGGGATAATCCAAAAAATCTTTAATTACCATATTTAAACAATTAAGAGATAATTACAAGATATAGCATTATCCAAATCCCTAAAATTTAGGATCTTATCTTGGGGAAGGAGGCAATTTCGAAATCCTAGGGTTGGATAACCCTAGAATTCGAAATCTTGGAGGCTAAGGAAAGGATTTGGGAAACCCTAACCAAATTTCGAAATTTAGGGTTTATGAACCCTAATTTCGAAAATCATGCCTTTAGGGTTTATTGGCTATAAACCCTAATATATCAAATTCATACTTTTGTATAGAATCTAATTGACAACAAAAACCAATGGCTCTGATACCACTGATGGGTTTTATACAAACAATCCTATGTGTGCATGCAACCCTAGATACGGATCTATGTTTTCACTATTAGTCATACAACACTATGAGCACAAAAGGATACCTAGCATGCATCTACTATTTTTGAAATTGACATAGGAGAATAGAATACATACCTTTTGTTGTCATATAGTAATAACAACTAATTCCTTGAGTTTCCTTAGCTCTTGAAAGCAAGTACCACAAGTGTAGTACCTCTAATGACTCACAAACACACTTTGAGTGAGAGGATGAATATGAGAGAGAGGAGGAAAGGTACTAAGCTCCAAAATTCGGCCCTAGTAGGGTTTTCCCAAGGGGTGGTCGAATTCTAGTGCCTTAGGGTGCTATTTATACTTAAGGCTAGCTAGGGTTTCAAGGTGGAAACCCTAATCCCTTAGCTTAGGGCCTAAGCAAGTCCATGGACTCCTTTCCTTAAGCCCTTGGACGAAAACTCCTAGATACTACTAGGATTTTCGTTCAAGCCTTAATAAAGGTGATCCAATAGCCCAAAGTCTCAACTATCAAATAATTACAAAACAGCCCCTATACTTTTAATTTATTACTTTAATCCCGAAATTAATTCCTAATTAAATTCTGATTAAATACTAATTAATAATATGATTCCAAATTAATATATTATTCATATAATATATTAAAAAATCATATTTATACCCCAATTTATTATTCTTAACAATAAACCAGCCTCTCTCCTCAACAGTCATCCTGTCTAGTCACCAGTGTGAAGGCAACCCAAAAGGACCATGCTCACAATCGGGTCAAGTACATACCAAAATAGTTATGGAATTAGACACTAATCCAACACTATGTGCCAGTATGATATGTTCTATGTGATAGTGGTAGTAGGAGGGGAATAGTCCCCCAATTCGGTCGTTAGGACCGAAGGGTAGGCGGACACCCCAGATCTGTCTGACAACATGGTTATGATATGTTATTATGTGATAGTAGTAGGGGTGAAATAGTCCCCGTGATCGGGTGAGATAGACCGGAAGGTAGGCAAGCACCCCAGAATGGCCTGACATGGGTAGGTCAGCACCCCAGAATGGCTTGACATGGGTAAGTCAGCACCCCAGAATAGCTTGACATCGGTTGGTCGAGCACCCCAGAATTGCCCGGTAGTATGTATGTTGATTGGTATGTGGTATGATGGGGGGAAATCACTAAGCTTTGTGCTTACGGTTTTTAGTTTTGGTTTCAGGTACCTCTTCATCTAAGGGTAAGGAGCCGGCAGGGTAGCAGCGCATCGCACACACATGATTCGGCATTTGAGAACCCTTGGATTGTACTCTAACACTATACTATTAGACATGATGTTTTTTTGAAAACATGCAACTATGGTTTTGTGGTTTGATGTGATATCAGTAATGTTTTACTCAAACAGTTTTACAAGTATTATAATTAAAAACAAAAATTTTAGGTCTCGATTTTTGGGGTGTCTGGACTCAAACTGAGGGCTTGAAAGATTTTTACAGGAAAACTAGTTTCTAAAATTTAAAAATAAGGAGTTTTGAGAAAGAACAAGGTGTGTGATGCATGCGACCGGCTGAGCTCAAGTGAGTTTTCCCCAAGATACAAATACTTGTTATGTTATGTTATATGATATGATTATAATAACTGCATGCTAGACTAGGTCTAAGGATCTAGGGAGGATGCCTTGTATGCCTGTTATGTGATTATGAGAACTGCATGCTAGATTAGGGTTAAGGATCTAGGAAGGATGCCTTATATGCCTATTGTATAAGTTTATTGAGCTATATGCTAGGGCTGGTTAGTCAGCAGTATGGTAGCCTGATTAGGTTATGCTTGGTAATGGTTACTCAATGCACGAATGTTGCTTGCTTTGTGCTGATAGAGGTTCCAGCTAGCTTTAACTAACTAGTAAGCGAATATGTAATAGTATTCGCAAGCTAGTTAGGGGAAGATGGCAGGGACTCCTTGTGCAGCTGATGGCGGAGAGTAGAACGGAGAGTGCCCTAGGACTAGCCTAGGATGATATTTTCTTGGAAAACAGTATTATTAGAATGGAATTGGTGAAGTCGAAGCAATCTTTGAGGAAAGTACGGATAGATGTGGAAGGTAGTATGCGCCCGTACTACTGGAAGCAGAGGATCCGTACTCGAATCAAGGAGGGCTAAGATGGAACCAGGAAACTTGGAGAGTGTGTGAGACCTCTCGAGAGTATGGATGACCCTGACGTTTATGTGTTTTATTTCAGTATGGCGATTACGCGACATGGAGCAGGAGGTTCAGGGTCTGAATCAGGATCAGGCTCGGGTGCGGGATGCGAGCAGGTTGATGATGAGCTATGCGAGTTCATCGCGTATGAGATCACGAGAGCTATCCTTGAGGCGACCCCGGTCATTTTCGGGTCAATCAATGAGGGGATTATTGAGCTGATGGAGGATCGCCTCCGGACATTCAGGAGTGACCCCATTGCTGCTAGGAGATGGATCGCAGACATCGATTCTGCACAGTTGACGAGCTTCTGCCCGGAGGGGTCGAAGGTCCACTTTATTGCGGGTTGTTTGAGGGATAGAGCTAGGGATTAGTGGGAGTCAGTTGGTGACTCACTGGGTGCCCCATCCATCAAGGCAATGACTTGGTCAGACTTTGTGACCAGGTTCAGGGCTGAGTTTGCGGCAGCTGTGGAGCTTCAGCAGCTGGCCAGGGAGTTTCTTGACATGAGACAGACTACAGAGTCAGTGGAGGAGATCACCGCCAAGTTCCGAGAGAGGGCCTTGTTGGTACCTCAGTATGCAGGCGATGAGGAGATGTGGAAGACCCGCTATCATGATATGTTGAGGGCTGACATTCGGGAGCATGTCAGCTACTCGGCCTGCCCGACCCTAGAGTCCATGATTTCCAGGGCGAGGGAGAGGGAGATTGATTTGGAAGGGGAAGGTAGAGGCAGAGCAGGTTACTGGAGTTTCGGGGAAGAAACCCAAGGGATCCGAAACTAGGTCGAAGAGCCACCCGGGCCAGAGCCGCTGCAGGAAATGCGGCAGGCCGCATGAGGGAGCTTGTAAGAGCGGGATCATCAAGCTGCTACAAGTGCGGCAAGACGGGGTACTTTGGCAGCGATTGTACTACTCCTGTCCCTATTGTTTAGATGTCAGACCTGATTTGCTTTCATTGCAATCAAAGGGTCCATAAAAAGGCCAACTGCCCCAGGTTGACAGCAGCAGCAGCAGCGCCAATGGTGGTGCCAACTCCAGCAACTATACGGGTTACGGATGGCCGGAAGGTCAAGTCAGAGGCTCCAGTGGTGAGGAGCCGAGCTTTCTAGTTGAAAGCCGAGGAGGCACGCGCCGCATCCGATGTGGAGACGGGTATGGTTTCTTCTCTCTAACTTTTATTATATGTCGCTTGTGATATTGATGTATTATGTTATATGTTTTGTTTAGGATCATTCCATGTGAACGGTATCCCAGTTCAGGTGTTGTTTGATTCGGGTGCTACCCGATCATTTGTCTCTCTTGCGCTTAGCAAGAGGTTTCCTGAGTGTTCGGGCATCTTAGATTGCCCTCTAGAGGTTGAGATTGCGGACGACCGGTCGGTGTGAGCATCAGAGGTTTTCATGGATTGTGTTTTGAGGCTATTCGAGGAGCGCTACTTGGTAGATTTGGTTCCCATACCATTGCAGGGGAACAAGGTCATTATAGGCATGGAATGGTTGAGCCCCAATGGGGCGGTGATCGACTGCGCGCAGCTGTTGGTCCGGGTCAGGACCCCAAGTGGGGGAGAGCTGGTGATTAAGGGCGAGAGGCCACAGCATGGACCAGCTTTATGTTCAGCAGCGAGAGCTAGACGCTACCTCCAGCAGGGGTGCGCAGGGTATGTCGCCTGTGTCTTGGATTCCTGGGAGATGGGCGAGGCGACGGTGAGTCGCGTGCCGATGGTACGAGAGTACGTGGATGTATTTCCAGAGGAGCTACCTGGAATACCTCCGGAGAGGCAGGTAGAGTTCAGGATCGACCTAGTCCTTAGTGCGGCTCTGATAGCCAAGGCACCGTATCGGATGGCTCCTTCTGAGATGCAGGAGTTGTCTACATAGCTACAGGAGCTGTTAGACAAGGGATTCATTAGACCGAGCAGTTCACCCTAGGGAGCCCCGATACTATTTGTCAAAAAGAAGAACGAGTCGCATCGGATGTGTATAGTTTACCGGGAGATGAATAAGGTAACGTTGAAGAACCGTTACCCACTCCCGAGGATTGATGATCTCTTTGACCAGCTTCAGGGAGAATCTTGGTTCTCACAGATCGATCTGCGTTCAGGTTATCATCATATGAGGGTCAGAGAGGAGGATGTGCAGAAGACTGCTTTTCGGACGCGATATGGCGACTATAAGTTCGTGGTGATGCCTTTTGGGCTCACCAACGCTCCTGCCGCGTTCATGGATCTCATGAAACGTGTGTGTAGACCGATGTTGGATCGGTCTGTGATAGTTTTCATTGATGACATCTTGGTCTATTCCAAGACACGGGAGCAGCATGAGGAGCACTAGTAGGAGGTATTGGATACTCTTAGGAAGGAGAGCTTGTATGCCAAGTTCTCCAAGTGTGAGTTCTGGTTGTGCGAGGTGCAGTTTCTTGGGCACCTTGTCAACCAGAATGGGATTTCATTCGACCGGCCAAAGTGGAGGTCGCGATGAGGTGGGAGGTTCTGAGGTCTCCATCTGAGATTCGAAGCTTCCTGGGATTGGCAGGTTACTATCGGAGATTCATTCAGGACTTCTCCAAGCTAGTTGTGCCTTTGACCCGGTTGACAAGGAAAGTCGTGGTCTTTCACTGGGGGCCTGAGCAGTAGGCCGCATTTGAAACGCTGAGACAGAGATTGTGCAAGGCGCCAATCTTAGCCCTGCCGGAGTGCGTGGATGATTTTGTGGTGTATTGTGATGCGTCCATCTCGGGTTTAGGCGCGGTATTGATGCAAAGGGGGCATGTTATCGACTACGCTTCGAGGCAGCTGAAGCCTCATGATGCGAACTATCTGACGCATGACCTGGAGTTGGGGGTAGTTGTTTTCGCCCTCAAGATCTAGCGTCATTCCCTCTATGGGGTCCGCTGTACTGTTTACATGGACCATAAGAGTTTGAGATATCTTATGGATCAGTCGAATCTGAACATGAGGCAGCGTCGGTGGCTTGATGTGGTGAAGGATTACGATTGTGAGATCCTCTACCACCCGAGGAAGGCCAATGTCGTGGCCAATGAGCTTAGCCGCAAGGCAGCGCCGATCGGAGATATTTGTTTGACGATTGCGGTGGTGACCCCGCTGTTGGAGCAGATTCAAGAGGCCCAACAGGAGGCTATGAAGGAGGAACGTCGCAAGATTGAGCATATTGTGGGTCAGGTTTCCTCCTTTGATTATGACAGTCGTGGATTGTTGACTCTACACTATAGAGTGTGGGTCTCATATCATGGAGGTGTGCGCCAGGTATTGATGGAGAAGGCGTACAAATCCCGGTTTTCTATCCATCCCGGGGCGACGAAGATGTACAGGGATCTTCGTCTTGATTATTGGTGGCCCTGCGTGAAGAGGGATGTAGCTTGGTTTGTTGAGAGATGCCTGACCTGCAGGAAGGTCAAGGCCGAGCACCAGAGGCCTCACGGAAAGACCCAGCCGTTGGATATTCCGCTGTGGAAATGGGAAGATATCACTATGGATTTCATCACGAAGCTTCCCAGGACCGCGCTGGGAGTGGATTTGATTTGGGTCATCGTGGATCGCTTGACCAAGAACGCCCATTTCATTTCGATTCAGGAGAGCATTTCGGCCGAGAAGTTGGCCGACGTCTATATCAGAGAGGTAGTGGCTCGACATGGGGTGCCAATTTCGGTGATTTCTGACAGAGATGTGCGGTTCATTTCCAGATTCTGGAAGAAGTTTCACAACGAGCTGGGTACTCGTCTGCACTTTAGCACCGCTTTTCACCCGCAGATGGATTGTCAGAGTGAGCGAACCATCCAGACTCTGGAGGATATGTTGCGGGCGTGTGTTCTAGACTTCGGAGGTAGTTGGGATGCTTACCTTCCTTTGGCAGAGTTTTCCTATAATAACAGCTATCACGCGAGTATCGACCGTCCCCCTTCGAGATGTTGTACGGGAGGAAGTGCAGGACCCCGATATGCTGGGGTGAGGTTGGCCAGAGGGTCATGGGGAGTACGAAGTGGTACTCAAGACTACGGAGAGGATCCAGTAGGTGCGGAGCAGGCTTCAAACTGCTCAGAGTCGGCAGAAAAGTTATGCCGACAAGCGTCGTTCGGACCTGGAGTTCCAGGTCGGGGATATGGTGCTTCTGAAGGTGTCGCCTTGGAAAGGTGTCATTCGGTTCAGGAAGCGGGGCAAGTTGGGCCCCTGGTACATTGGACCTTTCAGGGTTGTAGCCCGGGTAGGCAAGGTGGCATATAGGCTGGACCTGCCAGCCGAACTCAGTCAGATTCACGATACTTTTCACGTCTCCCAGTTGCGGAAGTGTCTGGTGGACGACTCGGTAGTGGTTCCTTTGGAGGATATTCAGGTGGATGACAGTCTGAACTACATCGAGCAGCCAGTGGCGATCCTCGACAGGAAGTCGAAGGATCTGAGGAACAAGAGGGTGGAGTTGGTGAAGGTGCAATAGCAGCACCGCAAGGGATCGGAATGGACCTGGGAGCCGGAGGACGAGATGAGGGAACACTACCCTGAGCTTTTTCCGGATTCAGCAGCATACTTCGAGGATGAAGTCTAAAATAAGTGGGGGAGATTTGTAACACCCGGTCCATGGTATGTATTTAAATTCAAGTATTTTTCATGTTTTGCCCTAGGACTCGGCAAGTTGGAGGCTCAACACGTCGAGTAGACTCGACTTTGGACCCGGAGGTTTAGTGACCTACTCGATGAGTCGGAGGACCGACTCGACGAGTAGGAGCTGTCTGGATGAAACCTTAATGTTATGGTTTGCACCTTATTTAAACGTCTTATGTGCATTTGAACCCTAACTCGAAACCCTAAGCCCCTTTTGAGTGTTCTTGAGCTTTTTGGTGACTTTTATGTGCATTTGAAGTTGGAAGAGAAGAAGAAAGCTTGGGAGTTCAAGTGGAAGCTAGTAGATCCAGAGGTTTTGCTTCATTCTCAGTTTATTCAAGGTAAAAAGCTTGAACCTTGACCATCTATCTCTTAGATCTTGTTTTGGGGCGATTTTCTACCTTTTCTAAGCTTTTGAGAGGCTATACTCGGATTTGTATGTATATATTTGGAGTTGCACTTCACATCTGGAACCATTGAGGGTTCCCATGGCATAAAGGTGCCAACTTCATGGCCTTGGGAGACCCATTCAACATATAAACCCCTTTTTATGGCTTTTTGAGCCAAAGGCCCCATGCATGGACATCAAGTTTGTATCTTTACGTATAAAATGGACCCTAGGAGGCCAGATCTATGGTTTTGATGCGTTAAGACCTATTATAATCGACTGAATAGTTTTGGACAAAGAGGTACTCGGCGAGTCACTTGGGTGACTCGACGAGTCGGGTCGCATTTTCCCCCAACGGTCTTCTGGAAATGGTCTTTGGTTGAGTGGAAGGAACACTCAGCCTGTTAGGGGTTTGCTTTGGACTTGAAGATCGAAGGACTCGACGAGTTCAAGGAGGAACTCGGCGAGTTCAAGGCAATGTCCCAACCACATGAAGACGGACTCGACGAGTTCAAGGATGAAGTCAGCGAGTCATAGACTGAACACCCTCATATGGATGAAGATGGACTCGACGAGTTCAAGGACGAACTCAGCGAGTCGGTTAAAGATAGTCTGATGTGTTGTTGAAGCTGAACCCGTCGAGCTCTTGCTAGACTCGACGAGTAGGGACGGGATTATGGCATTTTGTGGACATGGGGACTCAGCGAGTTGGTGGACCAACTCGGCGATCGAGTCAACCAGATGTTGACTTTGACCAAAGTTGACTTTGACCTTGGCTTTGACTTGGACTTGAGTGACCCTTGTAAGGGTTATGAGTATGAATTGATAACTTAGAAAAGTTGTCGTATAGGGATTGAGGAGTCGATGAGAGCCGATTTTCACACCGAGGACAGTGCAGGCACTACACGACATTGAGGTGTGTTACCTTCCAGTAAGAGTGGGTCTAAGGCACCAAGGCCGACCCACTAGTAGTTGATTACCGTTGAGATGATTGTCTTTGTGATAATTGTCTGGTTTGCTATTACTTGATGTGTTCTATCTGCCAATATGATACGTTCTATGTGATAGTGGTAGTAGGAGGGGAATAGTCCCTCAATTCGGTCATTAGGACCGAAGGGTAGGTCGGACACCCCAGATCTGTCTGACAGCATGGTTATGATATGTTATTATGTGATAGTAGTAGGGGGTGAAATAGTCCCCGTGACCGGGTGAGGTAGACCGGAAGGTAGGCAGGCACCCCAGAATGGCCTGACATGGGTAGGTCAGCACCCCAGAATGGCTTGACATGGGTAGGTCGGGCACCCCAGAATTGCCCGGCAGTATGTATGTTGATTGGTATGTGGTATGATGGGGAAATCACTAAGCTTTGTGCTTACGGTTTTCAGTTTTGGTTTCAGGTACCTCTTCATCTAAGGGGAAGGAGTCGGCAGGGTAGCAGCGCATCGCACACACATGATTCTGCATTTGAGAACCCTGGGATTATACTCTGACACTATACTATTAGACATGATGTTTTTTTTGAAAACATGTAACTATGGTTTTGTGGTTTGATGTGATATCAGTAATGTTTTACTCAAACAGTTTTACAAGTATTATAATTAAAAGCAAAAAAATTTGGTCTCGATTTTTGGGGTGTTACATTGACTATAATCACCACAAATAAGCTCAAGATCAAATATATGTTGTGCTTTCAAAGGGGAGTGCAAGGAGGTGATAGAGACTGAAGGTGAGCTAACCCTATCCCTCATTTCCTTTAAATACGGAATAAAATCCCCAAAATTACGATTTTCCTCTTAGGCCAGCCTCACGTCGTGAGCCAAATGTGCTCACGTCATGAGCTCCAAATGTGATGCGCATTTAATTATTCCCCTCACGACGTGACAAACATTACTCATGTCAAGACAGAGGTTAAAATCCCAAATTTTAAACTTGATAAAAAAAATGCTCACCTGGACTGAGTGTTACAAATCACAAATAAGATGTGAATAACCATGCAAACCCGTTTGACAACATCGATGTCATTTATCATCTCAAATTAATGTGTCGGTTAACCACACACACTCCACTAACAATGATAATTACCTATTTGTCCATCACTCAATTTTATAGTCCCAAATTAGTGTGTCGGTTAACCACGTACGCTCCACTAATGACAGATAAAGAGTGATATGTGTTTTCATGGATTAGCATACATTTTACATTTTGTCCTAAAGTAAATACTGTTGGGATTTATAACAAAAAGGTTTAGTTACTTTATAGTATCATACTTTTATAGGTTATGTCCTATTAAACCCGTTCGGCTAACGACCCTCCACCATACAGGGGAACGGTGGGTGAGAGTGGACACTCATTCAACAGTCATTTCATAGGTCGTTTCCTTATACCACTCCCCTCCCCCCTTAAAGTATGGCTTCGTGAGTGAGGACTACTATTGATTTGATTGACCTATCTTATACATAAAATATATTAAATGTTTAATCATATATAGTATAAGGTGTATTTTAAACTGCTGATGTATGGTCCATTAGCATGGCCTAGACAGCTCTGGCACGCCAGCCTCGCCTGGCGCTCCCTTGCCAGCCTTGCTGGGGACTCCCCCGCCGGCCCGGTCTGGCGCTCCTGGCCTGGCTCTCCCTTGTCAGCCCTGCTGGGGACTCCCTTGCCACCCTCGTTGGGGACTCTCCTGCTGGCCCGGCCTGACTTTCCCTTACCAGCCTCGGCTGCTGCGTGCTCGCAAGCCTTGCCTGGTGCGCGCTCGCCAGCCCTGCCTGGCACCTCCGGGCGGCCTCGCCTAGCTCCTTGCTAGCTGGGCCTGAATTGGGCTGGCCCAAGGCCTGACCTAATTTTCCCCTATATAATGAACAATACCTCCTCCATGGAGGGGGATCCTTCTTTTTGGCTCAGCCGCCACCCCAGACTCCGGTCGGGTGGCTCAGCCGCCACCCTCCGCCGTCAACCACCATACACCACCAGCACCAAGATGGTTCTCTCTACCTAAGGAGAACCATCTCAGATCTACCAGATGATCTAACTTGACCGTCGGAGCCCGCTCCCGGGACACAGTCCCTGGGGTGGCTCTAACGCGTCTCTCTGTTGTGACCTCGCAGATCTCTCCGCCCTAGCTGCCATCAAGAGAAGAGAAGAGAGCGAAGAGGTGGTTCGGATCTATGTCGTATCATTTGGCACCATCCCGGACTTGAACGAGTAGCCACGATCTCAGTTGGTCTCAAGCTCGTTTTTGCCCAGATTCGTTCAGATCTGATGTGTTTTCATCTAAGGTTTGCTCAGATTTGTTCATTTCTACATTACTTAGTTCAGATCCGTTTGGATCTTGGCAAAGATCTATCTAGATCTGATTAGCTATGTTTCAGATCTTTCGATCTGATGCACTTTTTCTCCAGATTTGTAGATCTACTTCATTTTTAGCTCAGATCTCTAGATCTGAACGTTTTTGTTCACTTAATCACCTCTCAAGTTTAAAAACACCAACTTAGACCCGTTTTTACTTATATTCTCGGGGAGAGAAGAGGTTTTTAGGAGCTCTTCTCCATCTTTGTTCATATTTTAGTGTTTTATCCAAGCAACTTGAGAGTTGAAGAACTTTTTTCGTCATTAATTACCTTACTTTAAGTTTATGTTACAAAGAAATCATCTTCAGTTTATGATTTTCATTGCAAGACTTCTTTGAAGTTGTTTATTTAGTGTTTTCTTCAAAAACTTAGGGAAGGGAAACGAAAATTTTCAGATATGTTTTTTGCTCATGTTTTCATGTCTTGTTAAACAAGTTGAAATGGAAAGAAAATTTTATCAGAAGAAAACTTATTAGATCCGTTTTTTTTTTATATTTTGGGGTTTTTCAGTAAGTTTGAGAAGAAAAGAAGTTTTCTATGAGTTTTACCTCATCCTTTATTCATAATTTATCAAAAAAAAAAAACCTCTTCTCTAGTTGCGTATTTTCGTGTACACTTCTATCCTGAAGCAAGTATCTATACACACAGCTATATGGCTTGTACATTTTACAAGACTTTAAAAAAAAGAGAAGGGAGGAGAAATTTTGATGGGTATTATCCCACTTTCAGTCCATATATTTTTAGAAATTTCATTTAGTTTATGATTTTACTCAACTTGTTTAAAATTTTGAAGAAAGAAATAGGAAATTAGCATCTTTTGTTAAGATTCGTTGGCTCTTACCAAGATCTGTCCAGATCTGATTAGCCACCCCTCAGATCTTTTGATCTAATGTGTTCTATCTTTCATATCTCTATATCTGCTTAGCGTTTTTGTTTAAATCCATGGATTTCGTTTTCGTTTTCGTTTTTAAGCTCAGATATGTAGATCTACTTTTGTTATTGTTCATTCAAAAAAAATTGAATTTTACAAAGGCATTTCAGATTAGTTTCGTCTTTCTTTTCAGTGACCCATTGACAAAGTTGGGGAGAAAAGAAATTCTTACAAGTCTTTTGAGTTTTTACACCACCTTTGTTTATATTTTTGGGGTTTTCTCTTTAGAAGTTTAGAAAAGGAAAACGAAAGTTTCTTCAGATCTGTTTCTTTGTTTATGTTTTGATGGCTTGTTGAGCAAGCTGAAAAGAAAAGAAAGTTTTATAAGGAGAAAACCTCATCAGATCCCGATTTTTGTTTACATCTTCAGGTTTTTCAGTAAGTTTGAGAAAAAAAGAAAAATCTGTTGTTTATTTGGTGTTCTTTTCATTATAAATTGAAAAAAAAGGGGGGGGGGGGAAGTTTGTATTGGTTTTACCCACCTCAGTTCATATCTTTTCATGGAATCTCATCTAATTTATGATTTCCCATGTACAAGTTGACTTAAGTAGTTTAAAAGTTTGGAGAAAAAAATAAGTTTTATGAATTTTTTACCTTTGTAAATTATCAGAAAACCCATACTCCATTTGAGGATTTCTAAATAAACTTTGCTCAAATCCTTAAATTCGTTGAGATTTTTGTTCATTTCGAACATATTTGCAAAAAATTTCTCAAATCCATAATTTGTTCATATTTTTATGGTTTCATTAAGTTTTGAGAAGAAAGAAAACTCTTGGGAGTTTTTATCATTTTTCAGTTCATATATTATGAAAAACTCATTTCAATGATGATTTTATGTGTGTATAAGTTTGTTTAAGTTGTACATATTGCAGTTATTCTTTTACATGCCAAACCCATCAGATCACATTTTTACCTCACATTTACCCCACCATTTTAATTTTACCCTTACAGTTTACTATTAAACAAATAAATTTTTTTTTTAAAAAAAGATAAAAAAGTGCTGATATATATATATATATATATATATATATATATATATATATATCCTGCAACCTTTATAGTCTAGAATAAACTATACAACAATGTTACAAGAAAAGAGACTGCTTGTTTTTGTCTCTAAACAGTAAAAAAAAAAAAGGATACGGGTGTGTACAGTGTACACCGTAAACCAAAAGACAAAAATATTTTCGGATGGGACCCGCCTGATTGATATACACAAAAGTCAAAAGCAGCCGGCCCCACCTAATCACCATTGATCGCATCGACCATTGGTTAACAAACCAAAGCAGCACCTCGCTGAGAAAAGTATTCATCGATCCCGGTATTCCACGCACAGTCGCTATCAGCCGGTGCCACGACATCACCGCCGCCGACTCCGCCAACACATCCCTAGCAGCGTCCGCCGGAGACCTGAAACCAAACCATTTCCAGGCCTGTGATTTCTCGATATGCCAACACCACCCGGAAATTATTGACGGACCACCTCCAGCGGTTGGTCGCTTTCATCACCGGTGACCCAACAAGACACGACCAATCGACCATAGCAGCCTCAGCACCATTGGCCATTCGACAACAACATCGCCATCGTCATCCGCTGCTCTAGAAACTCGCTGCCACCGTTGACCAGTAGATCGATGGAACTCGAGCATTACCAGCGACATCCAACCCATGCCATTGGTGAAGATAGTTGTGACCCACAGACCACTCGTCGACCTGCAACAGCAGCCTCAAGGGAAACCACCGTCGCTTTCACTGTCACCTACAATCAATCGGCGCCACTACTCCGACGAGGCGGTCCCGACAGCAACAACATCTCCATCGCCATCCAGCTATATCCAATCAATGATGGCAAGGCCATCAGCTCAATCCTTCGCCGGACCATACCGCAACCCCCTGCATCCGTCGAACCCTGGCGTGCAATCACCAGGGGCTCCGACCACCGGACGACCTTGAATCGCCAGCCAACCATTGCCGATTGCCTCCACTGTAAACAGAATAGCCTCAACTGCAACCCCTGTCTTCACCAACAATGATCACATCCCGTTTTTCTCGATATGTTGCTACCACCCGATGCTACGATTGACAATCGACTGCCCCTCACCAATCACAATCATCATTGTTGGACCAGCTCTGGTGGTGATAACCTCCGGGAGAAACAATAGAGAAATTATCTTCTGCAGTTCCTAGTTCATCGTCCGCCAACACGCCTCTTTCTTTGGCATCTTCTTACGAAAAATTGAGAGAACAAGGCGGCTGGAACCCTCAAAGCTAATAAAAAAGATAGTAGGCTTACAATATCTACTTGTCGTATCCACTACATTTAAACAAACTAGGCTCATGGACTTGCAATTGGGCTCCTTTCAATTTACAAATGGGTTCAAAACAGATTTATCTTAGGATCATATATCAAATTTGGCATTTTATTGGGTCACTCCAACAAATAAATGGGATTGTTCTCACAAGATAAGAAATGACCATTTACTCGTGTGCCTCAAGCTTCATTCAAAAAAGAAAAAAAAAGAGTTAGGCTCCAAACGGGCTGCAACAACTCCACAAGTGGGCTCCATACATCTTATTTTGGACTTAGCCAATTATCAGGCCGATGGGCTGCACTTAATTTGGGCTCCTTTCATTTTCACATTGGGTCATCTCGACAATAATAAATTGGGCCAATTTTATAAGACCAAAATTAGTCACGCACCGCAGGCTCCGCTCAACAGAATGCGTTGCGACTCAAACTCTCACGATATTTTAAAAAAAAAACGAAATTGACCCAATAATGGAGAAATTTTCATCAAATTGGAAATCCTTGGCACCTATGGAAAGTGGGCCTATACTAGTTTATTTTGGGCCCCTCCCAAGCGGGCTCCTTCATTTTATTGGGTTGCGTCAACAACAATAAAACGGTCTAATCTTATGAGACAAATTTAACAACCAGTCGCCCAGCGCTCGCATACTGCAATTCCGTCAAACAAACTCCTGCTTTAGAAGATTCGCTTTTGCGGTCCTATCCATCCTACATTTTCAGGAAAAAAAGGGGAGGGAGAAGAGTAGTACGTTGATACTACTACTCCACGAAGCATTTTAGAACACGACCGCGATAGAAAGGCTCAAGGTCTACTTTCTCTCCTCTCTCAAGCAAATTAATATTATTTACATATTATCTCCATTTAGTAAAAACTAAAATAATTACTAAAGCTTTATTATGACAATCGTGGCATGCCTTTACCTTCAGTGAGTTAAGGTATTTATGCAAAATACTAATCTGAATTGGCAAACAATTTTCGATATAATCAAACCATTTTGTCATCATTAGTTGGTAACTACTAATCGCATGCTACACGACATTTTATTTCACGTATACAAGAAGTATGCCTTACAAGCTTACACAAAGGCACAGGTTGTAGACAACTCATAAAACTACATGCTTACATGCTTTAATTGCCATTACCATGCATTATGGAATTACATAACTCACTATTACTGTTTACAATGACATGTACAAACGAATGAGACTCGAGTGTGCAAACAACAAGCTAATAACATATATCCATTCGTTTTTCACTTCTCGCCTTTTCTAAAAAGAGGGGGAGTATGAGGATTAGCACGACAGTATGCAGAAGTGTTATTCCTATATCGAGTAAAGAGCTGAACTACATAACGAGTTGACGTTATATACGACTGTGCATCCCTGGGAAGAGATTGGTGTTAAAGCATGTTGCCTGAAGAAGCTCCATGGCCCAACACCAAACATTAACCATGTTGCCTGGCTATCAGCAGCCGTGGTGGCCGGCCCCAGGCAGTCTCACGGCCCAGCTCTCAGTAATCGATTGCTTGGATCCCAGTAGTTATGATGTCCAGCTTCTCTTAGTAACCATGCGGCCCAGATCCCAGCAGCCATGCTGTCTAACTCTCGTCAGCTATGATGCCCAATTTTTCCCAGCAATCGTGTTGAATGGTCTTAGACAATCTCTTTGATAACTCCCAGGAACCGCATTGCCTGGTTATCAGCATTCGTGTTGACCAGTTCCAGGAAATCTCGTTGCTCAGCCCTCACCATTCATGTTGACCGGCCTCCGCTAGTCTCGCTACTCAACTCTTAGCAGTCGCGCTGACATCAGCAGTCGCGCAGCCTGACCCCCACCAGCCATGGGACCCGGCTCAGCAACCGCAGAGCCCAATCATCAGCAGTCATGTTGTCTGGAGAGCAGTCATGCCGCCCAACTCTCGGCAATCGTGCTACCCAACTCTTGTCAGCGCTTGAATCGCCAAGCTCTTTCTAGTAGCTGTATTGCTTAGTTCTCAGCAGCTACGCATCCAACATTCTCTTTCTCTCTGCCCCCTCTAAGAAAAAAAAAGGGGGGAAGGATTACCACGACACTATGCAGAAGTGATTTTTATTCCAAAGGGGCAGAGTTAAAGTACATGAAGAGTTGATATTATGCATGATAGTGCATTGTTGAAGTGGCATAAATACTCCAGATTGAAAGAGCAGCCTCGTAGTTCAACCCTCGGGAGTCTCGTTGCCCAACCCTCAGTGGCCATGTCTCCTAACTCCTAACAGCAGCCCCACAGTCCTGCTCTCGATAGCCTTGATGCATAGCTCTTGACAAAGTCATTAGAAGATGAGGCATAAATCATCGCTACAGTCAATGATACGGCAAAGCACCAGGTACCATTACACTTCAGCTACTCCTGATAACCTAGGCCGGACACGTAGATTGCTAGCCACAACGCCCAATCATGCAAGGTTCAACATCCTTGCCTCGAGTCGTCTAGCTTCTCAGCCCGACTCCATTATAGCGGCAAACTCCGCATGCGAGGTTCAGTACCCTTGCCTCGAGTCGTCTGGCTTATCAGCCCGACTCCATTATAGCGGGAAGCTCCACATGCGAGGTTCATTACCCTTGCCTCGAGTCGTCTGGCTTCTTAGCTCGACTCCATTATAGCAGCAAGCTCTCCATGCGAGGTTCAGTACCCTTGTCTTGAGTCGTTTGGCTTCTCAGCCCGACTCCATTATAGTGGAAAGCTCTGCATGCGAGGCTCAGTACCCTTGCCTCGAGTCGTCTGGCTTCTCAGCCCGACTCCATTATAGCGGTAAGCTCCGCATGCGAGGTTCGGTACCCTTGCCTCGAGTCGTCTAGCTTCTTCGCCCGACTCCATTATAGCAGAAAGCTCCACATGCGAGGTTCAGTACCCTTGCCTTGAGTCGTCTGACTTATCAGCCCGATTTCGTTATGGCGACAAGCTCCGCATGCGAGGTTCAGCACACTTGCCTTGAATCGTTTGGCTTCTCAGCCCAACTCCATTACAGCGGAAAGCTCCGCTTGCAAGGTTCAACATCCTTGCCTTGAGTCACCTGCCTGCTCAGCCCGACTCCATTTCAGCAGCATGCTCCACGAAGAAGGCTCAAAGGCTTGCAACCTTTGCTTATATGACTCCACACGATGCTCTCCCGCGTGATGCATCTACGATCATTGACAACTAAGTCCGATCCATTCCACGCGATGCTCTCCCACGTGATGCATCTACGATCATTGACAGCTAAACCCGATCCATTCCATACGATGCTCTCCCGCGTGATGTATCTATGATCGCTGGTAGCTAAGCCCGATCTATTCCGCGCAATGCTCTCCCGCACGACATCTCCATGATCGCTAACTGTTAAGCCCAAGCTATTCTTCTAAGTCGCGTACCACACGTTTATTCTACGCCTAACACCACGCCCTCGGTGTTTCTTCTCTACTAGTTATCATAAAGATCGATGAAGTTTTTTCCACATTACAGCCTGCTATAGTGAGATTACTCTCCAGCAAGAAGCTTATCTCGATAGCAACCCTACTACCTACAACCCTTCAACATCTTTGTTTCCTGTCCCCCGACAACGGCCTCGCTGCGCAACCCATGCCTACAGCCTCGCCGCGTATCCTTCAGCATCTCTGTTGCCTAGCTCTCGGAAACGGTCTTGTTGTGCAACCCATACTTGTAGCCTCGTCGTGTATCCCTCAGGACCTCTGATGTCTGGCCCTCGGCAGCGTTCTTAATTGTGCAACCCATACCTATAGCCTCGTCGCTTATCCCTCAGTGTCTCCATAACCTGGGTTTTTGGCAATAATCTCATTGCATGATCCCTGCTAGCAACCTAACTGCCCATCTCTCGGAACCTCTACCACCCATTATACGGTCAACAACCTTACGGCTTATCGGTTTGAAAACATCCATCTTGTATAAAGAGTTTTGCTACTTCATCGTGCATTAACATAGCAACCTTGCCTTATTCTTCATAATCTGATCCAGCTACCTACGCTACCCACATCAGACTGGGGGGAATCCAGCTAGGTGTAGCCCAAGCAAGAAACACTTCCAAGACGGTTACTGATGCTCATACGAAGAAGACTATGTAAATGGTTATCGGTGACATTCTGTTTGTGCGTAACTACAACAACAGCTGCGTCGGATAACAGTCTTAGGGACTGAAGGGCAAGCTTACGTTTCTCAGCTACCTTGGCCCGACACCTTACCGACATTATTGTCACATAGCATCCCCGCTCCGCATAGCATTATCAGCAGTCTCGCTCTGCATGATCGTAACAACAGCTACATTGCATTATATCGACCGGATCGCACCTCTAACAAGGAAAGGCCATTCAGCTAGCCCATGCCTGGCTCATTGCGTATTACCAAGATTATCGTGGAAAATATTTGGTCGTTTCTTTTCATTCTTTGACATATTGGTGCTTTGTCTAGTCCGATCTGATTGTCAGCAATCCAATCACATCGGACTAGGGGGACTTGATGACACATGGTCCAGTCTAATGTCATTGGCCGCGTACCAATAACATCGTACTGGGGGGACATGATGATGTATGGTCCATTATCATGGCCTAGACAGCTCTGGCGCGCTAGCCTCGCCTGACGCTCCCTTTCCAGCCTTGCTGGGGACTCCCTTGCCAGCCTCGCCGGGGACTCTCCTGCTGGTTCATATGACTTAGTCCAGTCCAATTTCATTGGCCGCGTACCAATAACATCGGACTGGGGGACTTGATGATGTATGGTCCATTAGCATGGCCTAGACAGCTCTGGCGCGCCAGCCTTGCCTGACTCTCCCTTGCCAGCCTTGCTGGGGACTCCCTTGCCAGCCTCGTTGGGGACTCTCCTGTTGGTTCATATGACTTAGTCCAGTCCAATGTCATTAGTCGCGTACCAATAACATCGGACTGGGGGACTTGATGATGTATGGTCCATTAGCATGGCCTAGACAGCTCTGGCACGCCAGCCTTACCTGGCGCTCCCTTTCCAGCCTTGCTGAGGACTCCCCTACCGGCCCGGCCTGGCGCTCCCTGGTCTGGCTCTCCCTTGCTAGCCCTGCTGGGGACTCCCTTGCCAACCTCCCTGGGGACTCTCCTGCTGGCCCGGCCTGGCTTTCCCTTACCAGCCTTGCCTGGTGCGCGCTCGCCAGCCCCGCCCGGCGCCTCCGGGCGGCCTCGCCCAGCTCCTTGCTAGCTGGGCCTGAATTGGGCTGGCCCAAGGCCTGACCTAATTCCCCTTGACCTAATTGTCCCCATATATAATGAACAGTACCTCCTCCATGGAGGGGGATCCTTCTTTTTGGCTCAGCCGCCACCCCAGACTCCGGCCGGGTGGCTCAGCCGCCACCCTCCACCGTCAACCACCATACACCACCAGCACCAAGATGGTTCTTTCTACCTAAGGAGAACCATCTCAGATCTACCAGATGATCTAACTTGACCGTCAGAGCCTGCTCCCGGGGCACAGTCCCTGGGGTGGCTCTAACGCGTCTCTCTGTTGTGACCTCGCAGATCTCTCCGCCCTAGCTGCCATCAAGAGAAGAGAAGAGAGCGAAGAGGTGGTTCGGATCTATGTCGCATCATAAACCATTTCAGAATACTATGTTTAAATATTAATTATGTAAATTATCATATAATTAATTAATCAATTTAAACATATTTTGAATTTATAATTATCTATTAATTACATTACTATTAAATTAATTATTGAATTCATAAGAGATAATTCAATTTAATTTATCTAATTAAAAAATTATGAATTAAGGATATCTCCTACTATTTAGGGTTTTATGGATTATCATACAAGGTATTCAAAAATCGCAATCTAACAGAATTAATACGTGATGATTACCAAAAATAACACCATGAATCTGATTAGGGAGATAATTACTGAAAATCTGGAAAATCATATCTCATGTCGTGACAGACAGATCATCTCGTCGTGAGATCAGTAGCTTGAGAAAAACAAAAAAACAAGTTTACTTCGATTCAACTCATGTGCAATCAATGTTAGACAAGCCTAAGCTCTGATGCAATTGTTGGGTTTTATAGAAAACAAATTTGTACAATATGGAAAACAATTAACAATTAATAGGGTACATGTATCCTATAAAAGATCTATGTCATACACCTTGATAACAGCATGCAATGAACAACTAAACTAACTTAACCCTAGTGTCATTCGAAAATTCCAAGGTTAAAATTACATACCTTTTTGATTTTTTATTGTAAACAAATCAAACCAATCCTTGTAGTTGTGAAGCTTGGAAATACTAGCACCAAAGAGATGATGCCTCTAATGGTTTGTACCCAAACCCTAGCAACAAGAACACAGAGGATAGAGGATGGGATAGCAAAATTTCAACTATAGGAGGAGTAAAGGAAGTGGATGAAAATATGAACCTAAGGGGTCCTATTTATAGCTGATAAAGAATCTTTGGATAACCCTAATTTAAATATAATAATAATATTTCAAGTTATGAAGGTATCTAATCCATTTACTTATCCTCCAAGGCTTCCTATATGCCTTAGAAGACTCCAAAAACCATCCACATGTGGGACGTTCGGGAAGCTCTCCATTGTTCAACTGTTAAACAATGTCACCTTTAGTCCCTACACTTCCAATTAATTTAATTAATCCCAAAATTAATTCTAAATTAATTTCTGATTACTTCTAAATTAATAATTACTATTTCTAATTAATATATTAATCACATAATATATTAATAAATCATTTATTTTAATTTCCAACTAATTTATTATTCATATAATAAACTAACAAATTATCTTGTTTCTCCAAATGCAATTCTTCTCGGTTACTAGTTCTGAGGGCAATCCAAAAAAGACTTTGCTTTCATTTCTAGAATAAACCAATTTAGATATTGGCTTTTTAAATATTATGATGATGATGATTTTAATACCATATGTTAGTTTTCATGTGATAAGAGTCAATTTGAAATGACTAATCTCTAAAGAAATTAACATGAAGGAAGAGATACTTGGAGCAATTTTCTGATTTTGTTCATAAAAAAACAATACGATTGCAAGCAACTTCAATATGAAAACTAGGTCCCAAAATTAAGCTAGAAATGGAAACATGTACAAAATGGAAGACATGGCCTAAAACAACTACTCTTGACATGAAACTAAGGAAACGTGGGCCTATATCTAAATGCATGCATAATTGAAACAGTGTAAGGCAGAAACGGTGGAAGTTTGTGTAAGCTTGAAGAGTGTGGCTTGATGATTGAAATATGAGGATGGGCCGAAACGTAACTCAAATGTTCGCAAATATTATGTCTAGTTTCCAAGTACTTGGTTGTTGGCCAAATGTTTGTACCAACTTAAAGCTTCACAGGTTAAATATAAGACGAAAAGTGATAACCATTATGTCGGCGAAATCACGTAACATTCGAAGTTATTGGTGGCCTAAAAGAGCCAATCAAGTAGGTTGGAGCCATCAAAGGTGGGAAGGAATATTTTGGTTAGTCATTGTTATTATGGTGGTGGGGGTGGAGGCGGTGGCGGTGGCAGTGGCGGCTGGTTGACTGGTTGGTTGTTGAGGAGATTGACGAGAGTATCCATGTTTGTTGTGAGCTTGTCGAGCCAGGTGTTGTTGGCAGTCGTAAGTTCGATGAGAGCTTGAAGTTGGTCTTTCATGAACAGGGGTTCATCGTGGTTTGTTTTCTTGTTTGGGAGGCATGGTAAGGGTGATAAAATGTAACATCCCAAAAATTACTAAGTAAAAATTTCATTTTAAAACCAACGGAAACATCATTTATTCATTTCAAAGATCCATCAAAACATGATAATGTATAAAGTAGTTATCAGAGTACAAATCATGTCATAAAATGTGGTGCGATCATGTCGGGACCTTCCCTTTCGAACTGGAAGTACCTAAAACCATTAGTGGGTCTATTTCGCTCCATTTCGGTCTCTTTCACCCCCCCCCTTCGGTCTCTTTCAACCGATAGTGGGTCTATTTCACTCCATTTGGTCTCTTTCAACCGGTATTGGGTCTATTTCACCGCATTCGGTCTCTTTCAATCGGTAATGGATCTATTTCACCCCCTTCGGTCTCTTCCAACCGGTATTGGGTCTTTTTCACCCTGACAGCTAAGCATACAATCATATCAACAAGATTCACAAACACAACAAGCACATACAGGCATAACAGTAAGTGTCACAAAGACAACTATCATCCTACATACATAATCCAGTGGGTCGGCATTGGTGCCTTCGACCCATGAATACAGTGAAGGAACTCACCTCAGTCTGAAAATAGACAAACCACACTCCTGGGCTGCTGCTACCACAACTCCTCACACTCCTGCATACACTCCGTATTACCCAAACCTAATTAAGCACTTAATGTTCTAAGTCCAAACGTCAAATTTGCAGATACGGCTCTTGGGGAATATCTTAAACGATAAAGTCATCAACTTGATGCCTTTGCATGGATCAAAGAGACCCAACATGCATTTCTAACATTGTAACTTCGTATTAAGACTATCAACTCATGCATTGTTGAGCTTAGCCCATGAAAATGTCATTTTGTGATTCTACAACTCCAGAAATACCAAGAAATGACCAATACATGTTTTGGAGTAACTCCTACTCACAAGAACCAAACCAAGGGTGCAAAACATACCAAATATAACCCTAAATCTAGATCTAAGCTAAGGAGTGATAAAGTTTGAAGCTTTATACCTCCAGAAGCTTGCAATGGTGAAGAGAGTGTTAGATCTTCAAGCTCTAAGTAAACTGATCCTCCTCTAATGAGCTCTTCTTCTTCAAGATGCACCAAACACTCACAAGGATTAAATCTCTCTAAAAATATGTTAGGGTTTCGATATAATGCTTTTCGGGGACAATGGAGGCTGGTAATGAGAGAAATTTGGGGCATAAGGTGCTTAAATAGGGTCCAAACCCTAAAATTTAGGATTTGCCATTGGCTTACGTACGCCCAGCATACCAGGGGGTTTAACCCCGTGTCCAAGTATCATAAGGTACGCCTTTCATACCTTGATTACGCCCAACGTACTTAACATCAAAGCACCACAATTAAATATTTAATTCAAAAAATTTACCTAGGAACCCAGGGCGTTACAATTCTCCCCCACTTGAATCAAACTTCGTCCTTGAAGTCCACCTCCACAAACAATTATGGGTAATATTATCTCATCTCCTCTTCGGGCTCCCATATCCACTCTAAACCCTTCCGGTGCTACCACTGCACCTTCACTAGACCCACCACCTTGTTTCACAAGGTCTTCCTCTTCTTGTCTAGGATCGAAACTAGTCTCTCTATTTAATTCAGGCGCTCATCCACCTGAATATCCTCCAAAGGATACACTGCGGAATATCAACCAAACACTTCTGCAGCTGAGAGATGTGGAAAGTGTTGTGAATCTGATTGAGCTCCTCGAGTAGCTCCAAGCGATAATCAACCCTGCCCACCCGGGAAATAACCCTGAAAGGAGCGATATACCTGGGGCCCAGCTTGCCCTGCTTCCTGAATCAGATGACACCTTTCCAAGGTGACACCTTCATGAGTACCATATCCCCAACCTGAAATTCCAAATCTAATTGGTATCTATCTGTATAGCTCTTATGATGGATCTATGTGGTCCGTAATCTCCCAAGCACCTATTGAATCAACTCAGTAGTACAGAGCACCACCTCTGTGATACCCATGACTCAATGACCGACCTCGCCCCAACAAATCGAGGTCCGAAACTTCCTCCCGTAAATCATCTGAAAAGGATTTTGATCAATACTGGTGTGGTATCTGTTGTTGTAGGAAAACTCAGCCAAGGGAAGATACGTATCCCAGCTACCACCAAAATCCAGCACACATGCCCGAAGCATATCCTCCAAAGTCTGGATAGTCTAGTCGTTCTGACTATCAGTTTGAGGGTGAAAAGCCATACTGAATTGCAGACGAGTGCCCAACTCCTCATGAAATCTTTTCCAAAATCTGGAACTGAAGCGTACATCCTGATCCGAGACTACTGATATTGGTATTCCATGTCATGCCACAACCTCTTGGATATAGATTTCTGCAAACTTCTCCGCATAGATACTTTCCTGAATGGGAATAAAGTGAGCACTCTTGGTCAGTCGATCCAAGATGACCCAAATCGAATCCAAATACTCTGATGAAATTTCAACAGTCCCTTACTGTTCCAATCAAGGATATCATAACCAACCATTACACCGATGCAACATAACCCACTTTGCTCTAAATGAATGTTACATGCTTAGTTGTAGTCTTACATCACGACCATCCCCAAACCGTCCACAACCTTCCTCAATCCCATGAATGTTGTGGCCTTCCCACAGTCTCATGAATCGTCCTGTCATGGTCTAATTCCACCTAGAGTAAACTACGAGGCTAATCATAGCTCCATAACATCCTTGCAACTGCTCATGGACCAGGTGAATGCTACGGGTCACCCCGCAGTTGTACAACACTACTACACTATCTGCCAACCTAGTAAATGCTACGGCCACCCCACAGTCTTACGATACTTCTATCACTGTCATGGTCCCGACCCATGGTCTTGCCAATGAAGAAACAATGAATCGAGAAATAAATTAATCAGAGTATGAATTCAAGTAATGATGCGAGATTTAGACACAGGATGTAAATATGATCTTGTTTCAGCTCTATTACGATTTCAAGTTTTACAGAGTACAAGAAGTAATTCTGTAAAAGACTTTGTTCCTATGACCCTAGTAAACACTCCTATTTATAGGAGAGGAAAGCGTACAAAAAATATACTAAGGACTAAGCGTTAAGCTTCGAATACAATGCCCTAGTAAAATAGATTACAAAAATGTTCGAAAACACTAAAGCATACTTCGACTAATTACAACACTTCGACTCTAACAATCTCCCCCTTTGTAATCATAGTCGAAGTCTTCAGTTTGTAAGAAGTGTGATGGAGTACAGCAACACCCTTCGAACCTCTGTATACCATGAGATAATCTTCTTCAATTCCTTCTTGTCTCCTTCATTATTCTTTTTGCAATGATTCATACGAACAATTAAGTTCGTATATTGAGACGTTGAGTACCTTTCTACTTCACTTGCCTGGAACAAGAAACGTTTAGCTTTTCCTGCTTTGTCTTTTCCAGCAAATACTATTCCAAATGGCTTAAGACAAATTTCTCCATCAGCAAATTTCTTTAATTCTGCTTGAGTCTTCGAAGAAGCCATTGGAGCTTTTATTTCCATTCCCTTGGCAGTTGCTAACTCCACATCAGTCATTGCCAAACACTCATAGTAATTTTCGATGAAGATTTTGATGTGAGCAACTCCAATCTTGAATTTTTCCGGATCTGTGTTTTGTAGGAATGAAAATGATTTGTCTTTTAAAAGCAATGCAACTTGTATGAGATCATACAAGTTCATCAATGGAAAATCAGCAACAGTAAATTCACAAATCTTTCCATCTGCCCTGGCAACCACGTATTTAAAGTTTTGGACTGTGTTTTCGAAAACCACATCCTTTTTCATACTTATCACTTTCTTGATTTTGATCAAAGACTAAACATCTTCAGGGGCTTTTCCAAGAACAGCATGAAAACGTATTTTCATGTGTGTGCCATCATCCTTGTTTTTAAAGTTCCCTTCTGCCTTGAACTGTGGCATGATAAACATCATTTCGTTTATCGGGAAATCCAGCTGGCTTGTGTCAGTATTTGTGACCAAATAGCTTTGCTTTGGTTTCTTTTCGAATGTGTACATGTGATTGAAAGCAACCTTGGCCTCAATTGTCTCGTAGTTATAATGTTTAGCTGGATCCCCTTTGTCCATTCCCTTCAGATCATTAGCTCGCTGAGCCATTATACTTTGAACAATTCTGAGCTTTTCAATCTCAGCCTCTGCTTCAACCTTCTTTTCATCTTTCGATTTTTCAACAAGAATCGACTTCCCTTTGTCTTTTATTGCTGGATTATCTATTACCTCCTTTGGTTTTGAACCACTCCCACCAGTTTCCAAAGATTTACCAATTACAATCCCTTTGGAAAAAGTTCTTGTAATGGGTAATGTTGTTACAACTGTTGAAGTCACAGGTTCAGCAGAAACAATCACTGGTTTTGTTGTAGGGATCACCGGTTTTGTTGTAGGAATTTTCGAAGAAAATACTTTGCCTACTACTTTCGCATCTTCTTCTCCTGACTTCCTTTCTCCCCCTTGCACCCCTGTGAAAACAAGAGGGGCAGTTGTTGTGGGAAGAAGACTTGATATGCGAAAGAGCGGTGCAAGTTGCTTGTTGAGAATGGCTTCGAATTGAACAAACTTCTGTGACAAAAATTCAGGAGTTATCAATGGAGACGAAACCGATCTTTCTGAAATCTCCTTCAACTCTTTGAGCAACTTAATTACTTCCTCAAAACTTGCATTTTCGAATGATGAAATTTGAGTTATTTGAGGACTCAAATTTTTGTATAACTTCACAAATCTTGTTACCGCATCACAAATGATATCCACCTTTTGATTCACAGATGCATAATCATGGTGAACAGCTGCAACTTCTTTTTGCATGTCTTCGCGGAGTTCACGAATTTGCATGTTAACATCTTCCCTCACCTTCTTCACTTCTTGAACAAAAAGAACATGACGTTCTTTTGTTATGCTTTTCAGATTCTTGACCTCACCCATAAAATCTGATCTTTGAGATTTAACACGAAGTTCATTATTCTGATCAGTGTAGTCAACCTTCTCCAAAATAATAGACTCGGAATCTTTCACCATTCCAGAGACTTTGCTAATTATTCGTGATTCCATCATCTTTAACATAGTATCAATTTCCAGACTTGATACTGATGAACCTCCTCCAAGATCGGCTTGAGATTGAATTATAGAATTCAATTTTTGATTAAGAATTTTATACTGCTTCATAGTCATCAGCATATGATCAGGAAATTCCTCTTCCTCTTCTTGAAATTCCAATTCTTCAAAGGTACCACCAAATCCTTCATTATCTGTCTCTGTCTCCATTTCAATGGTTTCTTGAATAGGTGAAGGTGGTTTGGGTGGATCAGTAGATTGTGAAGAGAAAATTGAAGTGATTGGTTGATTGATAATGTGTTCGAAAGTAGGTGAGTCTGTGGTTGATGTAATGGGAATAGTGGATGGTGTTACAGAAACAATAGTTTCGAAAGGAGTTGAAATAACAGGACCATGATCTTCATGCTTCGAACCTCCTTCACCCATATCGACATTTGCATCCGTATCAGATACATGTGCAGGGATGCCTGAAGTTCGAACCTCCTCAAAAATTGATTTGGTAGTTGAAACTTCGGGTGGTATGACAACTGTCTTCTCAGGAGTAGAACTTGTAATAAGATGAGTAAACTCTGGAGTTTCTGGAATTCGTTCATCTTCTTCTGTTGACTCAGTAGATAGAACAAGTTTTCGAGTCTTCTTCTTCTTCTTTTGTGACAAGTGTTTTGGCATATCCTCAACCCTTCTTTTCTTCGACACCAGAGAAACTGGTGCTGGTACTTCTCGAATTAGCACACCCTGATGAGTGATCTGAGGTTTGCGAACCATCTTCTGTGTAGGAGACTTGCGTTTGTGGGATGACTTCATCTTGATTCTTCGAAACATCCCAGTCTTCGAAGGAATAATAACATTCTCTTGTGTTTCTTCGATGATGGGCTCAATCACCTGGGTCTCATCAACCGATACTTCAACAGTTGCAAGCTTCTTCTTTGGAGACTTTGAAGATTTCGAATCCTTTGTTTTCCTTTCAGAGGAAGCAGGATCAGCCTTCTTTGACTTTTTGGACTTCTTCTCTTCCCTAGGCAACAAGATCCCAGTCGGAACAGAAGAATCGATTGTCTTCGGATATGCTATCAAAACCGAATTCGTAGGATCCACCCTTTTAAGCATCGCATTTGGAATCCGAGCAACAGTGGGGAATTCATCAGCATCATCTACAACCTCCTTCGGATAATGATAAGATTGAAAAGTAACTTTCTCTTCGTCAGTTGGTACCAAAATGCCTTCCTTATTATAAAAATACTGCAAAATAAGGCTCCAGTATCGTGCACACGAAATGCCATAAACAGCATTCGTATGTTCTACACCTTTTTGGAATTCCTTCCATAATTGTGTAGAATAGTCTGCCTGAAGATCATAGTATAAGCCTACCACCATAGCATAAACCTCCATTCTGTCTTTGTCTAACCCAACAGTTCTTCCGGTCAAACATCGAAGAAAAATCCCAAACAAAAAATTCCATAATCGGGGAAGTCCAGACTTCTTAAAATCACTGATTTTTGACAATGGGGGCTGATATCCCATCTCATTAAACATATGGACTATTTGTGGGAATTTGAAATCAACAAAAGGAGGTGAATTCGGAATTGCAAGAATTTGGCAGAAGAGTTTCTTTGATAGCCTAACCTTTTTGTCATTCACAAGATGAAAAGTGATCGTATCGGATGCTTTGTTGTATGTTGCAGTGGATCCTGCTTGAGAAAGCTAGGATAACGGAACTGAAAAGGAATTGAACATCGTCGTGGATAAAACAGAGTGTTTCATAGCAACTATGAGCATCTTCAATTCCTCCGGGTATTGTGAAACTTCACCATCCACATAGTAGTTTGTGGATTGAATCTTCATCACTGGTGCGGATGATATATCTTCAGTGGAAGGATCGACATGAGCAGAAGTCGCCATTGTTAGGGTTTGAAGATGATGATGAATAGAGAATTTGGGAATTTTTCTTTTTGATCGCGTAAACGACTAATGAACTCTGGAACCCCGTTTTATATGTAACGCTGAATTTTGAATTTGAAGCGGGATGTGTAATTAATGACATCCAACGTGGCACCTTGAAAATCGGACCATTACTGCGGAAAGGTAGCCATGCGTCAAAAAGTAGCTGTCACATCACCTAGATAACCGGACAGAATACCATACGTCATTAAAAAACAGCCTGTCATTATCTCTCCAAGAGAATTGTAACCGTCAGAACCCTTCGAATGGAGGCAAGGCTCTTTCACTTTTGGGATAAAAAGCGAAGTCATATGCCAGATGTTCGAAATCATCAGCCTGAGTTGGTATTACTCAGAACCTCAAGGATTTCGTGTGTGCGGTGTTCCAATGAAAGTTAGACAAGAAACAATGAAATTAAAATTTTGGGATTTTGTGATGTCAAAAATTTAATTTGACACGAAGTCAGGTAAACCCCGGGCAAAGGTTGCTTCGTTAATCATCAAGAGAGATGATCAACAGCTTGTGTATGTTCCCGTGAATTACAATCGAATACTTTTTGATAAGTATCAAAGGGCTTCTTTTGAGAATACTTCGTGGGTAGGTTCAAAATTTCGTTACATTTCAACCTAAACATAAGGTGATAAATTGTAACAGAAATTACTTGTTTGACCAGTGTAGTCAGTGACAAGTTGGCTTTGAAAAATTTTAACATGACTAGGACATTCGAATGAAACTCACACGGAAACCATATTCAAGAAAAAATGTGTGTGCTGGATCTTGTTAGGTAACAAACATCGTGGGTTTCGAATGTTTGATCAAGACCACTCATTCGAAATGAATATGATTTGGAGTTTCGAAAGTTGGAACTGAAACAAATGTTTCGTAAATTCTGGAACTTAGTTCCCCGTCAATTCCTTAATTTGCAAGAAATTTGGGTTTCACTTTCATCACGGTCTCATGATGTCAGATCATAAACACAGAGTTTTGATATGTCTAAGTCTCGATGGGTTTGATCATAGACCTCTTGGACATATGTCTTCATGTGTGATCGTGTAAGAACGTTATGGATGAAAAAGATTGGTAAAGACACGAAGTGTACCTCTGTTATATATTGACAAAACAGTAAACTCTTTACTCATATGAGAAGAGTCAGCTAGCTCAGGAGACTAATGTGAATACAAGCCTGATTGGGAAGAAATCTTCGTATGAAAAATTTCATTAAGGCTTTCGTACACACACATTGAGTCATGGAGGCTTTGGTCAATATGCAGCAGCATGCTTCTAGGGACAACCTAACTAGTTCGAATGATGAAAAATTTATCGATTCATACGAAAAATTTACCTGACCCTAATACTGCTAGCATAGTCCCCTCTGAATCGTCATGAGAATCTGCACCAAAATACTAACAAGAAGTAAGAATCAAAATATTTTTGTTGTTTTGATTTTTCGAAAATAAAGACAAAACAATCTAAAATCTTTTTGGAGTTTTGAATTTTCGAAAATAAAGTAACAGAACAAAAACAAATGAAAATCTTTTTGGATGTTTGAATTTTTCGAAAATGAAATGACAAAACAAAAGAAAATCTTTTTGGATTTTTGATTTTTCGAAAATGAAATGACAAAACAAAAGAAAATCTTTTTGGATTTTTGATTTTTCGAAAATTAAATGACAAAACAAAAGAAAATCTTTTTGGATTTTTGATTTTTCGAAAACTTGAAATACAAAACTTTTTGCAAACAAACGAAATTTTATAGTGATAAATGTACGAATTCGAAGCAGTCGAAGCGTTGACTATGAACAGTAACCACTGAATCAACACTTAAAATAAGTTACAAACGTGCGAATTCGAAACGGTCGAAGCGTTGACCATGAACAGTAACCGCTGAATGCTGAATGACTTTGCGTTATCTTTTATTCATCGCCTCGGATTTATTCAGTGTCACCCATCATTCTTCTTTTTCGCATGGAACAGAATTTCCATCGATCATTCCAAGCCCTTCTATTATTCTCACAAGTGACTTTTCATCTAAAGGTTTTGTGAAAATATCAGCTAACTGATCCGTTATTTTCACAAAATGTACTTCAATATTTCCATCCTCCACATGATCTTTTATGAAATGATAACGAAAAGCTATATGTTTAGTCTTCGAATGCTGCACAGGATTATGACAAATTCTTATCGCACTTTGAGAATCACAATATAATGGAATCTTTTTCATATTTATTGCATAATCACGCAATTGACTTTGGATCCATATTATTTGTGAAGTGCAAGCAGCAGCAGCCACATATTCTGCTTCAGCTGTGGAAATTGATACGCATGTTTGCTTTTTCGACTGCCAGCTCACCATTTTGCCATCAAGAAATTGACATCCACCACTTGTGCTTTTTCGATCAAGATTACAACCACCCAAGTCTGCATCTGAGTAAGCTTGTACAAAAAATCCAGTTTTCGAAGGATACCACAATCCTAACGAAATTGTTCCTTTAAGATAACGAAATATATTCTTCACAGCAGTGAGATGTGGCTCTCGTGGATTTGACTGATACCTGGCACAATTACACACAGAAAACATTATATCAGGTCGACTTGCTGTGAGATAAAGTAGTGAACCAATCATGCTTCGATAAAGAGTTATGTCAACTGCAGGTTTATCTAATGATGGTGTTAACTTGATGTCTGTTGCCATAGGTACTCGTAACTTCGTGCTATTCGTCAATCCAAACTTTTCTAACAGATTCTTCGTATATTTTTCTTTATTGATGAAGATCCCTTCTCTGTTTTGACGAATATTTAAACCAAGAAAATTATTGATTTTTCCCATCATGCTCATTTCGAACTTACTTTTCATCAAATCTTCGAATTCTCTAGACAAGACATGGTCAGTAGAGCCAAATATAATATCATCAACATAAATTTGAACAAGCATAAGATGATTCCCCACTTTCTTTCGAAATAATATGGGATCAACAGATCTTTGTTTAAATTTAGATTGTTTCAAAAATGATGTAAGAGTTGCATACCATGCTCGTGGTGCTTGTTTCAAACCATAAACTGCCTTATCTAAAATATAAACATGATTTGGATATTCTTCGTTAACAAATCCTGCAGGTTGTTCCACGTAAACTGTTTCTTCAAGCTCTCCATTTAAAAATGCACACTTCACGTCCATTTGATAAACATCAAAGTCCTTATGAGCTGCATAAGCCAGAAATATACGAACCGCCTCGAGTCTTGCGACAGGGGTAAAAGTTTCTTCATAGTCGATTCCTTCTTGTTGTGAATATCCTTTAACAACAAGTCTGGCTTTGTTTCGAACAATATTTCCATCTTTGTCGGTTTTATTTTTGAAAATCCATTTTAACCCGACAATCGAAACATTTTAAGGTTTAGGAATTAATCTCCAAACCTTGTTTCGTTCGAATTCAGACAATTCAGATTGCATTGTAACAACCCAATCTGAGTGTTCCGTTGCATTCTTAACTATTTTTGGTTCAATTTTAGAGATGAAAACATTGAACATGCAAAATTCTTGATGAGTATTCAGTACCTCATTCTTTGCACGAATTTGAGCTCTTGTTAAAACTCCCTCTTGTGGATTCCCAATTACTTGATCCTTCGGATGATCTCTTGTCCATTTTTCCATTGGTGGATATGCTGGATCAAATTCCAAAGGTGCATCTTCGTACATTTCATCGTTTTCTGAACCTGCAATTGAACAAGCATCATCAACATCATCATTATGCTCCCCCTCAACACTATGCTCCCCCACAACATCAGCATTCAATCTTTCTTTCTCCCCCTCGAAAGAATGTTCTTCGACATTTAGAGTATTCGAATCCAAGTGCTCCCCCTCCACTGAATTATTTTGCATACTGTCGCGTTCTTGAGGAGTTGATGTTGATTCATCAGTAAATTTCGTACATTCTGGCATGTGATTATCAGGAGCATTAATTTCAGCATCGACTGCATGATCTGAAATTCCAAAAATCAAATCATAATCAATATCATCCATTTGTAAAGATTCAGTTTCAACTTGTGTGTTTTGTAAAATTGGATGATTTGCAAATTTATGCTCATTTTGTTTAACATAGTAATCATCGAATGTGAGATTGAAAGTTTCTTCCACTTTTCGTGTTCGCTTATTTAACACACGATATGCGACAGAATTGTGCGAATATCCAAGAAAAATCCCTTCATCAGCTTTTGCTTGAAATTTCGAAAGATGATCCTTGAGATTCATAATAAAACACCTACATCCGAAAACATGAAAGAATTTCACATTAGGTTTACGATTATTCAGAATTTCGTATGGTGTAATATTAAAACGCCTGTGTATGAAAGATCTGTTCTGAGTAAAACATGCAGTGCATATTGCCTCAGCCCAAAGATATTGAGGTAAATTCGCATATGCCAACATGGTTCTTGCTGCTTCGTATAGTGAGCGATTCCTTCGTTCTACAACACCATTTTGTTGTGGTGTGTATGGAGATGAAAAATTATGCGAAATCCCTTTGTCCACCAAAAATGAATCAAGAACATTGTTCTTAAATTCAGTTCCATGATCACTCTTGATTTTTCGAACAGTCTTCTTCAACGTTATTTCCATCTTTTTGATAAAGTCAATCATGATTTGTGCAACTTCGGATTTAAGCCTGAGAAAATAAACCCATGTAAATCTGGAAAAATCATCAACAATAACTAAAATGTACCGTTTCTTGTTGAGAGTTGAAACAGTCGAAGGGCCACACAAATCAATATGTAAAAGCTCCAGAGGTGCAACAATTTTCGAATCTATCGTAATTGGATGACCTTGTTTATGTTGATTGCCAACTTCACAAGCTGCACATAAAGAATCATTATCAAATTTAAGTACAGGTAAACCTCTTACCAGATCTTATACCACCAGTTTATTTATGTTTCGAAAGTTGAGATGTGAAAGTCTTCGATGCCATAGCCAGCTCAGATCAGATGTGGCTTTCGAAAGAAGGCATACAGCAGGTTTGCCTACAATAGGATTGATGTCCAGAGTGAACATGTCACCTTTCCTTTTGGATTTCAGTAATACTTCGTTTGTGTTGACATTCGAAATAATACTTCCTTCTTCGTTAAAAAGAACTTGATTGCCAGTGCCCACAACAAGTTGAGAAACACTAATCAAGTTATGTTGAAGACCTTCAACATATGCAACACGATTCACTGTGAATTGTCCATTCGTGATCTTCCCATATCCTTTGACTTGACACTTTTGATTGTTCCCAAATTTAACTACTCCAGCATTTTTGAGACTTCGAAAATCTCATAAATTCTCCTTCTTCCCAGTAATGTGACGAGAGCAACCACTATCAATATACCACTTGTTATCATATTGCTCGTCACTCAGTACCTGCAATCAGTGGAAAAATTTAGGTACCCAAGGCTTTTTGGGTCCTTGGAAATTAGATTTTAATTTCGAATGTAATGAAGAACTTTTAACCCAATCACAAACTTTGGTTTTGAGACTATCAATTAAGTTCACTTCATCATCTAAAGAAACCGAAACATAAGTGTTTGTTGGTTTCGAATGTGCACTGATACTACCCTTCGAATTCTGAGTTTGAGAATGAACATTCTTTGCCTTTGAGACTGGTTTCCAAGCTTTGACCGAGATGTTCGAATCCTTAGAAGATGAACTTCCGTTCGAAGAAGTATTCACATATTTTTCATATGCTTCATGAATTTGCTCCTTTGAATATGCATTCGACTGATACATCTTTCCTTTGCCTTCAAGCCAATGATCAATGTTCTTCCTTGAAGTTATTCCTTTTTCACGTGACGTTTTCATAGTTTCTTTCTTCGTATGATTAGGAAAATTTGGCTTTTGAGGAACAAAATCAACTTTGGGATTTGTTAGAAAAGAATAAGCATATGATGAATCACCTGTTGATTTAAAATTTTGTCTTTGGACAAATGTTTGATTTGGATTAGGTTTATTTGAAAATGCTCTTGATTTGTTAGTTTTAGAAACTTTCGAAAACTTTTGTTGCTTATTTACTTCAGACCTTGTATGAATTGATTGAGATGACTGTTGGGTTTTTGTTGAAAAATAGGAATTTTTAGCTTTAAAAACATGTTTGTTTGATTGTGATTCAGACATCTTTTGAGACTCAACATTTTGCCAAAATATTTTCTTTCTTGCTTGTCTTTTCGAAATGTTGTTTTCCTTCGAAAATTTGTCAATTTGATCTTTAAATTCCTTAGAATTTAGTTTAACAACTTTTTCAGTTTCTTTTTCAACAGGTTTTGAATTCTCTTTTTCAATTTTTGATTTTTCAACCCATTGTCTTTGTGGTTTTTGACGTTGAAATACATACGAATTCTTTGTTAAATTGTTTTCAACTATGCTTTGATTTGCGAAAAAACCTTCTTCAGTTGTTTTTGAATTGTCCTCCTCAACCAACTTCTTTAATTCTGGTTTGATATTCTCAACATTTCCAGTTGTGACGAAAACTTGATTTGGAAAAATGACATCATCTGTGCATTTGAAATTTGGATAAACCACTGTATTCGTTTCAAGATAATGTTCACCTTTTTCATTCAGTACTTTTTCAAACTTTTGTGTATCACCATACACTTGATCAACAACTATTCGAGGAATTTCTTCTTCCTTTGAAGATTTCTTTTCTTTCGAAATTTTCTCTTCATCTTCATCATCACTATCATCAGTTTGGCTGTCTTTGAGACCCACGAAGTTCATTTCACAAACTTTCGAAGTTGAAGGTATATCAGCTTCATTTTCAACCAACAAATCCTTAACTTTTTCTTTCCCTTTAGATGTTGAAGCAACATTAACAACAGACAACTGAGAACAATCAACATCTTCAAGCTCACTAATTTCACTAATATTATCATAATTATCTTCAATATCAGCAAATTTAGATTAAGAATCAGACGTTGAATTCTCAGTCTTTTTCAAAATTTGAATTTGTTCAGATTTAGTCAAAGTATCATTAACAATATCAACTAATTCATTCGCATCAAGACATTCATCAACTTTAACTATTCCATATCTATATTTATCATTTGGAACTTTGTTAAAATCAGCTATTTCTTTTTCACAGTCATACGAAATGTTATCTACCGTAGCTCTTTCATAAGCTAAAAATGGCAGCAATTTTCTATATTGTTCTTTACTGATTTCGCACGAATGATGAAGTTCAGTTAATTTCCCATACAATCTTTTAGCCGAATTACAGTAAATGTTCCTCTGGGCTAACAACAGTTTAGTTTCACCAGACAAATTATCCCTATCAACCATGATATTTGTTATTTGAAGTTCTAAACAATCTATCTTAGTTATTTTCGAATCTAGTTTCTTCTGTGTCTCTAACAACTGCATAGACAGCTTTTTAGCCTCATTGCTAGCAGACACCACAATTGAATCAAAATAAGTAACAGTTTCATCGAAAGATACTAATTCAGAATTATAAGCATGTACTGGAATATTGAAAGATTCAAGAATATTACGTACCTTTGTGGTCATCGGAGATTTGTCAGCAGCTTTTGATACGAAGCATTGTCCTCTCACTTCGAATTCCTCATCCTCTGAATCCTCCTCTATTTTCGCATACATCGCTCCATGCGTCGGATTCTTCATCTCCTCATCGTCTGACCCGGATGACCAAATCTGATAAGTTCCATCTTCTTCTTGTTCACCACGAGCAACTAACGAAAGATTCTTTGCCTTCGCACGCACCTCCTCCAACTTTTCCACATAATACGCTTCATCCTTTGTCTTATTCTTTTTCTCATCTTTCTTCCTCAACATGCAATCATTAGCTAAATGATTAGCCCCATTGCAGTAATGACAATCAATCCCAACATCTCCCTTTAACTTCTTCTCTGTTTTACCCTCAACAAATTTCGTATCTTTCTTCTCTTCCTTTTTCTTCTCATCCCCAGCACTTTTACTCACAAAATTCCCTTTTGTATCAGATGATTTTATCTTCGGATTAAAAGGCTTTTTGAAGAACTTTTTCACACGATTGTTTGAATAGAAAGCAATCGCCTCATCATCTGAGTTCATGATGAACCCTTCGTCTTCATCCGAAACATCTTTCTCAGCTTCCCTTTCAGAGATCTTCGAAACCAAAGCTAGTGGACCTCCCAAACTTGCCTTCGATTCTTCAGCAATTTCGTTCACTTCGCTTTCATGAGACTTCAGCTGATTGTATAAATCATTCAAAGTTGACGTATCAAAGCTCTGTTGATTCTTAACCATCATGCTCACACTACGCCACTCATTACGAAGACCCATAACAAAAATTAAATTGAACTCCATGGCTGATCTGGTGATTCCATATCGATTACATCGATAGATTAATTCATTAAGACGATCGTAGTAAACTTCAATCGTTTCACCATCTTTCTGTCTGAAATCCTTCAGTTCCACCAAGCATTGCTTCACAGAGTTAACTTTTGTCTTCTCACTCCCCTGAAATTTCTCCTTGAGATTGTTCCAGATTTCCTTTGCAGTTGTACAACTCCTCACATAGTTGTAAACAACTGGAGGCAAAGCACCTCTTAGCTCTCTCATGCATCTCTTCTCTAACTTTTTCAGACGATCAGACTGATTCTCAACATCAGAACTTCCAGAAGATGATCCAATTGGTTGAACATTCGTTGGTGGATTGAGATTGCCATAAATGCAATTCCACAGTTCTTCATTCAATCCGTTGAGATAATCCTGCATACGATCAGCCCATTGATCGTAATACTCAGGGATTAGCATAGCAATTTTAGTGGATGATCCTAGAAGATGAGAAAATGAAGTCATGGAATTAAGATTGAAAGACGCCATTGATGTACGGAATAAATCCTTGAGAATTTTTGAAGAAACTTTGAGAATTTGACAACAAACTATATGATTCAAATCAGAATCACTAGTAGAACACTCGATTCAATGAATCAAATGCAGAATCGAATCACAGACTAAGATCTAGACAATTTTTCACTTTCAAAAAGTGCGGAATCTTTTGAATCAAAAATTAATTCAAAAACCTTTTGAACAATGTGAAAATCAGATCAGAGATATGATTCCTGCTCTGATACCAATTGAAGAAACAATGAATCGAGAAATGAATTAATCAGAGTATGATTTCAAGTAATGATGTGAGATTTAGACACAGGATGTAAATATGATCTTGTTTCAGCTCTATTACGCTTTCAAGTTTTACAGAGTACAAGAAGTAATTCTGTAAAAGACTTTGTTCCTATGACCCTAGTAAACACTCCTATTTATAGGAGAGGAAAGCATACAAAAAATATACTAAGGACTAAGCGTTAAGTTTCGAATACAATGCCCTAGTAAAATAGATTACAAAAATATTCGAAAACACTAAAGCATACTTCAACTAATTACAACACTTCGACTCTAACAGCCAACTAACCACGAGGAAAATTACCCAAGAAGCAATACTAGCCATAACTCCAATCTGTCGAATCCCAACAGGCATTCAGGTCGTGCTTCGAACCTTAAGGCCTTCATCAAACAAGAACAGGCAGAGAGGTCCTAACACAGCCCTCAGCCTAAGACTATACACAAATCCAAAATGCATTACCACCGATACTCTATACTCTAGAACAAGATAACCCGAATTTCCAACCTATGCATTCTTGATAACAACAGACTGCTCCACATAATCACCTAAATAAACCTCATCTCAAACCACCCCCATAATTGGTTCTTCACCTACCTATGGCATGGAACCCTTCCTCGTTTCATGCACCAAATCATTCCCATTAATCCAATCGGTTCTCCCCCACTTGGATTCAACCGCACTCCACAAATCCCATAATTGTTGGATTTCAGAACCATCTCAAAACCTCACCACTCAACTATTATTCTCCTGAGCTTACCAAAATTAAAATTCCAAGACTATTCAATCTAGGGTACCCACTCCCCATAATAGATTAGACACTTCTCTATCCAGATAAGAAGTCATTCCCGATACCCAATTCCAAGCCCTTGGGCCACCTCAGCTGATAACAAAGAACAATAACCCTTGACCGGAATGAACGGATCGCCCATCCAACAAACCACTTGCTCAAAAAATTCAATGCATTTCGAACATCTTTAACATCTACAGTTCAAGTCCTTTAGACAACCCCAACAGTTGATCAACCTATGCGAACAAAGCATCGCTCACACTCAGGAGTGATAGGTCACCACCACTTTTACTCTACTAGTGGTAGCGATTGGATCAAAGAACCCATCAACAATCAGCTCACATCCAACCTGAGCGACACAAGCACCCTTGAACTACGAATTTGTTGTTTTAAAAAGGAACAACCTGCTTCCATAAGATCTTTTCCTAAAAGCTTCTAATGCAAGGAACACACTCACTACCCTGAAAACAAAAATGTCACAGCAACTCCCTGGTACTCGCGTTCAGACCAATCCATTTCACTTCTCAACTAACTCGGATTCCAATAATCAATCGAACTTACTTTGCACTCCCTTTGATCCCTTGCTGGACTAACATGTCGATCCGGCTATTGATCCTCCGAGAAGGACCCTTAGTTTACTCCCACCAAGGGCCCTATCAATAATGGATGGCGACCTAAGTCCAACTCAACAAGATGTGCTCCAACCATGACTCTTGGCATGAAAATGGCATATGACTACCCTTCGATAATAATGACCAAACAATCTTAAAGGAATTATGATTCTTAGGTGGGGACTAAAATAAATCGAACATAATGTCTCAACACCCAATCACATAAGAAAAAGCAATTAAAATGCATGAAGGAGTACATACCCGCGAGGCCTTGAAGTCTTGACTTTGCCACTGAAAAAACTACGGGTGATGGGGTCTGAGCTGCCCCAATCAGCAACTGAGGGAAACTTGCCCTAATATGACCAGGCTAATGACAATGATGACACAATTCTACCCTCAGGGTGTAATCTTGGTGAACATGATCCTTCCGTTCGCACCTACTATATTTGAACTTGCAGTGCACAGGCTCGGGGGTCCCTCCACCCTTAGCGAAAATGTTGTGGCCACTCTGGCCTCCAACACTAGGCATGGAAACATCTAGCTGCTTGGATGTTATTAGATTCGGATCATGAGTCATCTTCCACTTTCCTAGTTACCCCTCCAAACCAAGCTCCCACTCCCGAGTCACCCCGACAATCCCAACAGTTAACTAAACGGCTGAAATCTAATCCTTGAAATTGGCGACCAACCTGTTAGAGATGTGACCAATAATTCCAAGTAATTCCTCTTGTAAGGTCCGTGAAACCTCAATGATAATCCAATCACGGAATCGATCCCCCCGAAGGCATGATGTAAATCCCACTTTCGATCCCTCAGAGCAAGAACTAGAAATAGGATCCTCCTCCTCAAAGAATTATGGGGCTCCACAAACCTTGAACTCCTGATGAGAGAGTGTTCGAGCCCCCAATTGTCCTGATGCAATCTCGGCCCAAAAATCCCCAATACACTCATCCAAGAACTCCATGATCCCTTCCTTGACCGTACCGAAGATCACAAGAGTCTGCTCCAAAATATTGTGTGTGATTTCCGATGAGATGAACTCTCGCATCTGCTCATCAATCGGCTCAGCACCAGCACCTAAGCCTGAACCTCCTCCACGTGTGCTTATCACCATTCTGAAAATCAATCATACACATGATCAAAACATACCCAACGAATCCTCATCCCACAAGCTTCCTAGATTTTCCGTGACTTTCCTTGAGTCGAGTACGGATCATGTGCTTTCAGTAGTATGGGCCCAATACTACCTTCCACGCCTATCCATACTTTGCTCAAGGATCATCTCGGATCCTCTAAGTCACCTTCTCAAACTGGTACTCTAAATACCCGCTAAATAGCACATCCACACCCACCAAACACTTCCTAGGCTCTCCTAGGTTCCTCACCCTACCCTACCCTCAGCTGCCGAAGGTCCCCTACTAATTTAACGACTTCATGAATACAATTACATGCAACAAAGCTTAGATAATCCTTCGACTAAAAGACCCAATCTTACAACGATTAGACTCAACGAGAGATGCGCAATAGGGCCAAGTCAATCACTCTTAGATTATTTAACCTTTACTGCATGTAACATAACATATTCATAAAGTACTTAACTTACATCAATATGAGTCCCACAAAGCACTAAGCAAACAACATTCGAGCATCGGGAAATTCTAACCAATGCATCACCTAATCAGGCCATTCTATCTAACATCAAATATCCATACTAGCATGCAATTCTAAAAGCTCAAACAACAGCCATATAAAGGCATGTCTCCTAGCATTCTATCATGGAATCGTAAGCAGATCCTTAACCCTAGTCTAGCATGAAATACTCATAACATATAACACAACATCATGTATGGGTATTCTAGGAATACTTACTTGAGATCGGCTGATTGCACGCATCGCACCTCTTTTCTTATAGAAAAACCTTTTTAGAAAATCATTTTCTTTCAAAGGATTTTAGAAATCCTTAGTTTGAGTTCATATACAACTGAGAGTGTTCTTGAATCCCTCAAACCAATGATCTGATACCAACTTGTATCAACCCAAAAATTACTAAGTAAAAAATTCATTTTAAAACCAACAGAAACATCATTTATCATTTCAAAGATCCATCAAAACATGTGTCATACCCCCAAACCAGAACGGCGGAAACGTTCGGGAGGGGATGATGTCATGTACAGTATCACAACAATTGAATAATAGTAATCAAAGTATGACAACCATATTGATAATGTATAGTTTTTACATCTGTGTTCAAATCATTGTATACTTGACACCAAAATGTATAGTAAAAACTAAAAGACGTGACTCTATGAAGCTCCGTCTTCTCAAAACCTGTGTGGATACCTGTCTACTGATTCCCTGAGAATACAAGTGGTTTTGAAAAGAGTGTCAACAATTAAGTTGGTGAGTTCATAAGCATTTTTGTATTAGAAGTCTGTCATTTGGTCCTTGAAAATGTAAGTGTGTTCTTCCAGAAAATCTTATATTTTCTATTGTAAATGAATTTTAATCTTAGTACCTTAAGACCCAAAATGTGTAACTGTTGTTGTACTCTGAAATAGTATTATGTAGTTTTAATTCACATAAACCAATGAATCAGTGTTTCTAGAAATGTAAGTTTCTCTATTCTGAAAATAGTATACTATAATTGTACTTGTATAAAACTCTGTGAATGTATGTGTCTGGATCCACCAGCTGTATTGTAAAATATTGTATTGTAGTTTTATTATTAGATAAAACTATTTGAAGTTATTTATGTATTCATACACTAATCGTATTGTTAATACCAAATTGTGAGTTATTATAACCATGTTTGATGACCTAAGATGGCTTGATACGACGTTCTTCAGGCGTCGGAATTTGTACGACATTTGCCACCCCAGGCGTCGGCCTAACTGTTGCAAACAGTTTAGGTGCGAGATTGTCAGTTCCGTATAGATCTATACACAAGTGTCACGCTCTCCCTCTAGGAGACTCTGGTTATAAATTCAGGACTTTCGTTGGCACTTAGATAAGTACTTGAAGTGTGTCTCACAAAGCTATATTGATGGTTATGTGTAGAATAATGAAAAGCCATTTTGTAATGAATAAAATGTATGTGTGTCTCATAAACTATACCTATTATAGTTTATATAATTGTTTTTGTATTGTATCCCGAACTTAGTAAAATAGTACGTATGTTCCATAAATTATACCTATTATAGTTTAACGAGTATGTTCTGTTGAAATGAAAACCTTTGTATTTTTAACAACTTTGAATGCGTATATTCCTAATTCTGAGATAAAGATATTTCGTGAAATTTAACATTTTTGTACAAACGGTAATAAAATAAGTTGCGAAAATATTCTTTTTGATTAACCTGTTGAAATAATTTATATATATATATATATATATATATATATATATATATATAGATATATATATATATAATTAAGATTGAAAAGACAGTCGAATAAATGATTCTACCCTAAACCCACAACCAAACAAGGAACAGGAGTTAAGGCGAAATCATCAATTCTAAGTCTGTAGAATCTTAATTATATATATTTATATCACTGTTGTAAAAATCCCGACTAGGTCCCGCCTAATCTCCGATTAATTCCTAGGCGCTACTCGGCCGATTAGAGGGCGCCTAGCGATTAATATAATGAGTGAAACATTATAAAACAATGAGATTTTAACATTTTGAAGAAATTTTATTTCAATGGAAACTATTTGAGGCATGATTAGTGTTGTATTAATCATATCAACCTATTTTGTTATCATATTAGTGGTATTTACAAACTTTGATATGATATTAGTCATATTTAATTTTTTAAAATTCAACAAATTACCAATTAGTGGTCCCCGATTAATCTCCGCCTAACCGATTAATCCCTTGACCCCAGTCCACCGACTAGCTAACGTCGAGCGTTTTTTACAACTTTGATTTATATATATATATATATATATATATATATATATATATATATATATATATATATATATATATATATGGTAAAAACGACAGTTTAGATATTAACAGAAGATTTCTTGTGTTTTACTTGTATCCCCCCCCCCCCTAAAACAATGAAAAATCGTGAAAACATATGGATATGAACTCACCTCGAGTGTGTGTTCTTGGTTGGGTACGATGTGGTAGTGACGTTCTTCGTGTTAGAACACGCGGATTACTCGAAATCTTAATAGGATTTATACATGATATTGTATTTAAATTAGTGGAATAATCAATTTAAGTGTTAAATAACACTAGTTTATGTAAGAAGTACTTACAATAATCCTTAAGAATTAACTTGAAGGATTTGATTCTCTGGAAAATGTTTTGAAGATGTTCTGGGCAAACTTTGAAGATATGAAGGTTGTTCTTGAGAATTATGAAGATGTGAAGATGTTTTTATGAGTTTTGAGAGGAAAGCAACGAATCTGTGAAGTGAAAATGGGATTATGAGAAGGTGATTTTGGTTTTGTCTTATAAATATGGGATAAATTGATGTGATATGTGCGTTGGGATGTGTAACTTATCATCTAGATTAGTGTGTCACCGCCTAGAATTGGAGTTTTCTACCTATCCATTCAACCAAAATCCTTGATTTCGGTCCAAAAGTCCAACTGAAAAGGGAGTTTTCGGTCAAGGTTCTCAGTCCAAAAAGGGGTTTGCGGTGGAGGCTGATTTCGATCCGAGGGTGGGGTCCTCACAGGTTTTCGATGGAGTTTGATTTCGGTGGGAAGGTATTTCGGTCTAATTGTATTTTCGGTTAGCTTTTTACATTTGATTCCTAATACCAAAATCTCCATTATAAAATGAATTTTTCGTAATTTAATTTAACTATTAGACTTTGTTTGCAACATTGACTTTTTGTTTGACATTGTTTGACTTTTATTGAATGGAAATAACTGGTTGTTACAATGTGATAATGTATAAAGTAGTTATCAAAGTATAAATCATTTCATAAAATACAGAATTTCGGTGGATGCGGTGCGATCATGTCGATCCCTTCCCTTTCGAACTAGAAGTACCTGAAACCATAAACATAAAGCTGTAAGCACAAAGCTTAGTGAGTTTCCCCAAAATAACCCATAGCATACATACATAACAGTTAAAACATAACTGGGTCTATTTCACCCCCTTCGGTCTCTTTCAACCGATATCGGGTCTATTTCACCCTCTACATCTAAGCATACTGATGAAACAATGAATCGAGTATGAAATGAATCAGAGTTTAATGATCAAAGTAGGATTGTGAGATTTGAACACAGATGTAAATATGATCTTGTTTCAGCTCTATTACGCTCTCAAGTTTTACAGAGTACAAATGACAATACTGTAAAGACTCGTATTTATGACTCTAGTAAACACTCCTATTTATAGGAGAGGAAAGCGTACAAAAAATATACTAAGGACTATGCGTTAAGCTTTGAATACAATGCCCTAGTAAAATAGATTACATAAGATACGAAGACTCAGTACATTCGAAGACATGAAACCCTTCGACTAATTACAACTCTATTTACCCTTACAATCTTCCCCTTTGTAATCAAAGTCGAAGTCTTCAACTTGTAAGCAGTTGAATTGAATACATCATCACTCTTCGTATCTCTGTGTACCATGCAATGACCTTCTTAATCTCCTTCTTGTCTCCTTCATTATTCTTCCTGCATTGGTTCATACGAACAATTAAGTTCGTATACTGAGAAGTTGCATATCTCTCCACTTCGCACGTTTGGAACAAGAACCGCTTTGCTCTACCAGCTTTGTCTTTTCCTACGAAGACAATCCCCAATGGTTTTAAGCAGATTTCACCATCTTCGTATTTCTTCATATCTACTTGTTTCTTCGTAGGAGCCATTGGTGCAGTAATTTCAATACCTTTCGCAGTAGCCAATTCCACATCAGTTTGAGCAAGACACTCAAAATAATTTTCAATAAAGATCTTGATGTGTTTGACTCCAAGTTGGAAAACATCTGGCTCTATTTCTTCTAGAAAGGAGAATGACTTGTCTTTCAGGATTAATGCAACTTGTATAAGATCATACAAGTTCATTATCGGAAAATCAGCAATGGTAAACTCACAAACTTTTCCATTTGATCTGATCACTGTGTATTTGAGATTCTGAATAACTTTTTCGAAGACCACGTCTCTTTTAATGCTTATAACTTTCTTGATTTTTAACAGTGACCAGACTTCTTCAGGTGCTTTCGCCAACACTGAATGAAAACGAATTTTTATCTTCTTCCCTTCTTCTTTGTCTTTACACATAATTTCTGCTTTAAACTGTGGCATGATGAACATCATTTCATTTATAGGAAAGTCAAGCTGACTTGCATCAGTGTTTGAAACCACATAACTCTGTTTTGGCACCTTTTCGAATGAATACATATGATCAAACATGACTTTTGCCTCAATTGTTTCATAGTTGTATTGCTTCGAAGGATCTCCTTTTTCCAAACCCACAAGGTCTTGTGCACGAAGAGCCATAACACTTTGAATACGCCTCATTCTTTCCAACTCCGCATCCATTTCAGCCTTCTTTTCTTCCTTAGTCTTTTCTATGATCTTGGCTTTACCTTTATCTTTAGACTCAGACTCTCCCACCACAATCTTTGATTTCGAAGCACTTCTAGCAGCTTCTCCAATCACAACACCTTTAATAACTGATATGGTCATCGGAACCGTTGTGACCACAGTTGAAGTAACTGAACCAGCAGATACAATAACAGGCTTTGTAGTTGGGATCTTCGAAGTAAACACTTTTCCCACCACCTTCGAATCTTCTTTACTCGTCTTTACTTCTTCACCAGTCTTCTTAGATTCATCTATCTTTTCTCCCCCTTGCACCCCTGTGAAAGCAGGTGGGGCATCTGATACTGTTGGAAGAAGACTTGAAATGCGAGTAAGAGGAGATAATTGTTTGTGAAGAATAGCTTCGAACTGGATGAATTTTTGAGATAAAAATTCTGGAGTGATAAACGAAGTGAACACTGGTTTCACAGACAACTCCTTCAACTCTTTTAACAAAACAAGCAACTCGCCAAAATTCTTGTTCTCCAATTCAGAAAGATGAGTAAGTTGAGGACTCATGCTTTCGTATAATTTGACAAATTTGGTGACAGCGTCACAAATAATGTCAACCTTCTGATGGATTGAAGTATAATCTTGTTGAACACTTTGAACTTCTCTCTGCATGTCTTCACGAAGTTCACGAATTTGCATGTTGACATCTTCGCATACCTTCTTAACTTCTTGAACAAAAAGAACATGCCGTTCTTTTGTTTTGCTTGTCAGATCCTTAACCTCACCCATAAAATCAGATCGTTGAGATTTAACACGAAGTTCGTTATTCTGATCAGTGTATTCAACCTTCTCCAAAATAACGGACTCGGAATCTTTCACCATTTTGGAGACTTTGCTGATTATCTGTGATTCCATCATCTTTAACATAGTATCAACTTCCAGACTTGAGACTGATGAACCTCCCCCAAAATCAGCTTGAGATTGAATGATAGCATTCAACTTCGTATTTAAAATTTTGTACTGCTTCATGGTCATGAACATATGATCTGGAAAATTTTCTTCTTCTTCATCAAACTTTAGATTATCAAAAGTTCCTCCAAAACCTTCGTTATCAGTTTCATTCTCCAGCATCATTGTATCATCGACAGGTGAAGTAGGTTTGGGTGGATCAGTAGATTGTGAAGAAAAGATGGAAGTGAAAGGAGTATTGATTATGGTGTCGAATGTGGGTGAATCAGTTGTAGAAGTTACTGGAGGTAAAGATACGATAATATCAGAAGTGACATTAAGATTACCTTGATCATCAGTCTTCGCACCTTCTTCACCCATGTTAACATTTGTATCCGTATTAGATACGTCTAAAGTGATGTCAGAAGTTTGTGTCTCCTCATTAGATGACTTGACATGCGAAACTTCGGGTGGAATAGGACTTATGTCTTCAGGAATTGAACTTTCGTTGACAAGATCAGCTTCCGGAGTTTCAGGAATTTTTTCTTCGTCTTCTGTTGAAGTAGTGGCAATGATAACTTTTCTGGACTTCTTCTTTTTCGTTTGTGTCAACTGTTTTGCCACATCTTCAGCCCTTCGTTTCTTTGATGATGGAGAAACAGGCGCTGGAACTTCCCTGAATAATACACCTTGATGTGTATGTTGTGGTTTACGAACAACGTGGGGTGAAGATTTTCGAGACCTCATCTTAATTCTACGAAAAACCCCAGTCTTCGAAGGGATTATTTCTTTTTCTTGGGTTTCTTCAACAGTAGGTAAAGTAACTGGTTCTTTAACAGCGATAGACACATCCATTTGAACAATTTGTTCGACTATTACGGGTTTCTTCTTAGATGACTTCTTGGGCTTCGTTTCTTTCACCGGTTTTGCAGAAGAACCAGCTTCATTCTTCTTCCCCCTTTTCGATTTCTTCTTCTCTTTTTCCAATAGAACACCAGTTGTCACTGTGGTATCTATTGTTTGTAGATAAGCCAACAAAACTGAGTTCGTAGGATCAACTCGTTTTAGCATTGCATCAGGAATACGAGCAACACTTGGGAACTCATCAGCATCATCAATCACCTCCTTTGGACTGCTATATACATGAAAAGTGACTTTTTCTTCGTCATTGGCTACTAAAATACCCTCTTTGTTGTAGAAGTACTGCAAGATCAAACTCCAGTATCTTGCACACAAAATACCATGTATAGCATTCGTGTTGTCAACACTTTTCTTGAACTCCTTCCATAACTGTGAAGCATAATCCACCGGTAAATCATAGTATAGCCCTGCAACCATGGCGTATACCTCCATTCTTCCTTTGTCTAACCCCACTGTTCTACCAGTTAAGCAACGTAAAAAGATTCCAAAAAGAAAATTCCAAATCGTAGGAAGACCTGACTTCTTGAAATCACTGATTTTGGATAGTGGTGGTTGATGTCCCATCTCGTTGAACATGTATACAATTTGAGGATAAGTAAAATCCTCATACGGTGGAGAATTTGGGATATCAAGAATCTGACAGAAGAGTTTCTTTGTAAGTATAACCTTCTTGTCATTGATTAGGTTAAACGTGACTGCATCAAAGGCTTTAGCGATTGAAGCTGTTGATCCCGCCTGAGATAACCACGAAATCGGTACAGAGAAAGAATTGAACATTGCCTTGGATAAAACAGAATTCTTCAAGGCAATCACGAGCATCTTCAATTCTTCAGGGTACTTAGATACATCAGCTTCAACTTGATTGTTGGTACCCTAGATCTTCATAATAGGCATGGAAGTAATATCTTCTAGAGTTTGAGAAGTTTCAGCATTGACATTAGCAGTATTCGCCATTGTTAGGGTTTTGAAAGCTTGAAAATTCAGAGAAAAATGGGAATTATCTTTGAATGCGTAAAGTGACAAAAGACCCTTGAATCCCCTTTTATATGTAACACTCATGGTTGAATTAAAAGCGGGATGTGCATTTAATGACTGCCGACGTGGCACCTTGAAAACCGGACCACTACTCCGTAGAAATAGCCATGCGTCAAAAAGTAACTGTCCCATCGCCGTAAAACCCGGACACGATATCATACATCATTGAAATACAGCCTGTTTTGTTTGCCCCAAGAGAATTGTAATCGTCGGACCCCTTCGGATGGAAGTTAGGCTCTTTCACTTTTGGGATGAAAAGCGAAGTCATATGCCAGATGTTTGAAATCATCAGCCTGAGTTGGTGTTACATAGAACCTCAAGGATTTCGTGAGTGCAGTGTTCCAAAGAAAGTTAGACAAGAAACAATGAAATAAAAATTTTTGGGATTTTGTGATGTCAAAAATTTAATTTGACACGAATGCAGTTAAACCCCGGGCAAAGGTTGCTTCGTTAATCATCAAGAGAGATGATCAACAGCTTGTGTATGTTCCCGTGAATTACAATCGAAAACTTGTAGAGAAGTTTCGAAGGGCATCTTTTGTAAGGCTACATAGGTGGCTTAAAAACATTTCGTTACATATCAGCCTTAACATAAGGTGAGTAATTGTAACAGAAATTACTTGTTTGACCAGTGTAGTCAGTGACAAGTGTGTTTTGAAAAATGTTTAAAGTAACTTTGGGATTCGAAGTAAACTCGCACGGAAATCATATTCATGAAAAAAAATTGTGTTGGATCTGGTTGGGTAACAAACATCGTGGGTTTCGAATGTTTGATGAAGATCACTCATATGAAATGAATATGATTTGGAGTTTTGAAAATAGGTGCTGAAACAAATGTTTCGTAAAATTTGGAACATAGTTCCCCGTCAATTCCTTAATTTGCAAGAAATTTGGGTTTCACTTTCATCACGGTCTCATGATGTAAGATCATTAACACAGATTGTTGATATGTCTAAGTCTCGATTGGTTTGATCAGAGACCTCTCGGACATATGTCTTTGTGTGTGATTGTGAAAGAAGTTTTAGATGAAAAAGATTGGTGAAGACACGAAGTGTACCTCTGTTATATTTGGACAAAACAGTAAACTCTTTACTCATATGAGAAGAGTCAGGTACCTCAGGAGACTAATGTGAATACAAGCCTGATTGGGAAGAAATCTTCGTATGAAAAGTTCATTAAGGCTTTTGTACACACACATTGAGTCATTGGAGGCTTTTGGACAACATGCAGCAGCATGCTTCTAGGGACAACTTAACTAGTTCAAAATGAGAAAAATATTGATCGATTCATACGAAAAAATGTACCTGACCCTAGAACTGCAAGCATATTCCATCTTATATCTTCATGATGTTCTGCAACAAAATAAAAATGAAAATATTTTTGTTGTTTTGAAATTTTCGAAAATTTGAAATACAAAACAAAAGAAAATCTTTTTGGATTTTTAATTTTTCGAAAATTTGAAAGACAAAAACAAAAGAAAATCTTTTTGGATTTTTAATTTTTCGAAAAGATGAAATACAAAACAAAAGAAAATCTTTTTGGATTTTTGATTTTTCGAAAATTTGAAATACAAAACAAAATAAAATCTTTTTGGATTTTTGATTTTTCGAAAGAAAATGAAAATATTTTTGATGTTTTTGATTTTTCGAAATCGAAATTACTCAAATAAACGAAAGTACTTGTTGCAAACATACTACATTTTACCAATTCACTGAAAAGTGACAATTATACGAATTCGAAGCGTTCGAAGAGTTGACTATGAACAGTAACCTCTGAACACTGAACGATGACATGTTATCACTGATTCAGAGCCTCTGAACCATTCTCGATCAGTCACTCTTCTCCTTTTTCGCATGGAACAGAATTTCCATCGATCATTCCAAGCCCTTCTATTATTCTCACAAGGGATTTTTCATCTAAAGGTTTCGTGAATATATCAGCTAACTGATCAGTTGTTTTCACGAAATGTACTTCAATATTTCCATCCTCCACGTGATCTTTGATAAAATGATAACGAAGAGCTATATGTTTAGTCTTCGAATGTTGCACCGGATTATGACAAATTCTTATCGCACTTTGAGAATCACAATATAATGGAATCTTTTTCATATTTATTGCATAATCACGCAATTGACTTTGGATCCATATTATTTGTGAGGTGCAAGCAGCAGCAGCCACATATTCTGATTCAGCTGTTGAAATTGATACACATGTTTGCTTTTTAGACTGCCAGCTCACCAATTTGCTATCAAGAAATTGACATCCACCACTTGTGCTTTTTCGATCAAGATTACAACCACCCAAGTCTGCATCCGAATATGCTTGGACGAAGAATCCAGTTTTCGAAGGATACCACAATCCTAACGAAATTGTTCCTTTAAGATAACGAAATATGTTCTTCACAGCAGTGAGATGTGGCTCTCGTGGATTAGACTGATACCTGGCACAATTACACACAGAAAAAATGATATCAGGTCTACTTGCTGTGAGATAAAGTAATGAACCAATCATGCTTCGATAAAGAGTTATATCAACGGTAGGTTTATCTAACGATGGTGTCAACTTTATGCCTGTTGCCATTGGAACACGTAACTTCGTGTTATTCGTCAATCCAAACTTTTCGAGCAGATTCTTCGTATATTTTTCTTGATTGATGAAAATCCCTTCTCTGTTTTAACGAATATTCAATCCAAGAAAATTATTGATTTTGCCCATCATGCTCATTTCGAACTTACTTTTCATCAAATCTTCGAATTCTTTAGACAAAGCAGGGTCAGTTGAGCCAAAAATAATATCATCAACATAAATTTGAACAAGCATTAGATGATTCCCAACTTTCTTTCGAAATAATGTGGGGTCAACAGATCCTTGTTTAAATTTAGATTGTTTCAAAAACGAAGTAAGAGTGGCATACCATGCTCTTGGTGCTTGTTTTAAACCATAAACTGCCTTATCTAAAATATAAACATGATTTGCATATTCGTCGTTAATAAAACATGGGGGTTGTTCCACATAAACAGTCTCTTCAAGCTCTCCATTTAAGAATGCACACTTCACGTCCATTTGATAAACATCAAAATCTTTATGAGCTGGATAAGCCAGAAATATTCGAACGGCCTCGAGTCTTGCGACAGGGGAAAAAGTTTCTTCATAGTCGATTCCTTCTTGTTGTGAATATCCTTTAACAACAAGTTTGGCTTTGTTTCGAACAATGTTTCCATCTTTGTCAGTTTTATTTTTGAAAATCCATTTTAACCCGACAATCGAAACATTTTCAGGTTTAGGAATTAATCTTCAAACCTTGTTTTGTTCGAATTCAGACAATTCGGATTGAATTGCAACAACCCAATCTGAGTGTTCCATTGCAACCTTAATTGTTTTTGGTTCAATTTTAGATATGAAAACATTGAACATGCAAAATTCTTGATGAGTATTCAATACCTCATTCTTTGCACGAATTTGAGCTTTTGTTAAAATTCCCTCTTGTGGATTCCCAATTATTTGATCCTTCGGATGATCTCTTGTCCATTTTTCCATTGGTGGATATGCTGGATCAAATTCCAAAGGTGCATCTTCGTATATATCATCATTCACAGAACCTGCAATCGAATAAACATCATCAAAATCATTATTATTTTCAATATTTTCTATATGCTCCCCCTCAACATTATCATTTAATGTTTCTTTCTCCCCCTCGAAAGAATGCTCGTCATTATCTAATGTATTCGAATCCAAGTGCTCCCCCTCCACTGGATTGTTTTGTATACTTTCGTTTATTTCTTGAGGAGTTGATGTTGATTCATCAGTAAACTTCGCAAATTGTAGTATGTGATTATCAGGAGCATGAATTTCAGCATCGACTGCATGATCTGAAATTCCAAAAATCAAATCATAATCAATATCATCCATTTGTAAAGATTCAGTTTCAACTTGTGTGTTTTGCAAAATTGGATGATTTGCAAATTTATGCTCATTTTGTTTAACATAGTAATCATCGAATGTGAGATTGAAAGTTTCTTCCACTTTTCGTGTTCGCTTATTTAACACACGATATGCGACAGAATTGTGCGAATATCCAAGAAAAATCCCTTCATCAGCTTTTGCTTGAAATTTCGAAAGATGATCCTTGAGATTCATAATAAAGCACCTACATCCGAAAACATGAAAGAATTTCACATTAGGTTTACGATTATTCAGAATTTCGTATGGTGTAATATTAAAACGCCTGTGTATGAAAGATCTGTTCTGAGTAAAACATGCAGTGGATATTGCCTCAGCCCAAAGATATTGAGGTAAATTCGCATATGCCAACATGGTTCTTGCTGCTTCACACAGTGAGCGATTCCTTCGTTCTACAACACCATTTTGTTGTGGTGTGTATCGAGATGAAAAATTATGCGAAATCCCTTTGTCCACCAAAAATGAATCAAGAACATTGTTCTTAAATTCAGTTCCATGATCACTCTTGGTTTTTCGAACAATCTTATTTAATGTTGTTTCCATATTTTTGATAAAATCAATCATGATTTGTGCAACTTCGGATTTAAGCCTGAGAAAATAAACCCACGTAAATCTGGAAAAATCATCAACAATAACTAAAATGTACCGTTTCTTGTTGAGAGTTGAAACAGTCGAAGGACCACACAAATCAATATGTAAAAGCTCCAGAGGTGCAACAATTTTCGAATCTATCGTAATTGGATGACCTTGTTTATGTTGCTTGCCAACTTCACAAGCTACACACAAAGAATCATTATCAAATTTAAGTACAGGTAAACCTCTTACCAGATCTTGTACCACCAGTTTATTGATGTTTCGAAAGTTGAGATGTGAAAGTCTTCGATACCATAGCCAGCTTAGATCAGATGTGGCTATCGAAAGAAGGCATACAGCAGGTTTGCCTACAATAGGATTGATGTCCAGAGTGAACATGTCAGCTTTCCTTTTGGATTTCAGTAACACTTCGTTTGTGTTGACATTCGAAATAATACTTCCTTCTTCGTTAAAGAGAACTTGATTGCCAGTGCCCACAACAAGTTGAGAAACACTTATCAAGTTATGTTGGAGACCTTCAACATATGCAACACGATTCACTGTGAATTGGCCATTTGTGATCTTCCCATATCCTTTAACTTGACATTTTTGATTGTTCCCAAATTTTACTACTCCAGCATTTTTGAGACTTCGAAAATCTCGTAAATTTTCCTTCTTCCCAGTCATGTGACGAGAGCAACCACTATCAATGTACCACTTGTTATCATATTGCTCGTCACATAATACCTACAATCAGTGGAAAAAATTTAGGTACCCAAGACTTTTTGGGTCCTTGGAAATTAGATTTCAACATGGAATTAAATGAAGAATTTTTGACCCAGTCACAAACTTTAGTTTTGATACTATCAATAATGTCCACATCATCATTTGTAGGAACCGAAACATAAGATTTTGTTGGTTTCGGATGTACACTGACTTTACCCTTCGCATTTTGAGTTTGTGACTGAACTGTCTTCGCTTTTGTGACTGGTCTCCAAGCTTTGATGGAGATGTTCGAATCTTTTGAGGATGAACTTCCATTCGAAGAAGTATTGACATACTTTTCATAAGCTTCATTGATTTGTTTTTCTGAGTATTTGTTGGATTGATATACTTTTCCTCGTCCTTCGAGCCAGTGATCTATATTTTTCCTTGAAGTTATGTCTTTTTCATGTGAAGCCTTTAGTGTTTGTTTCTTCGTATGATTAGGAAAATTTGGCTTTTGAGGAACAAAATCAACTTTGGGATTTGTTAGAAAAGAATGAGCATATGATGTATCAACAGTTGATTTAAAATGTTGATGTTGAAAGACTTGTTGATTTGAATTAGATTTATTTGAAAATGCTCTTGATTTGTTAGTGTCAGAAACTTTTGAAAACTTTGGTTGCTTATTCACTTCAGACCTTGTATGAGTTGATTGAGATGAATGTTGGGTTTTTGTTGAAAAAGATGAATTTTTAGCTTTGAAAACATTTTTGGTTGATTGTGATTCAGACATCTTTTGAGACTCAACATTTTGCCAAAATATTTTCTTTCTTGCTTGTCGTTTTGAAATGTTGTTTTCCTTCGAAAATTTGTCAATTTGATCTTTAAATTCCTTAGAGTTTAGTTTGACAACTTTTTCATTTTCCTTTTCAACATGTTTTGTATTTTCTTTTTCAATTTTTGATTTTTCAACCCATTGGCTTTGTGGTTTTTGTCGTTGAAACACATACGAATTCTTTGTTAAGATGTTTTCAACTGTGTTTTGATTTGCAAAAAAGCCTTCATCAGTTGTTTTTGAATTATCCTCCTCAACTAACTTCTTTAATTCGGGTTTGATATTTTCAACATTTCCAGTAGTTACGAAGACTTGGTTTGGAAAAACAACATCATCAGTACACTTGAAAATCAGGTAAACCACCGTATTTGCTTCTAGGTAATGAGCACCTTGTTCATTCAGCACTTTTTCGAACTTTTGTGTATCTTCATACACTTGGTCAACAACTATACGAGGAATTTCTTTTGCCTTTGTAACTTCCTTTTTCTTCGTTTGTTTCTCTTCTTTCTCATCATCACTATCATCTGTTTGACTGTCTCTGACTTCCACAAAGTCCACATCACAAACTTTCGAAGTTGAGGGTTGATCAGTGTCAATCTCAACCAACAAATCCTTACCTTTTTCTTTTCCTTTAAATGATGATGCAACATTTATAATAGACAACTGAGAACAATCAACATCCTCAATATCACTGATTTCACTAATATTGTCAGAATTATCCTCAATATCAGCAAAATAGATTGAGAATTAGATGTTGAATTCTCAGTCTTTTTCAAGATGTGAATTTGTTCAGACTTAGTCAAAGTGTCATTTACAATTTTAACCAATTCAGTTGAATCAAGACATTCATCTACTTTGACTATTCCATATCTATACTTATCATTCGGAACTTTGTTAAAATCAGCTATTTCTTTTTCACAGTCATACGAAATGTTATCTACCGTAGCTCTTTCATAAGCTAAAAATGGCAGCAATTTTCTATGTTGTTCTTTACTGATTTCGCACGAATGATGTAGTTCAGTTAATTTCCCATACAATCTTTTAGCCGAATTACAGTAAATGTTCCTCTGAGCTAACAACAGTTTAGATTCACTTGACAGGTTATCCCTATCAACCATGATATTAGTTATTTGAAGTTCTAAACAATATATCTTAGTAATTTTCGAATCTAGTTTCTTCTGTGTCTCTAGCAACTGCATAGACAACTTCTTAGCCTCATTGCTAGCAGATACCACAATTGAATCAAAATAAGTAACAGTTTCATCGAAAGATACTAATTCAGAATTATAAGCATGTATTAGAATATTGAAAGATTCAAGAATATTACGTACATTTGTGGTCATCGGAGATTTGTCAGCGGCTTTTGATACGAAGCATCTCCCATTAACTTTGTATGCCTCCTCATCTGATTCTTCTTCCATCTTTGCATACATTGCTCCGTGGGTTGGATTTCGCATCTCCTCATCATCTGATCCAGATGACCAAATTTGATAAGTTCCATCTTCTTCTTGTTCACCACGAGCAACTAATGAAAGATTCTTTGCCTTCGCACGCACCTCCTCCAACTTTTCCACATAGTACGCTTCATCCTTCGTCTTATTCTTTTTCTCATCTTTCTTCCTCAGCATGCAATCATTAGCTAAATGATTAGCCCCGTTGCAATAATGACAATCAATCCCAGCATCTCCCTTTAATTTCTTCTCTGTTTTTCCCTCAACAAACTTCGTATCTTTCTTCTCTTCCTTCTTCTTCTCATCCCCAGCACTTTTACTCATAAAATTCCCTTTTGTCTAAGATGACTTTGCCTTCGGATTGAATGGCTTTTTGAAGAACTTTTTCACACGATTGTTTGAATAGAAAGCAATCGCCTCATCATCTGAATTCATGATGAACCCTTCGTCTTCGTCCGAAACATCTTTCTCAGCTTCCCTTTCAGATATCTTCGAAACCAAAGCTAGTGGACCTCCCAAACTTGCCTTCGATTCTTCAGCGATTTCGTTCACTTCGCTTTCATGAGACTTCAGCTGATTGTACAAGTCATTCAAAGTTGACGTATCAAAGCTCTGTTGATTCTTAACCATCATGCTCACACTACGCCACTCCTTACGAAGACCCATAACAAAAATTAAATTTAACTCCATGGCTGATCTGGTGATACCATATCGATTGCATCGATAGATTAATTCATTAAGACGATCGTAGTAAACTTCAATCGTTTCACCATCTTTCTGTCTGAAGTCCTTCAGTTCTACTAAGCATTGCTTCACAGAGTTAACTTTTGTCTTCTCACTCCCCTGAAATTTCTCCTTGAGATTGTTCCAGATCTCCTTTGCAGTTGTACAACTCCTCACATAGTTGTAAACAACTGGAGGCAAAGCACCTCTTAGCTCTCTCATGCATCTCTTCTCTAGCTTTTTCAGACGATCAGACTGATTCTCAACTTCGGAACTTCCAGAAGATGATCCAATTGGTTGAACATTCGTTGGTGGATTGAGATTGCCAGAAATGCAATTCCACAGTTCTTCATCCAATCCGTTGAGATAATCCTGCATACGATCAGCCCATTGATCGTAATACTCAGGGATTAGCATAGGAATTTTGGTGGATGATCCTAGAAGATGAGAAAATGAAGTCATGGAATTAAGATTGAAAGACGCCATTGATGTACGGAATAAATCCTTGAGAATTTTTGAAGAAACTTTGAGAATTTGACAACAAACTATATGATTCAAATCAGAATCACTAGCAGAACACTCGATTCAATGATTCAAGTGCAGAATCGAATCACTGACTTAGATCCAATGAATTTTTCACTTTCAAAAAGTGCGGAATTTCTTAAACCAAAAAGTTTATTTAAAAACTTTTGAAAAGATGAAAATCAGATCAGAGATATGATTCCTGCTCTGATACCAATTGATGAAACAATGAATCGAGTATGAAATGAATCAGAGTTTAATGATCAAAGTAGGATTGTGAGATTTGAACACAGATGTAAATATGATCTTGTTTCAGCTCTATTACGATCTCAAGTTTTACAGAGTACAAATGACAATACTGTAAAGACTCGTATTTATGACTCTAGTAAACACTCCTATTTATAGGAGAGGAAAGCGTACAAAAAATATACTAAGGACTATGCGTTAAGCTTTGAATACAATGCCCTAGTAAAATAGATTACATAAGATATGAAGACTCAGTACATTCGAAGACATGAAACCCTTCGACTAATCATATAAGCAAGAGTCACAAAGACAACAAGCACATACATGCATAAAACTAAGTGTCACAAAGACAGCTATCATCCTACACACATAATCCAGTGGGTCGGCATTGGTGCCTTTGACCCACAAGTACAGTGAAGGAACTCACCTCAGTCTGAAAATAGACAAACCACACTCCCGGGTTGCTGCTACCACGGCTCCTCACACTGAACATTCCAAATTAACCCTAATAAAAAAATCATGGTAATAACCCATAAAAGGTCCAGATGACCATCTAACATGTCAAGGGGTAAAAGACCATTTTACCCTTCCCTTAATGGTCCCCTCAAAACATGGCCCAAACCCAAAAGACATATGGCCTAACAAGGCCCAAGAGACCTAAGGCCTAACAATGGCCCAAAACCTAAGGCCCAACAATCGCCCAAATGACCTAAAGCCAAAAAAGATTCCTAGTGAGTACGCTAAGCGTACTTCCTAAGTACGCCCGACGTACAACTTACACCACCAAAGGGAAAATGGGGGCTCAGACGCGTACGCTCAACGTACACTTATGTACTCCCCGCGTACGCTTTAGATTACGAAAACCTCATTAAGCACTTAATGCTTTAAGTCCAAACGTCGAATTTTCAGATCCAGCTCTAGGGGAATATCTTAAACGATAAAGTCATCAACTTGATGCCTTTCATGGCTCAAAGAGACCCAACATGCATTTCTAACCTTCTAACTTCATATTAAGACTATCAACTCATGCATGGTTGAGCTTAGCCCATCAAGATGCCATTTTTGTGATTCTACAACTCCAGAAATACCAAGAAATGATCAATACATGTTCTGGAGTAACTCCTACTCATAAGAACCAAACCAAGGAACCAAAACATGCCAAATATAATCCTAAATCTTGATCTAAGCTAAGGAGTCATAAAGTTTGAAGCTTTATACCTTCAGAAGCTTGCAAAGGTAAAGAGAGTACTGGATCTTCAAGCTCTAAGCAAACTAATCCTCCTTTAATGAGATCTTCTTCTTCAAGATGCACCAAACACACACAAGGATCAAAGCTCTCTAAAAATGGGTTAGGGTTTCGAGATAATGCTTTTTGGGGACAATAGAAGCTGATAATGAGAGAAAATCGAGGCACAAGGTGCTTAAATAGGGTCCAAACTCTAAAATTTAGGGTTTGCCCCTGACTTATGTACGCCCAGCGTACTAGGGGGTTTAACCATGTGTCCAAGTATCACAAGGTACGCCCTGCGTACCTTGATTACACCCAGCGTACTTAACATCAAAGCTAGATATTCAATATTTAATTCAAGAAATTTACCTGGGAAGTCGGGCATTACATGAAAGCACCAAATGATAGGAGTTAATTTGAGATGACTAATCTCATAAGAAATTAATAGGAATGGAGAGATACTTGGAGTAATTTTTTGATATCATCCATAATAAAACAATACAATTACAAGCAACTTAAATATGCAAAGTAGGTCCTAAAATTAAGATGAAAATGGGAACACACAGGAAATGGAAGACATGACCCAAAACAACTACTCTTGACAGGAAAGTAAGGAAACATGGGCCTATATCTAAATGCATGCGTAATGGAAATAAGAATTAGTCTACTAAAAAAATGTTTTTGTATCATCATGCTAGGGTTTATGTATAACATGATGAGGTGATGATATGCTATGTTAGTTGCCATGATAGGGTTTATACATAAGACAATGATATGTTATGCTAGTTGCCATACTAGGGTTTCTAAATATGATTATGATTTTATACTTTTTGTATTATGTTTTCTACATGGCAAATTTCTTGTAATAGTAGATGCATTTAGGTGGTGTTTGTTTTTTGACAAAATATTTTTTTGGCATTTTATGTCGGCGATGGGAAAGACATTTAAGGAAAAACATTTTACCTCTTCAAAAACAAACACCAGTACACCACCACCTTAGTGTCATTCCATATTATGCAGGGTATAGGTTGACTCGATGTAGATGAGATGGTGAGGTCTAAAACAATCATCCATTGTGGTATTATAAACTCTAACATCTGTCAAATGTTGTTACACTGTATATAAGAGCACATCACGATATAGTTCTTCTACTGTGCATGAACAACTTCTTCCTTCTCGACACGCTTCTTCAAAGAGGTTGATTACATGCTTTATTTTGTAGAATTTTTTTTCCCACTTTCCCTTTCCTTCTCTCGGTCTATAAACCCTAATCCCTCCGCCACCAGGCTACCGCACCCACAATGAACCACCACCACCTTTCGTCTTCATCCTTCTCTATTAACATCGATGTTGGGGTACAAATTTATTCATGTATGACTTTGTAATGTGTTGACTTTTGTAGACCCACTTGCATGTGGTGTATTAGCCTTTTGACTCATGAAATAGAGAGTGAGAGAGAGACATGTAAACACCTCTATATAAGGTGGGTTCATACCACTTGTGGAGGTGTGCTTGAGAGGTGTAAAAGTTGAGTGTGTAAGTGTGTGTTATTTATGTAGACTAGATCTAGATCCTTTTTTGTGTAACACCATACATATTCTAATACATCTCTTAAACACCGAAATCACCGTGTTCATTGTGGAATCTTTAATTTCGCATGCTAAACCATGTTCATAATTCACATCAATTGGTATCAGAGCGGGTCTTCAAAGATCAACGTGATTTTTTGAAGAACGATTCTCGGTTTGGCAAAATTTGTCACAATTGAAGCATTTTTGGTGAGTCTATGATCTCTCTTAATCTTGTTGAATCGTGCGTTGCATTTTTGATTTGTGATCATTTGACTCATTGGATCAATTTTTTTTTGAAAACCCCATTTGTTGTGATCCAATAATTTTTTTTTGATCAAAGACCCTATCCAATCTCATTTTCGTTTGTTTGATTCGATTCGCAATTTACAATTGTTTAATTCGATTCACAATTATTCATTTTAATCAAATACTATCCAAATGTGAATTGAATTTGTCATCATCGGCTCAAAATTCATATTGTTTAAGATGTTCTTAATCAAATTTTTATTAGCTCAAATTGTATGACAAAATCTATCCAGGTATTGTTCTTCAATGGCCTAATAGGTTTCGATCTATTACCTTTACAGTTTATCCAAATTGAGCCCAAATAATTCATTTTTGTGATCTGATTTCGTTGCTTGAGCCCAAGGTGGATTAAAATCATTTGATGATAAATCCCGTTGTTTCGTCGGAGCCTTACAAAGATGTATGCTTAAAGTTTTTTTTATCACGATTGTTCTTGTGTTCTAGTTTTCGTTTTCTCGTTTCTTTTAATCAATCAATATTCTTTGATAATATGTGGTTATAAATCGATTTCATATGATTTGTTATATGATGATATCGATCTTATTCGAGCTATATTTGAGAAATCAGAAATTGATTTTGAGCTTTTATAAATCTTGGACATGAACATGATGAACGAGTGATGAAGAACTGTTCGAACAGCTTGTTTGATCTGAAATTGAACTAAAAAGTTTTTGATTGTGGTTTGAAGATTGAAAAAAGTCAAATATGAAATAGTCAAAATCAGAATCCCAAACATCGATTCAGTAAATTAGATACTGAAATTGATTGATAAAGCTTGGATATCGAATAGATAGATATCGATGGGTATAAGGAGAATGCAAAAGTGATTTGTCTTGATATTCAGTTCGCATATGGGAAGGATTCAAAGATTTTTGGTGTTATTTGATCATCATCGTTAATGTCGACTGTCGAATGGGAAGGCTTGCAGTTTGTATTTGTTGTTTGGATAGTCGATGATTTTGTTTCGAAATTGGGATGATGAATTCGAAGGTTTGGAATTTGCTTATTGGAGTCGATTGATTTTGAAGTCGACTGGGAAGATAAGCTTTGCTTTCGAAGTGGGAAGAATCGTTTTGGTTGGCACGCTAAAAGCGAAGGAACGAACTGGGAAAGGTCGACTTTGATGAATTAATTTTAGATTTGGAATCGTTGATATCGAGTCGCTGTTGATGTCGATAATCGAAGATTTTGGTGCCGACGGATTGGAAAGGATAAACGGTGATGATAACGAAGGATTGTTGCCTAAAGAACGAAAGCTTGGAGCTTTGATTTGACGAATTGGATTGAAGGCTTGATTGTTGTTGATTTTGACGAATTGACGAAGATATAAAAATTTCGTGAAAATGGTGTTCATTACCTGATTAACGAAGTGAAGAAGAAAGAGTTACGTTAAAGAAGAAGAAAGAGTTACGTTAAAATGGTGTTGAAAATTTTTCGTTAAAATGGTTTTGAAAAATTTCGTTAAAATGGTGGTGAGGATTTGGTGATTGTAATTAACGAAGGGAAGGTTGCCAGATTAACGAAATTGGAGAAGAAAGCATAGAAGTTTCGAAAATGGTCCCAGCACTTTCGAAAGTTTGACACCTTTTGCCTACTTTCGAATTTGGACCAAATTTTTGACAGATTGAAGAAAAGTGCAGAATTGTCGAAAGTAGTCCCTCATATTTCGAAAAATTGGTTCTTCATAACCAATTTCGAAAAAAGACTGATTTTGCTGAGAAATTGAAGAAAATGCATTTTAGGCCCCTGTAGTTAATGCAAATTGACGCTTTCTACCCAACTTCGAAAAAGGGGGAGAGTTTCGCATTTTTGGCTGTTTTGGGCGCACCGGGTCACTGCAGAATTTTGAAATTGACAATTTCTACCCATTTTTTGAGAAATTTTGTCAAAGACGGTCCGTAAACGAAGTTAAAAATTGAAGATTTTTTGGATTTTCTGGATTGAAGCACAAAGTTTATGCCACATGTTAAGGGGGGGTTTTGACACGAAAAATTCCGAATAGAGCACGTTCTCTTTCCTTGAAAGTTTTATAATCAAATTTCGATTATAAAAAGGGGGAGAAATTTATATGGAAATTCGAACTTGAATTTTTCATATTACGCGGATTTGAAGACCGAAGTGACCTTGAATTTTTGAAGTATACGAAATGAAGCGATTGGAGATTCGGAAGTGATTTCATTTTGAAATTGGTTTGGTTTTATTGAAGATTTTTGGGGTGTGTTTTTATGCTCAACTTTTGGATGATTATTTGGAGTTTGAGAAGCTCTTGATCATTCGTTGATGTTCGGTTTGTATGGTCTCACATCCTAGAGCCCAAATTAAAGAATCATGGAAGAATTGAAGATTTGAAGTTTATTTCGACATGTGTCACCCTTGAGGCTCGGATCGCGTAGTTGCTCGATTTTAGAAGATTTGAAGTGGGTCATCCATTCCTAACTTTGAGGGGGAGAATGTTGGGGTACAAAGTTATTCATGTATGACTTTGTAATGTGTTGACTTTTGTAGACCCACTTGCATGTGGTGTATTAGCCTTTTGACTCATGAGATAGAGAATGAGAGAGAGACATGTAAACACCTCTATATAAGGTGGGTCCATACCACTTGTGGAGGTGTGCTTGAGAGGTGTAAAAGTTGAGTGTATAAGTGTGTGTTATTTATGTAGACTAGATCTAGATCCTTTTTTGTGTAACACCATACATATTCTAATACATCTCTTAAACACCGAAATCACCGTGTTCATTGTGCAATCTTTAATTCCGCATGCCAAACCACGTTCATAATTCACATCAATCGCTCAACCACCACAACCCTCTCTCTGTCTCTCTCTCTCTCTCTCTCTCTCTCTCTCTCTCTCTCTCTCTCTCTCTCTCTCTCTCTCTCTCTCTCTCTCTCTCTCTCTCTCTCTCTCTCTCTCTCTCTCTCTCTCTCTCTCTCTCTCTCTCTCTCTCTCTCTCAATAGATACACATCACTGCTAAAATCACATTGCTGCTACACACACCTACCACCATAAGCTTCTATTTTCTTAAAATCCATCGTCGCACCCCAAAGATGGTTCCCCATGGAAAAGGTATACTCCCTCCATCCCAAAATTATTGTCCACAGACAAAAAACACATAGATTAAGAAAATCAATCATTAGTTTTGTCTTTTTGAGTAAAATTACCCTCCTGCCCTTTTCTAAAACCAATGGGAAATGAGCGTTTGTAATTATTTAAGTTTATTTTATTAAATGTTAGGGGTAATATGGTAAAAGTGTATATCTACTTTTGGTAGTGGACAATAATTTTGGGACAAACTAAAATAGTAAGGTGGACAATAATTTTGGAATGGAGGGAGTATATTGTTTTTCTATTTTTCTTACATGAAGTTTATTAGACCTGTTTCTTTCTTCTTGATTGGGTTTATAGAAAATAAAATTATTAATTTAACAAGTTTGTTTTCAGCAATGTGGGGATGAGAAGCAAGAAATGGAATCAATATTCAAATAGGTTTGTTTTCTTCTTCAGTTGGCTTAGAAAAATGGAGAGTAAATGGGAAGATAAGGAAGACAATATTGTCGATTTTTTTTTCGTAAGGGGATCACTAAATCTCTGTTATTTTTCTTTGTTTCTCTCTAGAAAATGATATAAGCTGATCACCAGACCTCTGTTATTTTTCTTCTTTTTGTTGGGTCTTAGAAGAGGCCCAAATAGTTCCCTCGGTAGCCACTCCAATCCTCTGCAGAGCAACAATTGCGCTTTGATTATCATTATCGTTAATTTGAACATAAGAAACAAAACAATGTCAAATATAAGTAAAATGGTAGGGTTCAACCAACAATGATATGCGGTGAATATAATAGTTTTTACCAGAAAAACACAGTGAAAAGATATTTGACCAATGGTATTCCTCTCTTCTAATAACCTAGAATGAACATCATGTAATTGAGGTAGAATCTTTTGAAGATGTTGGTGTTACGAGATTGCTTAATGACAGCTTATCATTATCAAAGTGAGTGATTACATGACTAATAAGGTCGATTCTTGATTTATATGGAAATTTATTTTTACACTTTTTTGTAGGTGTCAGTTCATTTTTTTTTTTACTTATTTAAGGTTTCTATAATCATTAATGCAATTATTTCTTTCAGGTACTCCTTTGTACATGACTCCAAAATTAGTAAGAGAACCCTACAACCATACTGCTGATATGTGGTCTCTTGGGGTTATTTTGTAAGTTTTTGTAAGGGTAAATGGTATTTAAAAAGATTTGAGAAAATGAAGGTATGCTTACAATAATAATAGGAAAAAATTAAATGCGTGCATGAAGGCCCCATTATCATGACTTTCTCTATTAATTAGATCTTTATGTACTTACCAGATTAAGTTCTCTCCCGTCCATTAAATAAAAAAACAAATATCAAAGAAAAGCAATGTGCTTTGTTCTTTTACCAATATCGGCAATATACTCTATTTTTTTGTACCTAAAATAACAATACACTTACATTCACTTACCAAATACAGTAACATACTTGCACTTTTTTTTCCTGATAACTATAATATGTAAATAATAGTAATGTATTTACATGGGTAGCAACATAGAATGTATTTTTTGTAAGTTGCACCGGTCAAAACATACATTTGGAACTTTGTATAAACATTTGGACACCATTTTAAAGAAATAGAAAATGTGTATTTAAACATGAATTCATAAATTTTATGTATTTCCTTTTGGAAAAAAAAATAGCAACATACTTTTAGAAGCCCCTATCATGTTTAAAAGTATGTTGTTATGTCTTGCTAAGTGTTTATAAATTGGTTTGAAAATTCTTACAATTTCTTACATTTATGTTCAAAAAGCACCTAAGATGGATTGAAAAAGTTAAACGTGTCTTTTTCTAGAAAACTCGAACTTACAAAAACCCAATATATAATACGAAACTTAAACTTGAAAAGAACATCGGATATCACAAAAATTATTGTTTAAACTCCCAAAACTTCATTAGTAATATTTATTTAAGATATTTTTACTATTTAGAACAAAAATAAATTTATCTCAAGTGCAAATGTCAATAATCAAATTTAGCTCACCCCTAAATTGGTATGAAGCTCAAACATATTATCATTTAGGCTCAAGAAAACCTAAATAAGTCGAGCAAAGTTGGGAGTGTGTACACAAGTTTTAGTTTACATTAAATCATTTAAACATAAATCTTATTAACCCGAGTCTATTGAAGTGAAACAAACATGGGCAAAGGGTACAAAATTACAAAAACAATCATCAATTTACTTTTTACCAGTCATGCCTGCAACCACCTGTAAGATTCCATAAAAAAATATATAACAGTTTAGTGGCTAAATCCATAAAATGATGAAAAAATGGTAAACTTTCATGTATTTTGCTATTTTTAAAACCATGTAACCTAGAAAAAAGGTTTTTTTTAATGGTAAAAAAAGGTATGAATTAATAAAAAGATGAAAGTAGTTACATCGCTTAAAGCAGGTTGAGGAACTTGTTTGGATGATTCAAAGGAATCCAGCATAGGCCTCACGAATGCAGGAAGAAACAGACCTAAAATTCACAATAAAAATTAGGTGTATCAGAAGAATTAAGCTAAAAAAAAAAGTTTTAATTATATGATTCTTAATTCAAAATAGTTGTTTAAAAGGTTAAAATGGACAAACAAATACATTCAGACTTCATTAAGCTCGTTTTTTTCACATAGCTTGAAGATTTCAACAATCAACATTCAACAGTTTGATGTTATTTTTTTCATTTTTCATGCTCATTCAGATGGATTTTAAGCATTCATCCCCTGTTTCTTTTTCCCCATTAAGTACCATAAATAAAGTATTGTCAAGTTAAATAATGAAGAGATCTGGCATTCTCAAGTCCCACGTAAAGAAAAAGTAGAGGCCAGTTTTTGAATCTTGAGAAAAATCAAAAGCATTGAAGTATGCATATCTTATCCTTCTACCTAACCCCCTTCCCAGGATTCAAAATACTAGATCGCATAGAAAACAATAGTTCAGATAAGGCAAAATGCAATATCGATTTGAACCGATGAGTTACAAGATGTTAGTATCGAAAGAATGATTCAGAAATGTAAAAGTAACCAAATTTCAGAATAAAAACGCTAATGATAAAAACATGATTTAAATCACGAAAGTTCAAGTTGATAAAATGAAAACATCCGATGATTCCAACAGCATAAAGATCTTAGACAATCACATACTACAGCTTGTGTTTGAAACTTTGAATTTGATTCGATCGGAAGAAAACTAGAGGAATTAGGGTTTATCAAAGAGAAAGGGGGGATTACCGAAGCCACCGATGAGGCAGGAGGCAGCAACTATAGGCTCTTGGACGATGAACATCTTGAGCTTCTCCATCACCGCCATTGCTCTTCGATCTTCTCGTTGTGTGTCTCGATGGTGGTTTCCAACAGTTAGGTTGTAAGCGGAGCCGGCTTCAGTTTTGGATTGCGCTAGGTTTGACCATTTATCGACTTGAAGTAGGGATTTCATTTGAAACTGGAAAGGCTCGGCAGCTTTTGGACTATGTCACAGAAGTTAAATATCGGCAAACTTTAAAAGAAGTATTGAAAGTATAAATCGTCACAAATAAGGGAGAAAACCGACAGCCCCTAAAAGTAGATGTCAAAAGTGTACAACCAAAATAAAGAACATTGATGGATAAAAGCCAAAAATGTTGTGGTTATAATGTAAAAGTTGCCAAAGTTGGAAAAATATGGTGGCAAAAGTCTAAAGGAGGATTTTTGTGTTTTTTATGTCAAAATGTAAAAGTTTTGACTGTAAGGTTGAAAAGTGTCAAAGTCACTAAAAATTTATGGCAAAAACATCAAAATATAAAAAATTTGACTGCAAGGACGAAAGTGTCAAAGTCACTAAAGATTTGTGGCAAAAATCTATAGGCACAAAAACTTAATCAAAAACTTAAAAATGTAAAAGTTTTCACTTCGAGGACTAAAAATGTCAAAATATAAAAGTGTCAAAGTCACTAAAAATTTATGGCAAAAACATCAAAATATAAAAGATTTGACTGTAAGGACGAAAAGTGTCAAAGTCACTAAAGATTTGTGGCAAAAATCTACAGGCACAAAAACTTAATCAAAACTTAAAAATGTAAGAGTTTTCACTTCGAGGACTAAAAATGTCAAATTCAACAAACAATTGTGGCAAAAACATAAAGCAAAAAAGATTACTATTCATAAGGTCCCTTGGATTTAATATATATATAATAACAGGTAAGAGAAGTTCTAAAAATATATAAAAAAAAACTATTTTTTTAGTAAATAAGACATCATTAAAATATATTTTTTATATACAAAATACCAACGAAATACATGTGTTCAAATAAAACATTTTGGTAACCGGTTACCTCAGGTAAACGGAAAAATGACTTAAATAGGTAACGAAGTTTCCAAAATATTCAAAAATTACCATTGTTTTTTTTTTGTACAAAAAATATCATTGAAGTATATCATTTGTACATAGAATACCAACAAAAGACATATTTTAGTACAAAAAATATCATTGAAGTTTCCAAAATGTTCAAAAAAAATATCATTGTTGTTTTTTCAGAGCACCAGTTATGTACTCTCTTTCATTCCCTCACCCGATCAGTTTGTATCTAAATACAATCATAGAAAAACACATAACTAAGAATTCATCAATTAGGATGCAAGTCGTTCAAGCGCTCCAACACATATGTTTTTCCCTCTACTTTTACTACAAATAGTCATCAAATCAGCCACATCACGTTGAGTGTTCCTGACCATTCATCTCTCACTAGTCCTGGAGAATTAAACGCAACTCATACTCTCTACATCCACATTTAGGAATTATCATGACATAACGTCACACTCGTTTCTCATTTGTGTCTCTCTTATGCCGCAACACTAATGAATGATTGACTTTGATGTATAATATGTTTATCTATATAACGTTTATATGTTGTAGGTTTTAGGCATATAATACGATCAGGAAGCAAGAATGTTTAACTAAGGTTATTACCCACTTACGTCTCATGTTACCACAAGAACGATCGAGTAAGGGAATGAAATAAATTGCACAACTGTTGTGAACTGATACGACGGTGCATGATCTCTGGTGGTTGTGTTCTACATATTCCGAAAACAACGAAGTTAACCAAAAGTGCGGTATTTTTTGAATATTTTGAAAACTTCGTTACGCTTTTAAGTCATTTTTCCATTTAAATAAAGTATCTGGTTACCACGAGGTTTTATTTGAACACGTGTGTACTTTGTTGGTATTCAGTGTACAAATAGTATATTTTAATGCTATTTTCTGTATTAAAAAAACAATAATGGTATTTTTTGAACATTTTGGAAACCGGATAATCTAATGGTTACATACAGTTGCCGGTTCAATGGTAATTTGTGTACTAAAAAAAGACAATGGGCTGTGGGCCCGGTAAGCAATCCAGATGTGAGCTGTGGGCCCGGTAAGCAATCCAGACTCACACTGTGGGCCCAGGGGTAATCCAGTCTGTAAAGCTGTGGACCCAGTACCTGCGGTTGTTTATATATATGTTATGTGCAGTGTATCAGTATTTTGGGGGAACTCACTAAGCTCTCGGGCTTACAGTTTCAGTTTATTGTTTCAGGTACATCAGGGGATCGCGGAAAGGCGAGGGCGTGATCGTACAGCTCCTCATGTTTTGTTTATGTTTTTGGGAAAACTCTGATATTATACATTTTGAAAACAAGTTTTGTAATGATTAACGGTTTTAGAAATGGTTTAAAAGTTTTAAAAGTTATAAAGAAAATATGGTATAAATGATGTATAAATATTTAATTTGAATTATAAAAATTCAAATTGTTAATATAATCATTATTATCAAAAAATAATAATATGTTACACGAAAATTAGGTTGATCCCTAAATTCTTTTCGTTAAAAGTTAGGCGTTTAAGGTCGGGTATGAAATTTGTCGTATTTGGTGACGAATTCACCAAAAATTTGTATTTTTAGCATTTGCTATAAATTTGCCATGTAGTTTAAGGATTATGAATTCCACTACATCGTGTTATGAATATTATTTATACTAAAACAATATAAAATTGAATTACCGAATTGTTACGATACTAACCTTATTTAGGGTTTATGTTCTATAATTTCCAATAAGAGTGGTGCTTTGTATTATAACTTGTCAATCGTACATTGGACGCATTAGGGAATATCACAATTCACCTAAAATTCTAATACAAGTTGAGTTGACCTGGTTGACTTTTGTTGACTTTGTTTGACCTAGAATTGACAGTTGTCACATTATCCCCCCGTTAGAGGGAATTTCGTCCCGAAATTAGCATCTAGGACAGCTCTTGCAACTAGGAGAAAAGTTGTGGGTATCTATGTTTCGTCTGATCTCTTCGTTCCTAGGGAAATTTAGGTCCTTGCCTGGTGTTCCAGCGGACCTTCGCTATTGGTATCTAACTTTGTTTCGTTCTTTTGTTTTTCCATGTCCATGATTTCCACATGTTCCTCTTTGGGGTGTAGGTTCTTGTTTACTTGGACACGTGGAATGTGGGATGCATGATGTTGAGTTCTTATGGTAACCGAAGTCTATGGGCTACCGGACCGATCTTGGCGAGGATCTCAAATGGTCTAAGGAAGATTGTGCACTTGACGCCCTAAAGGTAGTGTCTCTAGACCTTGAGACGAACACTATGGTCTCTAAGGTTAAGGTTGTGTATGGTTCGGCTGGCCCTACGAGTCTCAGGTTGTCTTGGGAGTTTCTTCTTACAGAGTTCTGAACTATGGGTATGTCGACCTTTGCTCGTTCCTTCGAAGTTGGTCAAATGGTTCGTCGAGTCGGAATGGGAATGTTGGCCCTTGATGGTGGGTTTGTTTGACTTTTGGTGGTCAACGGTCCTATGAACAATTTGTCCTTCCTCTTTATGATTCAGGCGGGTGCTCTCTGAGGTTAGAGGCTTGGTCTGATAATTTCCTTGCTTATTAGGTCGTTCCATCGACCGGACAATCTCTGTGTTTATGTTGGTGCTAAATGGAATTGGGAATTTGGCTATGGGAACGGCTCCAAGAGTCGAGTCGATTCCGTACTCAACTTGGCACATGGGTGATATTTTAGAAAGATCTTCTGGGAAAATACTTCAGAAAGGTTATAAATCTCTAGGATACCCTTGATGTCTTTTGCTTCTTGTTTCCTATTTCTATTGTGGGCTAGGAAAGAGCATGGTATCTCTTACATAGGTACTTATGAGTCTAGATGCCAGGGATGATTCGGGGATTTGTCGTTATAGGTTGAGAGGGTTTCGTTAATCGGTCGGTTAAGGCGAAGGGTCTCTTCGTGGCACATGAAATTGGTATGGTGAGGACCAAGCCGATCCACGTCAAACGACGACCTTGGAATTTCTTATTGTAACAGGTGTTAAGTTGATTTGGAAGAGATGATTGTTTAGAACGATAGTGTATTCTTTGTATATGTCTTTAATTTCAAATTTTATCCTTGTTACTATTACTGCGAATATTTTGTACTGGAATTAGGGTGTACTAGCAGTACGAGTACCTTGATAGATGATAAAATTTTGTAGTCTGATTTCTACTAGGTCTCCCTATGATAGTTTGGTGTAACCTAGTCGTATATAATTGATATTGAAAATACAGTCGACTGAGTGGCCCTGCCTTAAGTCCACAACCAGATAAGGAACAGGAACTAAGGCGGAATCCCGCACTCTTAGTCTGTAGAATCTTAATTATATATGACCCCGCGTTTACACTAAGCCATCATAGCTCACCTGCAAGGATCTTTAGTTTTTCTATGAATGATATGATTTGTTCGGATGAGGGAACAATTTATTATTATGATTTTTAATTGGCAAAATTTTTTGTGAAGATTCGATGCTTAATCTTTGTTGTTTAGAAACGTACCAAAAATCTTGTTAGGGTTCCTCGTTGCTTCTTCATGTCCAGTTGTTAAACTCCTTCCGCTCCTCCGTCATTCCTCTCTGTTGGACAATCTCTCTTGAAATATCCCGTTTCACCACATGTGTGGCATACTGGACTTATTCCAGCCTCGGGGGTTGGAGTGATGTATTGGGTCGGGGTCCTACAGAAACAGGCGGTGTGCCCCTTCTTGTTGTACTTATCGCAATACCATTCCCGGCAGGCTCCATGATGATGGTAGTTGCACTTGCTGCAGTGTGGGAGGTTTCCATAATATGGTTTTCTCGGTGTTGAGGTGGTAGGGTTAGTGGGGGTATGGACTGCTACAGCTTGTTGCCTTTTGGTAGGCCCTTGAGTCGAACTGTCCCCTTTCTCATTTCTGAACTTTCGTTTCATGTTCTTAGGTTTTGGGTTTGGGGTGTCTTGGTAAGTTGTCACTCATTGGTTTCTTTGGTTGTTACTACGGTTGGAATTGTCGACACTGTTTCCATTTTCGTTTGTGTTGTTGGCGTTGAGTTGCACTATGACAGCTGTCACGGCGGCTGTTACAGTGGCTTGGAATATACCGAAGTCTATCTGCGGAACTGGTGTTTTGCCGGTGTGCTAGTTATTTCCATGGAAAGACATGATTCTGTTGCATGATGAGAAGCAAGTTTGTGAGTAACTATGGTCATTTCTAGTTGTTATGATAGTCCTAGTTTCATCTGTAAAGTTTCGTTGCCTCTGGGCATCCGTATGGTGTTCTTGTTTCTCGTAGATATGTTGAATCTTCGCTCCATCATGCATCGAGTTTTGTCACTGATCTGCATTACTTCATAATGGAGAGCCCGACTCTGGATGTTCGGACGAGCCTCTTATGTCTGCTCTTGATAGGGTAAGGTTCCTTGATGGTTTCTCCAGCTCCTTACTCTTCTGCTGATTGTTGTGGTGGGGGGGGGCTACATCTACCTATGTTGTTCGTGCGGGAATGGGAAGGTATAAAGAATCTATGAGATTAATAAATGTATCTTCATTGAAATGTTTATGATGATCCTTACCGGGTCCTCCTATATTTATGTAGTGTATACGGATTATATATAACCTTAACGTACACACTCAGTAATTATAGACCTACCATTGGGGGTCTTTTAGTGTTCACATAAGTTAATTATGGTGCCTAAAATACTCCTATAGTATTTTAATTATATGTTTGATTCTAATGTTCCTTTGCATGTACAGTTGGTAAGTTTTAGACTTGTTGCAACACCACTATCACTCCCAAACACATGTTGGTCATATCTCAAATAAATATAGTTGATTAGGCTATATTTATCCCAGATATGATTACTTAACTGTCTAGGTTTGACTTTAGTGTCCAACATTTGAAGACTCTGGTTTTGTTCTTATCACGATACTGTCCTAGTATGTATAAAATACTTATACTTTTAAGGTTTACTTTTAGTCAGAGAGTTTTAGTCTCATTGTATTTATAGTTGTATATCTTGTATGGTTTAATATACTAGTTCACTATAAACAATGCTCTGAAACCAACCAGAACAGTGGAAACGTCTGGGGGCGAATGGAGTGACTTCATGTACAGTATCATAACAATTGAATATGAATGAAACATAGCATTCCAAGTGACATACATTGAAAATACACACTTACATAGTTTACATATTGTACGTGTTCATCAGTTACACAAAAGTGACAAAAGTAAGACTTCATAAGATTTCGCCACTTGATATCATAGCAGAGCTGATTACCTGTTACTGGTTCCCTGAGAATACAAGTCGTTTGAAAAGCGTCAACTAAAAAGTTGGTGATTTCATAAGCATTTTTGTATAAAATGGTTTTGCACTTGTTTAGAATAATTCTCGTGGTACTTCCAGAAAATCCGATATTTTCTATGAAAATAGTTTGTAAGTCTCGTTCCAAAATTGTGAATATATGCATGCATGTCCTTTGTTTTCTTTTGTTTGTAATTGCAAAGAGTGTGTTCCCAAAAAATCCAATATTTTCTTATAAAAAAATTGTAGTCTTAAACCCTAAGACTCGAAGTGTAAGTGACCGCATACTGAAAAATGATACATAGTTTTATACTTTAAATAAAACCGGTGAAGTGTAAGCTTCCCGTAAACCAAAATCCTATTGTTATTCCCTATGTGAGTCGCTATAACCATGTTTGATACGACTAAAATCCTGTCATGACATTCTTCAGGCGTCAGTTTCGGTAAGATATTTTTCACCCTAGACTAGCCTCGTCTGGCTGTAGCGAACAACTCAGATGTGGGGGTGTCAACCCCGTATAGATCTATACACAATTACCCCGCTCTCCTTCCAGGAGACTCTGGTTATAACTACAGGACTTACGGTGTACGCTAGGTAGGTACGGCGAAGGAAAGTCTCACAAGAGCCTTAACAGATTTACGTGAACTATGACTCCATTTAACTTGCAAAATAAGATAATCATGCCTTTAAATAATTATGTGTACCTTTGAAAAGTGTGGTTTGTGACCTCCAAACTATACTGATTATAGTTTATTATGTTTGTTTGTCAAGACAATTTATATGATCATATATATAAATACATATAAGTTAGTATGTCTAGATGTTTTAAAAGAACATATCATGTAAACTTACATCTAACACAAGTTTAAGAACTTTTAGTATGATAAAGAAAACTTCTAGTTTTTGACTTTTCCGTCCATGTTTTTAGAAAAATTATAGAAAAATCATCGTAAGTCTAAATTTGGATCCGTAAACTCTCATAGCTTAGAAAATGAGTCTACTTTGTTCATAATTTTTATGATAATTTTTAGTGGTCTCAAACCAGTGTGAAAAAATGTTCATCTTCACAGACTGGTGTGAAATCATTTCTAGAATGATAGGCAGTTTTGTAAAAATCACCATAAATTGTAGGAAAATCGTATGAACGCGTGCGAGTAGTCCTTAGAAAGGTATAGACCTTTACTATTTTCCTATTGAACATTTTTGACATATATTAAGTTTAAGAAGAGTAAAACAGACCGTGAACAGATCATAACTTTTCTGTAAAAAGCTGATTTTTTAAGCTTAGATATGTTTTAGTGACCTAACTTGTATTTCTAGTTTACAAAGCCTTTAGAGCCTCCAAATAGGATCTGTTTACTTGTATCCCCTCCCCCCCCCCCTAAAACTTGAAAAAACTTGAAAATGAAGGGGTATAAACTCACCTTGAGTGGATTTCTTAGTGGATCAAGAGATGAAGATGAAGATCCTCAAGCTTAGAACACTTGAAGATGGTTGAAGAACACTTGAAGATGGTATTACCCTATGGATAATAACACATATAAATGTGTGTAAATGTAACAAAACTAGTATGAATGTGTATAAAAACACTAGATTAACAAGGAATTCTTACCAAAAATCCTAGGAACCAACTTGGAAGGATGGATCTTTGGAAGACTTGAACTTGTTCTTGAGAGTATTATGGAGGAATGAAAAAGATGAAGTGAGAGATGAAGATGAAGAGAGAGGGGGAGAGGTGAACGAAACTTATGGGGGAGGTAGGGTGGTGGGGTGGGTAGGGGGTAAGGGGTGGGATGAGGTGATGTTTGCATTGTTATATGTTGGGTAATGGTCTTGATACATGTTGGTTAATGTTTTATGTTGGGAAAAGATGTAACAATCATGTCACTAAGTCAACTCTTCTTATTTTTATAAAAATCTAGGTAATTTATAATAGTGGGGTAATTTTTATAAAAAGATAATATTCTTTATAAAAAAGTATGGTATTTTTATAAAGAAAATATGGTATAAATGATGTATAAATATTTAATTTGAATTATAAAAATTCAAATTGTTAATAAAATCATTATTATCAAAAAATAATAATATGTTACACGAAAATTAGGTTAATCCCTAAATTCTTTTCGTTAAAAGTTGGAAATTTTAGGCCGGGTATGGAATTTGTCGTATTTGGTGACGAATTCACCAAAAATTTGTATTTGTAGCATTTCTTACGAATTTGCCATGTTGTGTAAGGATTATGAATTCCACTACATCGTCTTATGAATATTATTTATACTAAAACAATATACAACTAAATTACCGAATTGTTACGATACTAACCTTATTTAGGGTTTATGTTCTATAATTTCCAATAAGAGTGGTGCTTTGTATTATAACTTATCAATCGTACATTGGACTCATTATGGAATATCACAATTCGCCTAAATTCTAATACAAGTTGGGTTGACCTGGTTGAATTTTGTTGAATTTGTTTGACCCAGAATTGACAGTTGTCACATTTTAGTTGACTTTGGATTATTTTCATACGGATAAACAGTCGGAGACGGATAGATAAATGGAAGGAAAAAAAACAAAAAAGTTAAATATGAGGACCAATATACAAAAACTATACAAAAAGACGAAAATGACAGACACAGAAAGTGCAAGGATGAAAACAGTAAAAAAAACGTAAGTTTCACTATTCCTAACTCGTTGTTGACTCTTTTAGCGAAAAAACTCGGGCTTTACCCCGAGCAATTTTTTGTGTTTTTTATGAAAAAATGTAAAAGTTTTGACTGTAAGGACCAAAAGTGTCAAAATGACTAAAGAATTAAATGGGTTGGAATTAGCAAGTTTTTAGAAAAGGGACCAAAGTTTTCAATTCCTTAAAGTTTTGTGGCCAAACTTTGAATATTAAAATGTTCCAAAAAAATGTAAAAATTTTGATTGCAAGGACCAAAAGTGTCAAAATGGCTAAAGAATGAGGGGCAAAGTTGAAAAAAACACGATGTAAAAGTTTTGACTGCAAGGACCCAAAGTTTCAAAATGGCTAAAGAATTAAAGGGGTTGGAATTAGCAAGTTTTTAGAAAATGGACCACAGTTGTCAATTCCTTAAAGTTTTATGACCAAACTTTGAATATTAAAAGGTTCCAAAAAAATGTAAAAATTTTGATTGCAAGGACCAAAAGTGTCAAAATGGCTAAAGAATAAGGGACAAAATTGTTAAAAAACATACTACTTTACTATTCTTAACTTTGAATATATATATATATATATATATATATATATATATATATATATATATATATATATATACTATCTTATAAAAGAAATCTTACTATTTCTATAAATAGATTGAATATAATAATATTATTTTTTTAAGATGTTCAAACCATTAAGCTGAAAGTACAACCCACAATCAATATTATAATATTATAATTTAAATCGTACAAATATCAATGCAATAAATACAAGTATTTAATACCTTATAGTTATAGATCCGGCTCGTATCTTGACTTGGCCCTCTTCAAAATTGAATTGTCATTTGAATTTCCAGTTTATTCGCCTGATTTAAAGTTTAAAAGGTAGACCATATATCTTCAACCACCGATCAAACTACATAATCTCTCAAATCCTAATGTCACCCTCTCTCAATCCTAACAAACGAACTTCCCTACCACCTCTCCGCTGTCAACAACCAGTCTCCCAGTCTCTTACTCTCTGTGGTGTTGCTTCTTTGATGCAGAGCAATATCGATGCCACCAATATCCCATTCCTCTTTCTCTTTCTGCTAGAAACGCCTAGTCAAACTGTCAAACCCCATTCAAAATCGACTGTCAAATCCCCTTCAAAATTGTCGATGCTTCTGTTGCTCCGATACCGGAAGACGCTGAATTGTTTTCAACAACGACGACTCCCTACAGTGGTGATCCCCTCTTCTGTTTCATTTCCATTGAACGTCTGGTTCCCTTCTCCTGGTGTGTTCTGTACATATATCACTTTGCATTATAGCTCTCGAGTTCAAAATCCAACCCTCGTGAATATATATCCTTCTACCATACTCAAACCTTGTTTCTTCCACGATCTAAGCCTAATCGATTGATATTTTTCTTTGGTAATTTTCTTTCTCCTTATTCCATTTAATCTTATTTTTTTTCCATAATTTGCATTTTTTGTTTCAATTCAGAGTCAGATCAAGGGTTTTCCAACCCAATTTTGATATGATTTTATTAACAGATCTTCCACTTTACACCACCGCCACCGATGTTGCTGCACCTTCATTTTCACCTCTCTTTCTCTCTAATTTGTTTTTTTTTTGTGTAATTTTCGCAGGTTTTAAAACATAAATGAACATATTTTCGAGCTTAAGACACATTTTGAAGCATCAACCTAGGATCTCAAGTATGCATTCATAAGTATGGATTTTTGTTTTCTTAAATTTGCTCATAACATATTTAGTTTTTTGTTTATATATTAGCAAGTCAAATACGAAGTATACCAGGTGTGTGTTTCCTTTTTCTTTTCTTCCATATTTTTCTAACTGTGTGTGTTTAACTATTTATGTGAGAAATAGTCTCGAATCTATGTGTCTATGTTTAACTCTAATTGTATTTGTTTGTGTTATTTACTTTGGTCCAGTGGTTTCTGATGTGGGTTTTGAAAGAAAATCGACTATGTAGTGGTGTGAACCTGCTGCTTCATAGCCACTGCTACTTCAGTTTGGAAGAGGTAAACCTAAAATTATTTCCTCTTTCAACCTCTCTCTCTCTCTCTATATATATCCATTTAATGATAAATCTGTAACTTTGTTTTTTTTTTTTCTGTTTTTTTTGTGCTTTTTTTTCTTATATGCAGAGATTGGTATCAAGTAAGCACCAAATGAAGGTTTGGAATCTGGTAATAAGGTTTGAAATCGTAATTTTTTTGTTTATCTACTTATTACTTGAAATCTGCATATTTTTGGAGCAAGAAAACTTACCGCTCTGCCCATGGGTTTGGTGATTTGGTTACATTGGGAGGTACAATTAGAGGTAACATACTAGGCTCTTGCTGGAAGATTTCAAGTTGGTAGATTGAAGAGATGGTGAGGGGAAAACCTTTTGTTTCTTTGATGTTAACAAAATTAACTCTGGTTTGGTCCTTTATGCTTTGATCTTCTGTTTAGTTAACGATGTCATACTATTTAATTATCGGTAGGATGGTAAATCTGTAAAACCTTCTTCCTTCATATATTGGATAAAACCAAATTGTATTGATTCATTTATCAAAATGATTTGAAAACCTAAATATTGGTTTAGTGTCGCATATCGATTCAGTTTTCAAAATGATATTGAATTCCTTTTCCATTAAATCTTTGCAGTCTCCTTAAGGGTTTCAGATTTCTATGTATAATCGCTTCTCCCTATCCATGCTCTTTTCAGGTCGGGTTTTATGGGTTTTGTTTAGTTATATTTCAATTTAATGTTTCTGGTCGGTGTTTGGCTCTACAAGCTTTATAACGATTTGTTAACTTTGTGTTTATTGTGTAATTTTAAATCTTATACTTATTTGGGTGTGTATGTCGATTTTCTAGATCTATACACCAACGTGTTTTTGGCCTAGAGAAGCCTTAATCAGAGACAAAACAAGTAAGTCTAACTTTGATATTTTTTTGACAAAAATATTATAAAATATCAAGTTCGGGTGCATGTGATGTTTTTTAGAGATAGGGGCATAATCGGAATTTGACAAATGTCAATTTTTGTTTTAGTAACGTCCAACTTCGTTCAATAAAGCTATGGTTTTAGTAAACATGCAGTTTCATCCATGAAAGCTTTGGTTTTAGTAAGCATATGGTTTCATCCATGATTTAGTATTTCCTTAAGGTATCATGAATAAAAAAAACTACTTCTGAAATGAATAAAGTTTGAAGTGGAGTGAAAAATGATTTCTTCAAAGTGGGGAGTTATCCAGATGCTAACGCAGAAACAATAATACCTAATGGTGTCAAAGAGACTTCATTCTTGTCTTTGGTTTAGATGCTAACATAAACAATAAACACCCATGATCAGGTTATTTGAAAAACATACTTTCTAGTTCTTCTATTTGTTTCGTGTAATATGATATTGTGTTGTTGCCAACACCTGATACTATGAGATTGAAGTGAAAATGTTAGGTTCTATTCATTTTGATTATATGTGTTGAAATATGAACATATAATTTTGGTCTCTTTCACAGTTCCATTTGATGTAAATAGAAAGAGATGGGACACATGAAAGGAATCCAATTGTAGGCTCTTTCCATTTGACGTGTTTTTAGGAATTAATTGTTTAATTTCTTTTAATGAAAACATTAATCTATTAAAGTAGCTTCTTATGAGTTATGACCAATTGTTTATGATTTCTGGATTTTTTTAACCTGAACCTGCTGGTATCTGTTGCAGGAGATTTGTGAATGGTTGGGGTGTAATTGGAACATTTTTGGAGGGATTGGCATACGAACTCACCTCAGTATTACTACCTATTAATCTTTGTCATTCTACCCTTTAATCAATCAATTGTGAAGCATGTTCAATGTGTTTTTACAAGAATGCAAGATTGTGATTGGTTCTACAAGCACACCGAAAGCGACAACTGTTAACAGTCTTGAAGAAATACGAATCTAAATCCTAAGTATTACCGAAGCAAAAGGATAAAGGGATCAAATGGGAAACCACCAGAAGAATCAAAATCTAAGAATTCTTACAAAGAACTGATATGGAGAGGCAAAAATGGAAGTTGACACAACCATTAAACTGTATCTAAACAATCGAGAAAGTTAGCTTATCGTTTGTGTATTCCGTCTTATCCTTCAAATATAGGTTTGAATCTTTTCTCCGGTAACTTCTTCATTTTTCTGCTCCATTGAGAACATAATTCAAACTTGGAATTTCTTTGTGATTATGGTATCTTAATTTTGTTTTGGTTACTATATTTGGACTAAATGTTTTTTTTTTCAGTAACAGGTTGGCTTCCTTTGACATTGATCATGCTTTGAAAGATGCACTGAATGAGAATATCCAACATATGATAGGTGTCAAATAGTGGACCATTGATGAACTTCCCTCCATCAAAATTATGAAAACAACAGTGGTCACCACCAGTTTCAAAAACAATAGTTGAAAGGTTTTTTTTTTTGTAGGTCTTTCGGTGTTAGTTTAGGACTAGGTTAGTGGTAAGTCATAGTAAGTGTTATTAATGAAAGATTGAAATGAAACTTTGATTATTTTTTTATGTATTATTTGAAATTTCAAAATCTTTTATTAAAATTAATATACTTTTAACTTTTATGTATATAAGGTTATGAATTTTTTTTAATAATATAATATAACCAATTATGATTGTTAGTCTCAATTTTTTGATAGAAGGTTATGAATTTTTATTTTATTGCATATGAAACAAGTCAATGAAGCGTATGTAACATTCATTTTGTTTGACATGTACAACACTCATTGCATACGGTGCAATATTCATTGTGTATTGTACAATTTTCAGTCCAATACCGAAAATCGGAACCGAAAAGTTGACAATCCAATAACCGATAAGCAGTCCGAACATAAAACCGCAACTAATCTACCACTCCAAATGGCCTACAACTTTTGTTGCAAACTTTCCACACACACTCCCTCTCCCCCAACCCATCAAACAAACTTTAACGGTTATAAAGTAAATATTGGTCAAAAGAAAACTATCCTTATAAATGACACTATTTGCGGATGTCACGACACATTGATACTTTTACTTGTAAATCTAAAGCAACTATATACTTTCTGTTTTCATTTTTAAACAAAAATAGTAAAATGCTTTTAATCCAAAACAAAATTTTACTTTTATTTCATCCCTAAACAACATAATATTATTACTCTTAACTAAAACAACGATATATATATTTTTAAACAAATTTATTTTTAACTACAAACATCGTACTTTTAGTTTTAACTCAAAACAACAATATATATCATAGATATATAATCTAATTTTAAATTGTATTTGCAAATGCTTTACATGTTCATCGGAATATGCAACCCTCCAAATAATAGAATGCTCAAGAAACTACTCGCCGCCGCCGCTTTGCGCGGGTAGATTGCTAGTGTGTGTATATATATATATATATATATATATATATATATATATATATATATATATATATATATATATATATAGAAGTAAGTTCAAATAAGAACAGTAAATAGTGTGAGAACGTAAAAACACTATGTTTATGTTATTATTCTGTAATGAATTTTGTATATGTGTATTGTTGAAGTAATTCTAATATAAATATTAACTTTCGATTAGTCATATATTCATTACAATGTTATTATTCTATTATAAACTTATATATGAACATTTTGTAGTAAATTCTAATTTTAATTTTAACCTTTGACTATTCATTTATTCTTTGCTGAATAATGACATAAAATTGTCGATACAAAATTCATTGCAGAATAATAACATAAAAAGTGTTTTTACGTTCTCACACTATTTACTGTTTTTATTTGAACTGTCCTATATATATATATATATATATATATATATATATATATTTGACTATTCATTTATTCTTTGCTGAATAATAACATAAAATTGTCGATACAAAATTCATTGCAGAATAATAACATAAAAAGTGTTTTTACGTTCTCACACTATTTACTGTTTTTATTTGAACTGTCCTATATATATATATATATATATATATATATATATATATATATATATATATATATAGTGGCTTATTTACATGTTTTGATCTTCATAGTTAAATAGATAATTTTCAAAATACTTTGAATGTCAACTATATCAATATTTCTAATTTAATTTATAGTTTCTTCAAAATATTTCTTGAAATTCTTGTGAATGCAAAAGGATTTTGCAAATGAACTAAATTGTTGATCCGGTATATTGAATAACACATAGTGTACTTGGAATTGGATAGATTACACAAGTTTAAATTCGGAAAGAACAAAGAAACTTAGACATACCTTAATTTATTTCTCTTCAAGAGATCTAAACACAATTTTCTTGGATCTAAACTATTATGCCCTTAACACCATTGGGAGTGGCCGAACGCCACCTCCCCAAAAAGTGTGAGAAGATGGAAGGAGAGATGTTCAACAATAGAATGCCATGGAGGTTTCAGCCATAATCCAGGGACGGTGTTTGCCGAGTCTACAGAGCCGAGGCTCTGGCTACACCCCAAGCCTAATAGTTACTTTAGATATAATCCTAACATTACACTATATATAAACGTCAATAACAACCCATACGAATCAGATGATAACTTTAGTACATATCCTTGAATTTGTTTTCTTGTCATTACCTCAATTTGAATACGACCAAAGCTCTTATTATATTCTATCTCCATTTTAGCTTAGACTTATTTATTGCCCAAAAAAAAAAACCGTTGGCATGTACAAAGTTTGTAATCGTTACCAAATCACATATACGAAAATTGAAATTTAACATAAATTTAATGAAATCAATTTATTAACCCAAAGACTGCTAACTTGTTGGATGTTACATATACTATTCTTATATATTTTGAACTATTTAAATTTAAAATATGAAAATATATTTTCTATAAATTATAACAACATTTTCTTACGTACGAACAAATATTTAAAATAACCGTCATCTATAATCTTAATGATAATTTGTTCTTTTTGATAGAAACCAATATTTAAGTCATAATGTGCGTTGCGGCGAAGACCTCGTTTGCAAATAATAAAAACGAAAACTATAAAAAATTATGTAAGGAACCAAAACATGACTTTGATGTGTGGGTAACTCCTTTGCAATTCTTATATAAAATATGATTTACAAATGTCAACAGTGTACATATAGCACAGAGACAATTAGAACATATAAATTAGACCACAAAAATATCAAAATAAAGTTTCGATGTAAACAATTATGTATGAAGGAGACGGACGAACAGAAGAAAAGTTTGAAAGACATCGTAACAAAGTTAATAAAAATGAAAACTATAAAAGAAATTATCTAAAGGACAGAAACGCAACTTTAATATGTGTGATAACTTCTTTGTAATACGCGTATAAAATATAATTTACAAATATCAACAATCCACATATCACAGTGATGATTATACCGTATCAAATGGACCAAAAAATATCAAAATAGAGTTTCGATTCAAAAGATTATGTACGGAATAGACAGATAAAAATAAGACTTAAAATGTATATTAAGGAATTAATAAAAAAGAAGAATATATAAAGAAATGGTATAGGGAACCAAATACATACTTTAAAATATAGTAAAGGACCCAATCATAAATTATGAAATACAAATAATTTAATTTTAAAATTATAAAAAATAAAAACTATTAAATTAAAATTTCTTGAAGGAAAAAAATATAAATATGAAAATTTGTTATAGAAACAAAATCTATATTTCTAAGTAAAAGGTTATTTTACAACTTGTTTTACATGATATCAAAATAGTAATATGATCTGAATTTAAGAATTTATGTTTTGAAAATGGCAAAATATAGAAAAGCAAAACCATTTATGTAATAACATTCAGAAAAACCCTTATATTTTGTTTATATGTAGAAAAAATGTAACATCTCAAAATTCAAGACCAAAAATTTCATTTTTATATAATAGAAAAACACTTAACAACTTTGTTCCGAACATTGAAAACGTTTCATTTAATATAGATATCAGAGTCTAATCTCAAAGATCACATAATGCAGAATAATATGGGTGAATGCGATGCGATCGTCCCGAGCTCATTTTCTGAAAACTGAAGGTACCTGAAACCAAAACTGTAAACTGTAAGCACGAAGCTTAGTGAGTTCCCCAAATACCACATACCTGATGGGTTTGAGCCATAAGAACTTTCCTATGTGCACATGCAAACCCTAATGCTTGGATCTAGGTTTCTCTAATTGAACATGCAATGTATCCAAGACTTACAATTCTAGATCTAGTGATTACAATAGAAGCTTGACATATGAAATCAGATCTAGATGAATACCTTTTTGTAGCTTGCTTGAATCTTCTTGTTCTTGGAGCTTAGAGTCACAATTGTCACTCCTCTAATGGCTTACAAACACCAACTAGCAAGAGGTTGATTTGGAGAGAGAGGAGAGATGTAGAAATCGGCTCTAGGGTTCCCAAGGAAGCAAGGTGGCTGATTTCTCCAACCCATGGGGTTTATTTATACTGTGAGCTTCTAGGGTTTCAGCCAAAACACTAATGGACAACTTAATCACCAAGCAGCACATGGAACCTTCTAGATTAAGGCCCTTGGACGAAATCTGGATGGGATCCTCCCATGATTTCGTCCACCCCTTGCTCCATAGGGTTTCCTAGCCCAAAACACAACTATCACACATTTGACAGTTTAAGCCCCGTTATTCAATTAACCTCTTTTAGTCACCTAATTAATTCTTAATTAATCTATGACTAATATTAATCAAATCATATTATTATTCCTTTAATATATTATTCTCATAATATATTAATATAATAATATCTCTTCTCTCTTCATAAATCACCCTGTCAAGTTGCTATGGTGAAGGCAACCCAAAAGGACCATGCACAACCGGGTCAAGTACTTACCAAATATAGTTACGGGCTTAGACACTAATCCAACAGTCTCCCACTTGGATAAGTCTAGTAACTATAAATGTAGGCCTAATCCGATTAGCAATCGTAGCTCTCAAAGACGCTGTCAAACTCTGATCTTATCAGTAACCTGTCCTTCAGATAAGGGATCGTATAATCCTCTGTTCTAGATATCGTGCGGACAAATACATGGAACATTGTCATACTTATTGTCCAGCAATTGGTTTCTCGATATCAGATTCATTTGACATAGAACTTAATTGAACACATCAATTTAGTCCTGACCGGGCCCGACACATAAGTCAAATCTAATCATCGAGGGGCCCTGATATCGCTTTTACCCTCTTAGGATAAAAGGAACAGATAAACTTCGACTTATATGCATTTATTATCCACTAATCAAATCATACACAACAATGCGTTTTATAACATCAAGTTACTGATGCGTTTACGCATTATCAATGCACAACCAATTAGCAAACAATAAACCATATATCTAGGTTTTAAGACCATATGATATTACCATCTTGCGATCACTCGTGATAAATTCCATGAAGTGATTCCAGCAGGTGTGGGTTTATTCCAATGCTCAAATCAAGCTCATAAGCACTCATGAACATTGTAGCAAACTTTTGCTATGTATAATACACTTTATACAATCTACACACCAATTCATGACAATATTCATTCATATCTACTTCCAACATATGAACGACTGTGGACCGTTTGAATAATTCGATTATTATCAAATAATTCAATTATTCAGGAAGTCAAAACATGCAAAATGAAACAATAGGTAAATGATTAACATAAGACAGTAACATTACTAATAAATAATACTCTTTTATTTAATCATAAAATGTTAATAACAACTTATCTATTACACGTTTCCAAACTATCTAATCTAAACTAATATCATCCTTCAGCCCGATGCTCCTAGCGTTCTGCAAGTGCTTGACCCTGCTCAGTCCCTTCGTAAGCGGATCTGCTGGGTTATCCTATGACGATACTCTCTTCACTACGAGGAGTCCCTCTTCCACCCGATGTCGAATAAAGTGATATTTTCTGTCGATATGTCGAGATCTACCGTGATCTCTTGGTTCCTTGATCAAGGCAACCGCTCCTTCATTATCACAGAAAATCTCCATGGGCTCCTTTATGGCTGGCACAACTCCAAGGTCTCCAATGAAGTTCTTCAACCATATTGCCTCCTTTGACGCTTCGCTTGCTGCAATGTACTCTGATTCGCACGTTGAATCAGCTACGGTTTCCTGCTTGGAACTTTTCCAAGTCACTGCTTGTCCATTGAGGGTAAAGACCCAGCCCGACTGCGAACGATAGTTGTCCCTGTCGGTCTGAAAGCTGGCGTCACTGTACCCTTGCACCTTTAAGTCATCACTCCCACCGAGGACTAGAAACCATTCCTTGGTCCTCCGAAGGTACTTAAGAATATTCTTGAATGCGATCCAATGTGCTCTGCCAGGGTTCCCTTGATATCTGCTGACCATGCTCATAGCGAAGGCCACATCAGGGCGAGTACAAGTCATAGCATACATGATTGAGCCAACTGCGGAAGCGTATGGTACTCGTGTAACAACGTAAATTTTCAAAACAATTTTTCATTTTTAAATCATATTTTCAATCATCAAAACGATATCAAACAAACTGTATCCAATATAATCATAACAAACAAATCCCAGAATCTCAAAACATAATCTCTATGAGTGTGTACGGATCATGCCGGCGCCTTCCCGCGATCCTCGCTAGTACCTAAAACACATAACACAACAACTGTAAGCATAAATGCTTAGTGAGTTCCCCAATATACCACATACAACACATACGCCTTTCCAGGCCATAATTCTGTAGGATCTTCCGACCCAAGTGTCTCAGGGGACTTCCGTCCCGAATCCCGGTAGACCTTCCGGTCCTACCCGTATCGACCTTCCGGTCCGTAACCTCCTGACCTTCCGGTCCATGTCATCTTGACCTTCCGGTCCATAACATCTTGACCTTCCGGTCCTTATCATACATAACATACATAACACATACATTTCACATAACAACATATAACACATACATCTCATAGCATACAAGACCTTCCGGTCACACATAGGTACCCTTCCAGGTACAGTATAGTGAGAAGACTCACCTCAATGAAGTCGGATAACTCTCGTGCTCAACGTCCCGACCTAGCCTCCTCCTATCATTCAAATAACATCCTCGATCAATACTCTCTCATAGTCTCATCTCTAAAGATTGGGTAGAAGGCCATTCTACCCCTCCCTGAACTCTCTTGAATCAGTCTTGACCAGAACCCTAAGGTCAACGAAAGTCAACGGTCAAACTTTGACCCGACTCGTCGAGTGCACACGGGCGACTCGGCGAGTCCATGCGGGTCCTCTGAATCCTTCTAGCCTCTCTTGGCTCGTCGATTCATCCTTCCACTCGACGGGTTCCTCCTATCACGAATCGTGGGCAACCCCGACTCGACTCGTCGAGTCCACTTATGAACTCGGCGAGTTGCTTTCATGTTCATACTTAAATGACCTTCTAAGGTCAAATCTGCTTCTCTAATCTATAGATCTGACCTTCCCAAGCATGATAATCACGTAAAGGTCGAATCTTGGTACACATGCAACACACCCAAAGCTTCTTTTGGTGAAATAACCTCTAAAATGGCCTCCTAGGCTCATAAGTCAAAAGGTATGGCATAAAGCAGAGTGGTAAGGACTCTCTGGGCCTCTTAAGGTCCATATCTATGAACCATCTCGCCTTGGGACCTCACATACTCCAGATTCAACTAAAAGAGGCATAAAGAAAACCCTAGATTTCATTAGAATCATTATAAACACGAGAATGGCACAGATTGTTACCTCCAACAGCTTCCTCTGATCAAATAGAAGTGGATCCAAGCTCCTAAACCCGCTTAGCTTGTTCTACCTCCTTCCTTCTTGCTAAAACACACAAGAAATGGTGAATTAGCCTTCCTCTTGCACCACAAACGATCTCTCTGCTCTCTAGGGTTTCTCAGGGGTGAAGTGGCCGCAAATGGAGGCCATAAAGGCCTTTAAATAGGGCACAGACCCCGAGAATTAGGGTTTTAATCCACAGCGCGGACTCGTCGAGTCCACTCATCAACTCGTCGAGTCCCTTCATTAATCCAGTCAACAAAAACGCGATCCTACTCGACGAGTCTAGGCGTCAACTCGTCGAGTCCCTCCTCAAAACTCAAAATAAATGAATAACGTAGAATACCTGGGAATCCGGATGTTACAACTCGGCTCATCTCTGCTATCTCGACTTCAGTACTCGGACTTTGAGTCTTACTCAACTTGGCATTACTCTGGATTGGTAACTCCCCTTTCTTTGAATTCTCCATACTAAAACGTTTTAGTACCTTGTCCAAGTAAGTATTCTGACTAAGTCCTATTAGTCTCTTACTTCTATCTCGCACTATCCTTATTCCCAAAATATAGGAAGCCTCTCCGAGGTCCTTCATAGCGAAGCACTTCCCGAGCCAGGACTTAACCTCCTGCAGTGTCGGGATGTTGTTTCCTATGAGTAGTATGTCATCGACATATAGAACGAGAAAGCTTACTACACTCCCACTGGCTTTGACATATACACACGATTCATCTTCGCTTCGCAGAAAACCAAACTCTTTGACCTTCTCGTCAAAACAAAGATTCCATCTGCGAGACGCTTGCTTGATTCCATAAATGGACTTCTCAAGCTTACACACTCTATTGGGATGCTTCGCATTGACAAAACCCTCTGGCTGAGCCATGTAAACATCCTCAGCCAACTTCCCATTAAGGAAAGCGGTTTTGACATCCATCTGCCATATTTCATAGTCATGAAATGCAGCAATGGCCAGCATCACCCTGATAGACTTTATCTTCGCAATTGGTGAGAAGATTTCGTCATAGTCAGCTCCAGGAGTTTGAGTGAAACCCTTCGCAACCAATCGTGCCTTATAAGTGTGCACATTTCCATCCACATCAGTCTTCTTCTTGAAGATCCACTTGCACCCGACCATCTTACGACCTGGTACATTGTCAACCAAATTCCAAACTTGGTTGTCATACATGGACTGAATCTCGCTGTCCATAGCCTCTTTCCATTTCGCAGACTCCGGGCCTGCCATGGCTTCCTTATAGCTGTTAGGTTCGTCCATATTCACTAGTTTACTATCACTAATGAACGTATCCCCTTCCATAGTAATATGAAAACCATAAAAATGGGGTGGAACACTAACCCTTTCGGAACGTCTAAGAGGTAAGGACTCGTCAATCGGTTCAACCGGAGTTTCCTCCTCGGGTTGACCGCCAGTGTTAGAGGTTCCTTCATCGCTCGACTCTTGAAGCTCTTCAAGATCGATTTGCCTCCCACTGTCTCCTTGGCTTATGAGTTCTCGCTCTCGGAAAACCCCTCTCCTAGCAACGAAGACAACATTGTCACTCGGTCTGTAGAAGAGATATCCAAAGGATTTCTGCGGATAGCCGATGAAAATACATCGCTCACTACGAGGTTCGATCTTGTCGTGAGTCTCTCGTCTTACGAAAACCTCGCAACCCCAAACCTTGATATGTGCCAACGAGGGAGCTTTGCCTGTCCACATCTCGTGAGGTGTTTTGGGAACCTTCTTCATAGGTACTAAGTTAAGGATATGGGCGGCAGTCTCTAAGGCATACCCCCAGAATGAGATAGGTAGTGAAGCACGACTCATCATGGAACGAACCATGTCTAGCAAGGTTCGATTACGCCTCTCAGCTACACCATTCAATTGTGGTGTCCTAGGTGGCGTCAATTGCGAAACTATTCCGCATTCCTTGAGGTAGTCGTGGAATTCAAGACTTAGGTACTCTCCACCTCGATCAGATCGAAGCATCTTGTTTTTCCTGCCCAACTGATTCTCCACTTCTTGTTTAAACTCTTTGAACTTTTTAAAGGTTTCTGACTTGTGCTTGATTAAGTAGATATACCCATATCTGCTATAATCATCTGTGAAAGTCACATAGAAGCGATTCACATCCCTTGTGGTGGATCTAAAGGGTCCACATACATCTGTATGTATGAGATCCAATAAACCCTCACCCCTCGCACAAGTGCCAGTAAAGGGTGACTTGGTCATCTTTCCAAGTAAACAAGACTCGCACACGTCATCGTCCCTAAGGTCGAATGACTCCAACACTCCATCCTTTTGGAGTTGGGCTATGCGTTTCTTGTTGACATGTCTAAGACGACAATGCCACAAGCATGCTTTGTCTATACTATTGGAAGAATCCACACACAACACATCATTTCGTAAGTTATCTACAACCATCACAGTTTCATATATTCCATTACAAGGCAATGCTTCAAAATATAAAACATTATTAAAATAAGCATAAATAGAACCCTTTTCATTATCAAATGAATATCTAAAACCTTGTCTATATAAACCATGAAATGAAATGATGTTTCTTGGCATAGCTGGCGAATAGCAACAATTATTCAAATTTAAATCTAATCCATTACTAAGCACTAAGGAGTAAACTCCAATCTTGGTCACAGGCGACGATCTTCTGTTTCCCATGATCAGATTCATCCTTCCACGCTCCACATCCCTATTTCTTTTTAGTCCCTGCAAATCAGAACATATGTGAAAACCACATCCTGTATCAATAACCTAAGAAGTAGCATGTGATAAACTATTAGATTTAATTGTGTAAATACCTGCGAAAGATGGCTTGATCTTTCCATCCTTGATGGCCTGCAGATATTCTGGGCAGCTTCTCTTCCAATGCCCTATCCTGTGGTAGTGGTGGCACTCTGCCTCTTTGGGTTTTGATTTGGGTTTAGCAGAACCAACTTTGGTTCCACTAGAAGAGGTGCCATCATGAGACTTTCCCTTGTGGTGGCCCCTTGAGGAAGCCTTCATCTTCTTACCCTTCCCTTGCCCTATTGCCAAGACAGGGGCAGCAGCTGGAGTTGGAGTTGATGCAACAGATTTATCCTTGAGGTTGCTCTCAGCAGTCCTCAACAAGCCCCGAAGCTTGCTCAAGGAGACCTCTTCCTTATTCATGTGGTAGGTCATGCGGAATTGGCTATAGCAGGAAGGCAATGAGTGAAGGATGATGTCAATTGCCAGCTCTTCATCGAAGTTCACATTCAACTTCAGCAGGCGATCAACATATCTCTGCATCTTTTGCAGATGAGCAGTAAGGGACTCTCCATTACCCATTTTGGTAGTGATCATCGAAGTGATGATTTCGTACCTCTCTTGCCTAGCGCTCTGGTGGTAGCGTTCCAGCAGATCCTGATGCATCTCGTAGGGGTACTTGTCCTCATAGGACTTCTGGAGTTCAGCAGTCATAGTCGCTAGCATGATGCAATGTACTTTCGTGGCATCACGCTCGTGGGCCTCATAGGCCGCGATCTCTTCGGCGGTAGCAGTGTCGATGTCAATCTCCTTTAGCTTCTCATCAAGGACATACTCTTTGTCCTCGTAGCGAGTGACCATGCGAATGTTGTGGATCCAATAACTGAAATTGGTCCCATCAAATATCACTTTCCCACACAAATTCGTGAGTGAGAATGAACCAGAGGAGTTTGACCCAGAAGCGTTGTTGTTTGCGTTCGACATTTGAAAAGGAAAAAGAACAAAGTTGATTAGAAATGAATTTCCCAAATTAATCACCCAAATGAAAAATTAGGGCTAGGAACCAACAACATTATTCACAAATTAGAAGAGGGATGCCGTAATCTAATAAGTAAATAATTTGAAGGCAAGTGAATGTCGATTCACTAATTCTCCACCATGAAAAACGAAAAAGAGGTTAGGTTTTAAATGTATTGAAAAACTCCTAGATCTTTTGAGATACATTGAACTTTTCAATGGCATGTTTAAATCTCGATATGCCCCTCTAGTTTGTGACTGGGATGCCGAGGATCACAAAGTGGGTGTGAATAAGCATGCAAATGTACATGGTGCCCTCATTGTTATAGTCACCTATTCGATGTGCTGGTTAACCACACACGCTCCATCGAACTATGACAAACAATGAGTCACCCTTTGCTACCATTGCTTAGAACCCAATTAATGTGCCGGTTAGCCACACGCGCTCCATTAACGTCTTAGCAAGGGTACAAAGTGTAATTTCATGGAATTGCATCAATTCACTTTTGCCTAAAGTAACTAAGATTGGGAATTTTGTAAAAACGTTTAGTTACTTTATATAGATTCATTATACTTTTAATGAGGAAAGGTTTGCCCTATCCTACCCGTTCGGCTAACGACCCTCCACCAATCAAGGAAGTGGTGGGTGAGAATGAACACCCATTAAACGGCCATTTTATAGGCCATAACCTTATACCCCCCTTATAGATCGGCTTCGTGAATGAGGCCTACTAACGGTAAGACTAGCATTTAAGTTATATATATATATATATATATATATATATATATATATATATATATATATATATATATATATTAATCTTATAATATTATAAGTATAGGGTGAATTTTAAAACTTTTAAAATTCTAAGGTTTGAAATTTAAATAGTCCAAATTAAAACTTTTAATCACAAAACTTAAATTTCAAAACTTGTGGACAAGTTTTGAACTTTTCAAAACATAGAGGATCAAATAGCAAATAATATAAATTAACTAATTAATTTAATGATTATCTAAATTTGACATAGTCAATATTACTTGCAAGACAATTTACCAATTAATTCAAATAATCAATTATTATCAAATAAGGAAATTATTATTTAAGCAAATGGTAATTATCTTTTGTTTTGTCAAGGATATAGTCAAACATATGAAAAAATTCGGATTTTATGGACCCAAAACGATTTAGGTAAGCATCCTTAAGGAAAACAGCAAGAAATCCCAAAAATCACTCTGACAGACGCTCCGACTCGCCGAGTCCCATTATGGACTCGTCGAGTTCATGCGACTCGTCGAGTCCACAATGGGACTCGCTGAGTCTGTCAGTCAGGGGCACAAAAAAACGATTTTTCATGGCAAGAACAATCAAACAATGCATCAATTCAATAGAAATCAACCAGTCTCTGATACCACTGATGGGTTTGAGCCATAAGAACTTTCCTATGTGCACATGCAAACCCTAATGCATGGATCTAGGTTTCTCTAATTGAACATGCAATGTATCCAAGACTTACAATACTAGATCTAGTGATTACAATAGAAGCTTGACATATGAAATCAGATCTAGATGAATACCTTTTTGTAGCTTGCTTGAATCTTCTTGTTCTTGGAGCTTAGAGTCACAATTGTCACTCCTCTAATGGCTTACAAACACCAACTAGCAAGAGGTTGATTTGGAGAGAGAGGAGAGATGTAGAAATCGGATCTAGGGTTCCCAAGGAAGAAAGGTGGCCGATTTCTCCAACCCATGGGGTTTATTTATACTGTGAGCTTCTAGGGTTTCAGCCAAAACCCTAATGGACAACTTAATCACCAAGCAGCACATGGAACCTTCTGGATTAAGGCCCTTGGACGAAATCTGGATGGGATCCTACCATGATTTCGTCCACCCCTTGCTCCATAGGGTTTCCTAGCCCAAAACACAACTATCACACATTTGACAGTTTAAGCCCCGTTATTCAATTAACCTCTTTTAGTCACCTAATTAATTCTTAATTAATCTATGACTAATATTAATCAAATAATACTATTATTCCTTTAATATATTATTCTAATAATATATTAATATAATAATATCTCTTCTCTCTTCATAAATCACCCTGTCAAGTTGCTATGGTGAAGGCAACCCAAAGGACCATACACAACCGGGTCAAGTACTTACCAAATATAGTTACGGGCTTAGACACTAATCCAACAATACCATACATATCAACTGGGCCATACATGCCATACATACTGTGAGCCATACATATCAATCATATATCAAATAGGGTGCTATGTGTAACATCCCAAATTTCAAGACCAAAAATTTCATTTTTGATATAACAATTTGGAAAACATTTATACGAAAACATAATTGTCACATCCAAAATTTGACACCAAATTTAAACTTTTCAAGCATAATAAAACCAAATAGTAATTGTTTACAAAAGTGTTTTCAATTCATTATTAAATCAGAGTGTCCCAAAAGCCAGATCATAAGGATGAGGAGCGGTACGGTCACGCCTTCGCCTTGCCATGAACTCCTGAAGTACCTGAAACAATAAACTGAAAACTATAAGCCCGAGGGCTTAGTGAGCTACCCCCAAAATACCAATACCTCACTGATAATACCATATCTGTAATAATCAAACAATCATCATGCATACTGGGCCATCGGCCTGACTGGACCGCCCTACAGGGCCTTCAGTTCAACTGAATCTATACCGAGCCTTCGGCATGACTGGACCGCCACGTGGGCCTACAGTCTCCCCGGACCGCTCATAGGGTGTGTTGGCCTTCAGCACAAAGCAGGCCCTCCTCAACCCAAGCAACAAACAAATAACCATGTGCGCATAACTAACATCTACTGGCATATACAAACAACGAACATATCTATCTCACTGATACACACGACGGATACACACGCATACATATCCTAGAGAAAACTCATCCGACTCGCCGAGTTGTTCATACAACTCGCCGAGTCTATGTCAATATTCATCGGACTCGCCGAGTTGCTCATACAACTCGCCGAGTCTATGGAAATCTTCATACGACTCGCTGAGTCAACCTTGCTACTCACCGAGTTCCTTCAGCCCTTAAGCCATACAGACTCATTTAAGCCATGCAATGGCTCCAAATTACAGATCCAAGCTTCTAGAGCATGCTTTTCACGTAAAGTTGCAAACTTTACGTGTATGCATGGCTAAAAAGGCTCTTATTGGCAATTCTAAGCTCTTAATGGGGTTTCATGCACAAGGAGGGTCTCAATCACCCCCAAACCCGCAACTTTATGACTCTAGGACTTAGGAAGGGTCCAGATCTGTAGTTACAACTTCAGATCTAGCCCATAGCTCCCCATATCAACTCAAAATCCATAAAACCCTAAAACTCATCCAAAAGAAAAGAGATCTAGAAGGAAAGGGAAGTAAAGATTGCAACTTGATACCTCCAGAAGATGCAAGCTGAGGTAAGGTCTGCTTCCCACACCTTCCTTGCTTCAACTCCTTTGCTCTTCAAGCTTTTCCCTCCTAGCCAACCTTCTTTCCAAGGCTTAAATCACACCAAGAAGAGTACCACACGAATTAGGGTTTTCACTGAGCTCTCAAAGACTGTAAAGAGGCCAAAGGAGGCTGAGGCTCCTTTAAATAGGGTGCAAAACCCCGGGATTTAGGGTTTCCTCTGCCAGCTCCTACTCGTCGAGTCCCTTCATGGACTCGGCGAGTAGGTCACTAAACACGCGTATCAAACCCGTTGCTACTCGACGAGTAGGGCAACCAACTCGTCGAGTAGGCCTTGAAACCAATTAAATTCTTATTTAAACAATACCTGGGAATCAGGGCGTTACAATTCTCCCCCACTTGAACTAGACTTCGCCCTCGAACTCCGCTGGAATAAACAATGCCGGGTAATGCTCCCGCATTTCCGCCTCCGGCTCCCACGTCCACTCGGATCCTCTCCGATGCTCCCACTGCCCTTTTACCAAAGGTATCTCTTTATTCCGCAAAATCTTCTTCTTCCTTTCCAAGATGGCTACAGGCCTCTCTACGTAATTCAGGCACTCATTGAATTGAATATCATCCATCGATACTACTGCCTCCTGGTCCATAATACACTTCCGCAATTGCGATACATGGAATGTGCTATGAATTCGGCTGAGCTCCTCCGGTAGCTCAAGCCTATAAGCCACCTTGCCCACCCTGGCAATAATCCTGAATGGCCCAATATAGCGGGGACCCAATTTTCCCCTCTTCCTGAAGCGGATCACACCCTTCCAGGGCGAGACCTTCAGAAGTACCATGTCACCAACCTGAAACTCTAAATCCGATCGGCGTCTATCAGCGTAACTCTTTTGCCGACTCTGAGCGGTGTGCAGCCGCTGTCTGATCTGCTAGATCTTTTCGGTAGTCTGCAAGACTACCTCTGTTCGACCCATCACTCTGTGTCCAACTTCACCCCAACAGACCGGGGTTCTACATCTCCGACCATACAACAGCTCAAAAGGCGCGGCGCCAATGCTGGAATGATAGCTGTTGTTGTAGGCGAACTCTGCCAGCGGTAGGTGAGAATCCCAGCTCCCACCGAAATCAATAACACACGCCCTCAACATATCCTCGAGGGTCTGAATGGTCCGCTCGCTCTGACCGTCGGTATGCGGGTGGAAAGCTGTACTAAAGTGCAGCCGCGTACCCAGTTCCTCGTGGAACTTCTGCCAAAAACGGGAAGTAAACCTGACATCCCGATCGGAGACAATAGAGACTGGAACCCCATGGCGAGAGAAAATCTCGCTGACATACATATCGGCCAATTTCTCGGCCGACGAACTCTCCCGTATGGCCAAGAAATGGGCACTCTTGGTCAATCGATCCACGATGACCCATATAGCATCAAGCCCCTTCGCCGTTCTCGGCAACTTGGTAATAAAGTCCATCGTGATCTGTTCCCATTTCCACATGGGAATCTCCAGGGGCTGCAGTTTTCCATGCGGCCTCTGATGCTCGGCCTGGACCATCCTACAAGTCAAGCACCTCTCGACGTACCAGGCGATTTCTCGCTTCATGCACGGCCACCAGTAACTCAAACTCAAATCCCGGTACATCTTGGTGGCCCCCGGGTGTATAGAAAAGTGAGACTTCTGAGCCTCCTCCATCACTGTCTGCCGGATCCCTCTGGTCATCGGAACCCAAACCCGACCATGTCGGGTCAATAATCCACGGCTATCCTGAACAAACCGGGCGTTCTTGCCCTTAATCCGCTCCGTCTTCCAGTTCTCTGGTCTCATGCCCTCGACCTAGGCATCCCTAATCAAGCCCACAAGCGGGGAATCCACCGCTATCCTCATACAACTTGCCGGGGTAAAAGACCCAGCTGACTTGCGGCTCAAAGCGTCTGCAACCACATTCGCTTTACCAGGATGTTAAAGGATCTCACAATCATAGTCCTTGACTACATCCAGCCACCTGCGCTGCCTCATATTCAGGTTCGGCTGATCCATGATGTGCCTCAAACTCTTGCTATCCGTGTATATAGTACATCGGACCCCGTACAGATAATGCCTCCAAATCTTGAGAGCGAAAACCACCGCTCCCAACTCAAGATCGTGCGTAGGGTATTTCGTCTCATGCGGCTTCAGCTGCCGCGATGCATAGGCTATAACCCGTCCCCTCTGCATGAGGACCGCCCCCAGACCTGTGATGGACGCATCACAAAATACTACGAAATCCTCGACTCCCTCGGGGAGCGTCAACACTAGCGCCTCGCACAAACATCGCCGGAGGGTCTCAAACGCCCTCTGCTGCTCAGGGCCCCACTGGAAATCCACCCCCTTCCTCGTAAGACGAGTGAGGGGTACTGCGATCTTGGAGAAATCTCGAATAAATCTCCGGTAGTACCCTGCTAAACCTAAGAAACTCCTGATGTCTGAGGGAGATTTCGGAGTCTTCCACTGCATAACCGCCTCCACCTTGGCCGGATCGACCAAAATCCCCTCCTCGTTAACAAGATGTCCGAGAGATAGAGAAGAAGAGAAGGAGAGAGGAGAGAGAGAGACGAGAAGAGAAAGGAGCAGAGGAGAAGGAGAGTCCAGCAGCTCCCTGAGATGCTCCTCATGCTGCTCTCGGGTCTTGGAATACACCAATATATCGTCTATGAACACAATGACCGAGCGATCGAGCATCGGTCTGCAGACCCGGTTCATAAAATCCATGAACACTGCCGGTGCGTTGGTGAGCCCAAACGGCATCACCACGAACTCGTAATGACCATAACGAGTCCGAAACGCGGTCTTCTCCACGTCTTCCTCCCTCACCCTGACCTGGTGATATCCGGACCTCAAATCGATCTTGAAAAACCAAGATGCACCCTGAAGTTGATCGAAAAGATCATCTATCCTCGGGAGTGGATAACGGTTCTTCACCGTTAACTTATTCAACTCCCTATAGTCAATGTACATCCTGTGCGAACCGTCCTTCTTCCTTACGAAAAGGATCGGTGCTCCCCAAGGTGAACTACTCGGACGAATAAACTGCTTACTCAGTAGTTCCTGCAACTGAGATGACAACTCCTGCATCTCTGGCGGTGCCAGTCGGTACGGCGCCTTAGCAATAGGGGCCGCCCCCGGCACCAGATCAATCCTGAACTCCACCTGCCTCTCCGGAGGCACTCCAGGTAACTCCTCCGGAAACACGTCAGCAAACTCTCTAACCACCGGGACCTCTGAAACTGAAGTCTGATCCCTGACCCGCGTGTCCACCACACACACTAAATAACCTGCACATCCGTGCTGAATATACTGTCGTGCCCTGGCGGCCGAACAAAACCCTGATCCTACTCTGGTGCCCTCACCATATACCACCAGTTCTCCCCCACTTGGGGTTCGAACTACTACTCGCTGTCCCTCACAGTCGATCATGGCGCCAAACCGGCTGAGCCAATCCATCCCTACAATCACACACACTTCCCCCATGGGAATAGGAATCAAATCTATCGGGAATGATACCCCAAAAATCTCCAGCTCGCATCTCCGGTAAACTGAAGAAGCAGAAATCCCGTGCTCGTTGGCGATCGCAACTCGCAACGGACACTCAAGCTCATCTACCGACACACTGAACTCTCTACTGAAAGTCTGAGATACAAACGACCGACTCGCCCCCGAGTCAAATAAAACCAAAGCAGGAAAAGAGTTTACTAAAAACGTACCTAAACACAGGCACCAATGATAAGCACAACATAGATAAAATGACTGAAACAGAAAATAGAAACATACCAGCAACCACATCCGGTGCTGCCTTGGCCTCCTCGGCCGTGAGCTGGAAGGCGCGCCCCTAAGCCTTTGGAGGCTCCGCCTTGACTGGCCTCCCATCCCCAATCCTCAAAGTAGCCGGTGCGGATCCCTGCGCTGGCTTGGCAGCGAGCTGCAGACAGTTGGTCTTCACATGACCAACCTGATGACAATGGTAACAAATCCTCATATCTGCTGGAGGGGAGGACTGACGTCAGTCCCTGGCATAGTGCCCCTCCTTGCCACATTTGTGGCACCACCTCCTGGTCGACAAACCCCCGAATGACCCTTGCCACACTTTCCACAAGTGCGGCTCTGCTGATTCCCAATCCGAGTATCAGCGGTCTTAGACCGCTTAGGCGCCGGCTGAGACTGTGCCGGTGCCTGACGCTGCTCCTTCAACTGCAGCTCTGTCTCCAACTCACGCCGCCTCGTGGCTTCCTGGAAATCAGGAGGGTATCACACCGCTGTGTAGACACAAACTGTCGAATATCAGTCTTGAGCATACTTAGATAACGAGTCATCTGGGACTTCTATGAAGCAAACTCCGGGCAAAACATAGCCCTCTCCGTGAACATACGGGTAATCTCCATCACAGACTCCCCATCCTGTCTCAATGTCAAAAATTCCTGAGCAAGCCGCTCCCGCTCAACGCGCGGAACATAGCGGGTGCGAAACATATCCCTGAACTGCTCCCAAGTAACAGTAGCTCGCTGATCATCCGTGTACGACCCTGTCGTCAATCTCCACCAGTCCTTTGCCCCAAGCCTCAGCAGGTTCAGGGCACACCTGACCTTCTAGTCCGCAGGACATGAACACTTGAAGAAACATCCCTCCACGTCAGATAACCACCTCATAGCCCTGATCGCATCATGTGTACCATCAAACGTCGGGGGCTTCGTATTATCGAAGTCCCGATAATGGAAAGCCCTGCTGGCTCCTCCTCCAACCCCTGCCGCAGTTACAGCCAAAGTGGCTGCAGCGGCAGCTGTCTCTGCTAGAGCTGCATATCGCTCATCAAAGTACTTGACCATCGCGGTCTTAATCGACCCAAACATCTCTGGCAGCTGCGCTCGGAACGCTGCAGCAATCTCGTCGTGCATAATCGCCCGGATCCTGGCATCCAACTCCTCGGTCCCTATCTGTACCACGGGCTCAGGTGCTATCGGCACCTCTGACCCTCCGTCTCCCTATCCTGATCCTGATCCTTATCCGGATCCAGAAGCAACACGTCTCGTCACCACCATACTGAAATATATATATTCAAGTCATCAGATTAATAACATAATATCGGGAGACCAAAACCCACAAACCCTAGGGGTTGTGACTTCCTTGCTACGCGTATGGTCCTGTGCTTTCAGTAGTACGGGCCCATACTACCTTCCACACCTACCCATATTTGTCTCAAGTATCATCACAACACCCTAACACTATCATCAACATAATATGCGCTCAACCCTTACTCCTAGGGAAACATCGCCCATCCCCCAACTGATCTCACAGCTCCTCACAACCCACACATCCATGAAACTTTCATCATCCCCTGCAGCGCTAGTGTATGCTAGCTGCACATAACGCTGGACCCAATAGACTTTCGAATATCCAATCCTACCCAAAGGCCGAATCAACATTCTCAGGCTATAAGGTCTTTATTATGCACAGCCGTGATGCATACACTAAACATCTACAGTTATGATGTCAATTCCATATACAAGAAACCCTAGGCTAATAGGCATCATATAATCAGGCAAATCTATCATGCGATTCCTGAAGATCCCTAGCCTAGCACTAGGATGCTGTTCTAACATATCAAAATATCGATAGGGTCACATCCAAAATTTTACACCAAATTTAAACTTTTCAAGCATAATAAAACCAAATAGTAATTGTTTACAAAAGTGTTTTCAATTCATTATTCAATCAGAGTGTCCCACAAGCCAGATCATAAGGATGAGGAGCGGTACGGTCACGCCTTCGCCTTGCCATGAACTCCTGAAGTACCTGAAACAATAAACTGAAAACTGTAAGCCCGAGGGCTTAGTGAGCTACCCCCAAAATACCAATACCACACTGATAATACCATATCTGTAATAATCAAACAATCATCACGCATACTGGGCCATCGGCCTGACTGGACCGCCCTACAGGGCCTTCAGTTCAACTGAATCTATACCGAGCCTTCGGCATGACTGGACCGCCACGTGGGCCTACAGTCTCCCCGGACCGCTCATAGGGTGTGTTGGCCTTCAGCACAAAGCAGGACCGCCTCAACCCAAGCAACAAACAAATAACCATGTGCGCATAACTAACATCTACTGGCATATACAAACAACGAACATATCTATCTCACTGATTACCAACATATCAATTTCTCATAACTAGAGCACTGACCTAACAGGTCACTAACATATCAATCCCTACGGATCATAAAAGCATAACATACTGTCTTTCCTGATTCCGATCTAACAGATCATATCCACATGTAGCATACCATAACGATAACAACTAAAAGGGCCGGCCTTGGTGCCTTAGACCCTATCGATATAGTGAGGATAACTCACCTTGCAGATGCCGACTCGGTAGATAAACTTCAACCCTCGGATCACTTGACACAGGCTCCACCACCTATTACCATAGTACAATATACTCATAAGTCCTTAACCTTATAAGGTATTCCATAACCCACTAGTCAACCCCTGGTCAAAGTCAAAGTCCTCAGTCAAGGTTAACAGTCCATGTTGACCTTAACTCGCCGAGTACCCTCGGCTACTCTCCGAGTTCCTTGAAGCACTTTCCAACTCGCCGAGTCATCGAGGTGACTCGTCGAGTTGCTCCGATTCTCGATCAAACTTTAAGGCCACCCGTCGAGTTTCCTTCTTGCAACTCGACGGATACACACACATACATATCCTGTAGAAAACTCATCCGACTTGCCGAGTTGTTCATACAACTCGCCGAGTCTATGGCAATCTTCATCGGACTCGCCGAGTTGCTCATACAACTCGCCGAGTCTATGGAAATCTTCATACGACTCGCCGAGTCAACCTTGCGACTCGCCGAGTTCCTTCAGCCCTTACGCCATACAGACTCATTTAAGCCATGCAATGGCTCCAAATTACTGATCCAAGCTTCTAGAGCATGCTTTTCACGTAAAGTTGCAAACTTTATGTGTATGCATGGCTAAAAAGGCTCTTAATGGCAATTCTAAGCTCTTAATGGGGTTTCATGCACAAGGAGGGTCTCAATCACCCCAAACCCGCAACTTTATGACTCTAGTACTTAGGAAGGGTCCAGATCTGTAGTTACAACTTCAGATCTAGCCCATAGCTCCCCATACCAACTAAAAATCCATAAAACCCTAAAACTCATCCAAAAGACAAGAGATCTAGAAGGAAAGGGAAGTAAAGATTGCAACTTGATACCTCCAGAAGATGCAAGCTGAGGTAAGGTCTGCTTCCCACACCTTCCTTGCTTCAACTCCTTTGCTCTTCAAGCTTTTCCCTCCTAGCCAACCTTCTTTCCAAGGCTTAAATCACACCAAGAAGAGTACCACACGAATTAGGGTTTTCACTGAGCTCTCAAAGACTGTAAAGAGGCCAAAGGAGGCTGAGGCTCCTTTAAATAGGATGCAAAACCCCGGGATTTAGGGTTTCCTCTTCCAGCTCCTACTCGTCGAGTCCCTTCACGGACTCGACGAGTAGGTCACTAAACACGCGTATCAAACCCGTTGCTACTCGACGAGTAGGGTAACCAACTCGTCGAGTAGGCCTTGAAACCAATTAAATTCTTATTTAAACAATACCTGGGAATTGGGGCGTTACAATAATTGAGTCATATCATTTCATAAAACCATAATCTCATGTCTCAAAATCATATCGTAAAAATAGTAACAATGTCAGAGTACAATCCCAAGAAATCTCATAGTGCGGAAATCCTGCGTGTGTGATGTGCCGCTACCGCGCCGCCTCCTTCCCCTTCGCTGAAGAGGTACCTGAAACAAAACTGAAAACTGTAAGCACGAAGCTTAGTGAGTTCCCCCATCATACCACATACCATACAATCACGTAGCATACATACTGGCGGACAATTTTGGGGTGCCCGACCTACCCGGTCCGGCCATTCTGGGGTGCCGACCTACCCTGTCAAGCAGTTCTAGGGTGCTGACCTACCCATGTTAAGCCATTCTGGGGTGCCGACCTACCCATGTCAAGCCATTTTGAGGTGCTGACCTACCCTTCGGTCCTAACAACCGAACTCCAGGGACTATTTCACCCCCTACTACTACTATCACACATATCATAACATAATCATACTGTCAGGCATATCTGGGGTGCTCGAACTGCCCTTCGGTCCTAACAACCGAACTTGGGGACTATTCCCCTCCTACTACCACTATCACATATAACATATCATGCTAGCACATAAACATAGCAGGTAGTAGCAAACCTAGATGAATATCACAAAGACAATCATCTAACATACAACTCCTACTAGTGGGCCGACATTGTGGCCGTAGACCCACCGCTACTGGAAGGTAACTCACCTCGATGTCGTGTAGTATCTGCACGGTCCTCGGCACGGGAATCGACTCGTCTCTACTCCCCAATCCCTACACAACAACCTTTTCCGATTACTATTGCATACTCATAACCCTTACAAGGGTCAATCCAAGTCCAAGTCAAAGTCAAGGTCAAAACCTGGTCAAAGTCAACATCCAGTTGACTTGACTCGCCGAGTTGGTTCACCAACTCATCGAGTCCCTATCCTTTCAAACTGATACAACCCCCGACTGTACTCTTCGAGTCTAGAAAGAACTCGACAAGTTCGCCTTCAACCATAGCATCGGGACCATCTTCAACCGACTCGCCGAGTTCATCCTTGAACTCGTCGAGTTCATCTCCGTCTTATGAATATGTCCAGTCTATGACTCGCCAAGTTCTATGAACAACTCGTCGAGTCCGTATTCATGAGTTGGGAGATTGCCTTGGACTCGCCGAGTCCTAAGATTCCTAGGTCCAAGACAAACCCCTAGCAGGCTGAGTGTTCCTTCCACTCAACCAAAACCATTTCCAGAAGTCGTTTTGGGGGAAAAAGCGTCACGACTCGCCGAGTCACCCAAGTGACTCGCCGGGTCCCTCTTTGTCCAAAACTATACAGTCGATTATAATGGGTCTTAACGCGTCAAAAACATAGATCTATACATCCATGCGGGCTTTGGCTCAAAAAGCCATAAAAGGAGGTCTACAAGATGCATGGGGTGTTTATGCCAACAAAGTTGGCACCTTTATGCCATAAAGACCCCCAATAGCCCCAGATCCGAACCTTACATGGTATACAACTATAAACACTAAGGGGCCGAAGTGCTCTGAACTAAAAGTATACTTTTAAAATATAAGTATTTTTACAAAAGTATACAAGTATACCTACATACCAGAAATAGTATCATGAGTAGAACAAAACAAAAGTATTTTGGATGTTGAACACTGTGGTTAAACCTGGGCAGTTATGTAATCATGTCTAGGGTCAATATAGCCTGATCAACTATATTTATTCTATACATGACCAAGATGTGCTTGGGAGTGACTTTGGTGTCGCAACAGGCCTAAAACTTACCCAGTATCCATTCAACAAGGTATCAAAAGAACAAAACATGCAACTTAAAATACTGTAGGAGTATTTTAGCCAGAGCCGAATACATTGTAGAAATTCATTTCTAGTGTTGCTACCTATTCGTTTCTTAGCGATAACTTACTTGCATTAGTAACCTTTCTTTGCTTATCGCTTGGCAGAACACTTTATTATCAGGACGAGATATATTTTGTTTCATATATCTTGAGGATTTACCATCCTCTTCTTCCTGGTTGTTTTTAGAACAAGATACCTCCCCGAAAAAGACCCATCAGAAGAAATGATAACACTCCACCACTACCACCGCCCCCCCAGTTCGATCCCGTTATGTTCCAGGCAGCTGTTACTGCTGCTGTGGCTGCCGCGATGTCACAGATGAATTCTGGCGGATCTGGTGGGCAAGGAAGCGGTACTCATCCCCAAAATCAAGAAGGTGGTCAGGGACACCAGAAGGACTGCTCTTACAAGGACTTCATGAACGCGAAACCCACATCTTTCGAAGGCAAAGGAGGTGTCATTGCCCTGACTCAATGGTTCGAGAAAATCGAGTCCATTTTCGAAATTTGTTCCTGTTCTGAAGCCAACAAAGTAAAATTCGCCGTTTGCACTTTCGCCAACAGGGCACTGACCTGGTGGAATGGTCGGGTCAAATCCCTAACCCTGCCAGCGGCAAATGCTATGGGTTGGGAAAGTTTAAAGGAACTCATGCTAGCTGAGTACTGCCCACGGGGCGAGATGCAGAAACTGGAGCACGAGCTATGTAACTTGAAGATGAAAAGTTCCGACATTGCTGCCTACGCTTCTAGGTTTAAAGACCTAGCACTTCTTTACCCGGGAATGGTCACCCCGGAAAGCAAGAAGATAGAGAGATACATTTGGGGACTGACACAACCCACCAAAGGAAATGTCCTGGCTGCTAGGCCAAACACTTTTGACAGCGCCAAGTGCCTGGCACAAACCCTCATAGATCACGAAGTTGATCTTGATAAAGTGACAACCGCTCCCGAACTAGCAAAGGTGAGCGGTGAGAAAAGAAAATTCTGGAAGCAGCGAAAGGGCCAGTCTTCGCAGGAGCCCTCAAAGAAACAGCAAACGGTGGCAGTCCACGCTGCTACTACTCCTGCCGCTGCTCCTGCCATTCAAGCACCTACCAGTAGATATGCTGGTACCCTTCCTCGGTGCGACAAGTGTAACTATCATCATAATCCCGGCCCATGCCGAGAAATGTCATGCACCAACTGTGGCAAAAAGAGGCACACGGCTCGAGTTTGCAAATCACCAGTACAACCAACCAATCAGGCATCTGGAGCAGGCGTCGGTCAAGCCTGTTATGGTTGTGGAGAAATCGGGCACTACAAGAGAAACTGCCCCAAGGCAACAACAGCTGGTAGCACGGGGAGAGTGCTAACGATGGGTCAAGAAGAGGCAGTTGCAGATCCCACCGTTGTTTCGGGTACGTTCCTCCTCGACAACTCTTATGCATGCATTCTTTTCGATTCTGGTGCAGAGAGAAGTTTTATTAGTCATGCATTCAAACATCTCCTCAAACATAAACCTCAACCACTAACTGAAACATTTACCGTCGAGATGGCTAACGGTGAGAAAGAGAGCACCAAGGATATATACGTAGGCTGTACCCTTACCTTGAACGATCATTCTTTTCATATCGACCTTATGCCAATTTCCATAAAAAGCTTCGATGTCATCATCGGCATGGATTGGTTGAGCCCCAATCATGCTGATATCCTTTGTTACGAAAAAGCTATCCGTCACAATCTTTCCTCTGATGAAACTATCATGATTTACGGCGATAAACTCAGTTCAAACCTTCGTATCAGTGCATCAAAGCCCATAAACTCCTGCGAAAGGAGTGTTATGCATTCCTAGCCCACACCATTAACGAGAAGCAGGAAGTTAAAGACCTCGAGAGCATCCCGAAGTCTGCAACTTTCCCGATGTTATTCTTGAAGATCTCCTAGGAATCCCTGCCAAACGCCAAGTCGAGTTTCGCATCGACTTAGTCCCCGGAGCTACCCCCGTAGCTAAATCCCCATACCGATTAGCGCCAGCAGAAATGCAGGAGTTATCCAGTCAGCTCAATGAGCTGCTCGGCAAAGGGTTCATCAGACCGAGTTCCTCACCCTGGGGAGCCCGAATCTTGTTTGTGAAAAAGAAGGATGGATCCTTTCGGATGTGCATCGATTATCGAGATCTGAATAAGCTCACAGTAAAAAACCGTTACCCTCTTCCTCGAATCGACGACCTCTTCGATCAACTTCAAGGAGCCAACTACTTTTCCAAAATAGACCTAAGATCAGGGTACCATCAGCTGCGAGTCTATGAGAGTGATGTTCCTAAGACAGCATTTCGGACTCGGTATGGTCACTACGAATTTGTAGTGATGCCCTTCGGTCTAACCAACGCACCGGCGGTATTCATGGACCTGATGAATCGGGTGTGCCGTTCTTTCCTGGACAAGTTTGTAATCGTGTTCATCGATGATATACTTGTCTATTCCAGAAGTGAAGAAGATCATCGACAGCACTTGAGATCGGTGCTGGAAACCCTAAGGACGGAAAAACTGTACGCGAAATTCTCCAAGTGCGAATTCTGGATTCGAAAAGTAACCTTCTTAGGTTACGTGGTAAGCGAGGAAGGCATACACGTGGACCCCTCACAAATCAAGGCGATAGAGAACTGGTCAGCACCGAAGACACCCACAGAAATCCGTCAATTCTTGGGTCTTGATGGCTACTATCGTAGATTTATCCAGAATTTCTCCAGAATTGCCAAACCCTTAACCACTCTAACTCAGAAAGGCGTACCCTTTTGTTGGAATGAGAAACAAGACACTGCGTTCCAAACGTTGAAGCGGGCCCTATGCAGCGCACCTATCTTGTCCCTGCCCGAAGGAACGGAGGACTTCGTTGTCTACTGTGATGCATCCAATCAAGGCTTAGGCTGTGTGTTCATGCAACGGGAAAAAGTCATTGCTTATGCCTCAAGACAACTGAAAGCACACAAAGTCAACTACACAACGCACGACCTGGAATTGGGAGCAGTGGTCTTCGCATTGAAGATATGGAGACATTATCTCTACGGAACCAAGTGCACTATCTTCACTGACCATAAAAGTCTGCAGCATATCTTCGACCAGAAGGAGCTGAACATGAGACAACAGCGATGGGTTGAGCTACTCAGCGATTACGAGTGCGAAATCCGATACCATCCCGGCAAGGCCAATGTGGTGGCAGATGCCCTCAGCCGGAAGGAGTACTCAGGTCGTAGAGTGAAGGCACTATCTATGACTATCCATTCCCATTTATCCGCGCAAATCAAGGAGGCTCAGTTGGAAGCCTTAAAACCAGAGAACATGCCGGGTGAAGCCTTGAGAGGAATGGAAAAGAACCTAGAGATCAAGGGAGACGGAGTCTATTATTTCATGGACCGGATCTGGACCCCAAAGTTCGGTGGTTACAGAGAGGTTGTAATGAACGAAGCTCACAAGACTAGATACTCCGTTCACCCAGGTTCGGACAAGATGTATCTCGATCTCAAGAAACTATATTGGTGGCCAAACATGAAAGTAGAGATCGCTACCTTCGTGGGCAAGTGCCTGACTTGCTCCAAGGTGAAGGTCGAACATCAGAAGCCCTCAGGACTACTCCACCAGCCGGAGATACCTGAGTGGAAGTGGGAGAGAATTACTATGGATTTTATCACCAAACTACCCAAGTCTCCGAGTGGGCACGACGCCATTTGGGTAATTGTCGACCGACTAACTAAATCCGCCCACTTCCTGCCAATCAAGGAAAACTTCAAAATGGAGAGACTCACGAGAATCTACATACGAGAGATAGTTCGAATGCATGGTGTGCCTGTGTCCATTATCTCCGATCGAGATAGCAGGTTCACTTCGAGGTTCTGGCAGTCACTACAGAAGGCTCTTGGAACTAAGCTGGATATGAGCACAACTTACCATCCTCAGACAGATGGGCAGAGTGAGAGAACCATCCAGACCTTGGAAGATATGTTGAGAGCATGTGTCATTGACTTCGGTGAGTCGCGGGACACCCATTTGCCCTTGGTCGAGTTTTCGTACAACAATAGTTACCACACCAGCATTAAGGCTGCGCCTTTCGAAGCCCTCTATGGCCGCAAGTGCAGATCCCCTCTGTGTTGGGCTGAGGTGGGCGACACGCAGCTAGTCAAGGGGCAAGTCCCTGACAGCACTCTCACTGGTCCAAAAATCATTCGCGAAACCACAGAAAAGATTGTAGAAATCCGAGAACGACTTAAGGCCTCACGAGATAGACAAAAGAGCTACGCTGATAAACGACGAAAACCCTTGGAGTTCCAGGTTGGAGACCGTGTCCTGCTAAAAGTCTCACCCTAGAAAGGCATGATACGCTTTGGTAAGCGTGGAAAGCTAAATCCAAAATACATAGGACCCTTCGAGATCCTCGCTAGAATCGGTCCCGTAGCCTACAAACTTCGTTTACCGCAAGAACTTAGCAACATTCATCCTGTTTTCCACGTTTCGAATCTTAAGAAATGCGTGTCCGACGAAACCTTTACGATTCCTCTCGACGAGATTGAGATCAACGAGAACCTGAACTTTGTGGAAGAACCAATCGAAATCTTGGATAGAGAGATCAAACGAACGAAACAAAGTCGCATCCCGATAGTGAAGGTTCGCTGGAATGCCAAGCGGGGACCTGAATTCACTTGGGAGCGCGAAGACCAGATGAAACAGAAGTATCTACATCTCTTTTCTAATCCATGATTTGTATTCTATGTTCGAATTTCGGGACGAAATTCCCTCTAACGGGGGGATGATGTGACAACCCGAAACTTTTTCCGTTATTCCTTACCCAGTTTCCGTTTATAAAATTTGGGTTTTTATTTATTTTCCGTTCATGTTAACACTATTTTGGTCTAACGGAATATTCTAAGCTTAGTACAATCCAAGTTTGGGTCCAAAAATGAGTTTTTCCAAGTCAACGCATAGCATCCGGGCCAAACGACCCTTCGAGAGGGGTTCACGGCCGCAAACATAGCTTACGGCCGTAAACTATGTTTACGACCGTAAACCCTATTTACGGCCGTAAACCCTCCACCCTACCCTTTGGCCGTAAACTCACCCCTATATAAGGGATGAGTGGCCTTCATTTCTCACTTTTCACACTCCAGAAGCTTTCTTTCTCTACTCTCTCTCTCTCTCTCTCTCTCTCTCTCTCTCTCTCTTTCTCTCTCTACAAACTTCGAAATTGCTCTAAATCTTCAAGCAGTAAGTGTTTTTCCACCTTAAATGTTATTTCAAATCCATTTCTAGTGGTAAATCCATGTTCCTAGCTCATAAATCTCATCTTTTTCTAGATTTTCTCTCTCACCAAGAACACCAAGAACACACACTAGTGTTTTTGGACTGTAACCACCCTTTCAAGCTTCCATTACGTAAGTACTCTACCCTTAGCTTGTTGGTTACAAGAATCTCTTGCTGAACATCTAGAAATCGTGACCAAAAGAGTGTTTACGGTCAAAGGCAATCTCCCTTGACCGTAAACTCTATTTATAGGGTGCAAAGTTGCCACAACACCCTCCTAAGCTTAGAAACGAGGCTTAGAACACTTCCAGAAGGCTAGAAAGGACCTTGAAACATCGAAAATCGCACTTTTCGCCAAGTGTTTACGGACGTAAACACCTGGACCGTAAACCCAGGGACCGTAAACACCTGGACCGTAAACCCAGGGACCGTAAACACCTGGACCGTAAACCAATGGACCGTAAACTCCTGATTACGGCCGCAAACTCCCCTCTTCAAACAAATGTGATTCTAACACTTAGTTTTAAGTGTTTCCTAGTCCCTAAGGTGGTTTCCTTCCATAACAAATAATGTTATGCCCTCACCTAATGTATATATGTACTTTTACATGCTAAATAGGATCCATTTGTGTCCGAGGCTTTATTTGACACTCAACAATTCCTAGCAACTTACACTCGAATCCCACGTCAAAACAGTGAGTTCATACCCCTACGTTTTTCCGAGTTTTTCATGTTTTCAGGGGGGAATACAAGCAAAAGTACAAGGAAACTTGTGCTCAAGTATATTATTTTGTTTAAAATAATTATATGTTCAGTATGCTTTTCAACACATAAAACCGTTTTACCAAACGATTAAGAAATCAACTCGTAGAAACAGTTTTCAAAACTAAATCAAGGAACTTGTAAACCTTGTCATAAAATGTGGTATTTTATAAAGGATTTATACAAAACCTAAATAGGATTTTCAGTATTATTACTTGTAAATTTGTTAGGCTAAGTTTTGAGACACGTCCTTGGTAACACTCCACTGGATACGAGAGTGTAGGACTAACCATTGTAACCAGAATCTCTTGGAGGGAGAGCGTGACTATTGTGTATAGATCTATATGGGACTGACTATCCCGCACCTTCATTGCCAGCTACAGCGGGACCGTTAGGTTCAGGGGTGACAAAGTCATAACAAGATACTGGCCCCGTTACGTGCCTTATCCAGTCTAAGTACGGTTATGACACTCACAACTTAGGTAGCAAAAATTTACTTTTGTAATAATGAAACAAGTGAACTAACCTCAAAGTAATAACCGATTTGATTACTAGAGGGCATTAGTAATACCCTTAGGATCTAGTTCACTACTTATTTATTAGTTTTATTTATGTAATAAGACTGATACATCTCACTGAGAGTAAACAGGGTTTTTCAAGGAAACTACATCTAACGATACAAGTATGGTAGATACTTGTACACCTCATTCTAGATCAGATAACCAACTATCAAATCATAAGAAAATATAGGATTTTCTTGGGAAACACTTTTCAAAGGATCAAAGAAATATTTCTTTCACCAGAACTAAACGCTTATGAACTCACCAGCTTTATGCTGATATTTTAAAAATGCTTGTATTCTCAGGGCAATAATAGACAGGTACTCTTGCCAACTTTTGGAAAAGACGGAGCATTTTGGAGTCACGTCTTTTACTTTTGTTATATACTGTTATGTATAAACCATGTTTTTGAACAATGTAAATATTTTTATTTTAATGTAATGGTTGTGTTTTACTTCGCTTACTATGATACAACTGTTGTGATACTACACATGACGTCCTCCGCCGCGGAACGTTTCCGCCATCGGTTTCGGGGTGTGACAGCTGCTGCTGTCAACTGAGGGCAATTGGCCTTTTTATGGCCTCGCTGGTTGCAGTGGAAACACAACAACTCTGATGTCTGGAAAGTGGGCGCGGGGGCGGTACAATCCCTGCTGAAGTGCCCCTTCTTGCGGCACTTGTAGCAGCCAGACGCTCCCAATCTACAAGCTCCCTCATGTGCCCTGCCGCATTTCCTGCAGCGACCCTGGCCCTTCGGCCTAGTGTCTGCTCCCTTGGGTTTCTTCCCCGAAGCCCCAATCATCTATCCCTCCTCTGCCTTCCTCTTCCCGATGTGCTCCAAATGAATCTCCCTCTCCCTCGCCTTGGCAATCATGGAATCCAGGGTCGGATAAGCTGAGAAGCTGACATGCTCCCGGATATCAGCTCTCAACATGTCATGGTAGCGGGTCCTTCGCATCTTCTCATCTCCTGCATACTGGGGCACTAATAAGGCCCTCTCCCGGAACTTGGCGGTAATCTCCGCCACTGTCTCTGTCGTCTGCCTCATATCAAAGAAATCTCTGGCCAACTGTTGAAGCTCCACAGCTGGTGCAAACTTATCCCTGAATATGGTCACAAAGTTCGACCAAGTCATAGCCTCAATAGCCGAGGCTCCCATCGAGTCACCGACCGACTCCCACCAATCCCTGTACCTATCTCTCAAACAACCTGCGACATATCGCACCTTCGACCCCTCAGGGCAGAAGCTCGTCAACTGTGCAGACTCAATGTCTGCAATCCATCTCCTGGTTGCGATGGGGTCCTTGGCCCCATGGAAATCCGACGCACCACTACCCCTGAAGTCCTTGAAGGACAGTGTGCGTGATCCTGACTAACTGAATGCCATATCGCTCCTGAATGCCCTGAGACGATCCTCCATCAGCTCTATGATCCCTTCCTTGATCGACCCGAAAATCACTGGGGTCGACTCAAGGATACCTCTCGTGATCTCAGACGCGATGAACTCGCATAGTCCCTCGTCCACTGGCTCGGAATCTGCACCCGAACCTGATCCTGAACCGGATCCTGATCCTGAACCTCCCCTCCATGACGTGTGATCATCACCATTCTGAAAAAGAACACATAATCGTCAGAATCATACATAACTATCGGGAAGTCTCATACATTCTACAGTTCCCTGATTCCATCTTAGCCCTCCTTGACTCGAGTACAGATCCTCTGCTTTCAGTAGTACGGGCCCATACTACCTTCCACATCTATCCATACTTTCCTCAAGGATTGCTTTGACTTCACCAAGTCCCTTTCACTTCTACTATTGCTCCCAGCGCTATTCTCATCCTAGGCTTACCCTAGGGAAACCCTCCGGCCTACTCTCCGCCATCAGCTGCATAAGAAGTCCCTGCTACCTTTACCTAACTAGCTCGCGAATATCATTACATATCACTAAGAGCAGATAATTCTTCGAATAAGAGGTCTTACCCTACAACGGTTAGACTCAAACAAGAGTTGCGCAATAGGGCTAGACCTAACCTTCTGAAATTATGTAGTCCTCGCAATATGTAACTTAACGTATTCGTTTACTAGTTAACTAAAGATAACTAGAACTTCTAAAAGCACAAAGCTAGCAGCATTCGAGCATTGACTAACCATACCAACATCTCTTATTCAGGCCTTCACACTACTGACTAATCAGCTCTAGCACGTAATCCGATAAGCACATATAACAGGCACATAAGGCATCTTCCTAGATCCTTTAGTCTTAATCTAGCATGCAGTTCTCATACATATACAATATGCATATAAGGCCTCCTTCCTAGATCCTTAGCCCTAATCTAGCATGCAGTTCTCATAATCATATCATATCATGTATGGGTATCTTGGGGAAAACTTACTTGATCTCGACCGGTCACGTACATCACACATCTCGTTCTTTTTCAAAGTTCTTTTCTCTTTTCAAACTTCTTTTATAAAAATGATTTTATTTTTCTGAAAAATTTTATACCAAGTCCTCAGTTTGAGTCCAGACACACTTGAGAGCGTGCCCGAATCCCTCAAACCAAGGCTCTGATACCAACTTGTAAGAAAACATAATTGAGTCATATCATTTCATAAAACCATAATCTCATGTCTTAAAATCATATCGTAAAAATAGTAACAATGTCAGAGTACAATCCCAAGAAATCTCATAGTGCAGAAATCCTGCGTGTGTGTGATGTGTCGCTACCACGCTGGCTCCTTCCCCTTCGCTGAAGAGGTACCTGAAACAAAACTGAAAATTGTAAGCACGAAGCTTAGTGAGTTCCCCCATCATACCACATACCATACAATCACGTAGCATACAAACTGCCGGACAATTTTGGGGTGCCCGACCTACCCGGTCCGGCCATTCTAGGGTGCCGACCTACCCTGTCAAGCAGTTCTAGGGTGCTGACCTACCCATGTTAAGCCATTCTGGGGTGCCGACCTACCCATGTCAAGCCATTTTGGGGTGCTGACCTACCCTTCGGTCCTAACAACCGAACTCCAGGGACTATTTCACCCCCTACTACTACTATCACACATATTATAACATAATCGTATTGTCAGGCATATATGGGGTGCCCGAACTGCCCTTCGGTCCTAACAACTGAACTTGGGGACTATTCCCCTCCTACTACCACTATCACATATAACATATCATGCTAGCACATAAACATATCAGGTAGTAGCAAACATAGATGAATATCACAAAGACTATCATCTAACATACAACTCCTACTGGTGGGCCGACATTGTGGCCGTAGACCCACCGCTACTGGAAGGTAAATCACCTCGATGTCGTGTAGTATCTGCACGGTCCTCGGCACGGGAATCGACTCGTCTCTACTCCCCAATCCCTACACAACAACCTTTTCCGATTACTATTGCATACTCATAACCCTTACAAGGGTCAATCCAAGTCCAAGTCAATGTCAAGGTCAAACCCTGGTCAAAGTCAACATCCAATTGACTTGACTCGCCGAGTTGGTCCACCAACTCATCGAGTCCCTATCCTTTCAAACTGATACAACCCCCGACTGTACTCGTTGAGTCTAGCAAGAACTCGACAAGTTTGCCTTCAACCATAGCATCGGGACCATCTTTAACCGACTCGCCGAGTTCATCCTTAAACTCGTCGAGTTCATCTTCGTCTTATGAATATGTGCAGTCTATGACTCGCCGATTTCTATGAACAACTCGTCGAGTCCGTCTTCATGAGTTGGGAGATTGCCTTGGACTCGTCGAGTCTGTTCATACACTCGCCGAGTCCTAAGATTCCTAGGTCCAAGACAAACCCCTAGCAGGCTGAGTGTTCCTTCCACTCAACCAAAACCATTTCCAGAAGTCGTTTTGGGGGAAAAAGCGTCCCGACTCGCCGAGTCACCCAAGTGACTAGCCGAGTCCCTCTTTGTCCAAAACTATACAGTCGATTATAATGGGTCTTAACACGTCAAAACCATAGATCTGTACATGCATGCGGGCTTTGGCTCAAAAAGCCATAAAAGGAGGTCTACAAGATGCATGGGGTGTTTATGCCAACAAAGTTGGCACCTTTATGCCATAAAGACCCCCAATAGCCCCAGATCCGAAGTGCAACTCTAAGCACACCCACAAAATTCGATTTTTGGTTCTCTATACTCATTAAAAGGGTAGAAATAACCCCAAAACAAAATCTAAGAGATAAATGGTGAAGGTTCCATCTTTTTGCCTTAAATGAGCTAAGAATGAAGTAAAACTTATGGATCTCCTTGCTTCTACTTGAACTCCCAAGCTTCCTTCTCTTCTCCAACTTCAAACACACACAAAAATGCACAAAAATGGCTTGAGAGCACTCAAACAAGGCTAGGGTTTCAGTTTAAGGTCTTCTGGAAGTGTGAGGGACGATGGATGCTGATATGGGAGGAGATAAGTTGTTTAAATAGGGTGCAAACCCTAAATATTAGGGTTTTGTCCAGACAGCTCCTACTCGGCGAGTCGGTCTCCCGAATCGTCGAGTAGGTCGTTTAAACCCCCGATCAAAAGTCGAGTCTACTCGACGAGTTGGGCCTCCAACTCGCCGAGTCCCAGAGTAAATTGCAACATTTCTTGAATTTAAATACGTACCAGGAATCGGGTGCTACACTATGTGCCGCACATAGTCTTCCTGTTTTGCAACGGGCCGCCACGTGGTCTTTCTTGCCAAGCCGGGGGCCACCCCCTGGGTCGTCCAAACAAGTGCCAAGAGCCGCCTCCTGGTCTTCCATGCAAGTATCACAAAGACAACTAGCATACATACTACTCTACTTAGCTAATGAGCATACAGTGTGCCAGGAGCCACCTCCTAGTCTTTCATACATATTGCCTAGGGCTAACCCCCGGGTCTTCCTATCATACATAATAGCATACTGTGTGCCAGGAGCCACCCCCTGGTCTTTCATACATAGTGCCTAGGGCTAACCCCCGGGTCTTCCTACCATACATAAACTAAATGGACCAGCATTGTGGCCGTAGACCCATACAAACAGTGATGAGACTCACCTTGCACTGCTGAAGCCCTGCTGATACTCCTCTGGCTGATAACTGGCAATTCTCCGAACTGCTACTCCTTCGGCTCCCCGAGATATCAGTACCAAAACATCACTTAGTCCAAACTCAGAAATCCTTCTTAGGATAAAATGACCATTTTACCCTTGATCTAATTGGTCCATGCCTAAAGCACAAAACGATAAAGTCCAATAAAGTCCATCAATGGCCCAATTTTCCAAATTGGGCCCAAACCCTTACATGGACCTTTTCCTAAATCCCATTTACTTTTCTGAACCAATGACTTTTCGATGGCCCAAAGGTCCAAGCCCATTGGGCCTAATCAAGACTTAACTACATTGGGCCCACTAAGGCCCAATTCATCATCCAATACCCATTAGGGAAAGCCTAGCAAGGCAAGCCCAACCAGAAGTCCATTACTCTCAAATCCTTAGCCCATTAAGTGCCCAAACCAAAAGACAAGTCCAAAACCAAGCTAGCCCATCATCAAAGAGCCCAAAACTTGCACAGGTGAAACTCACGTCGTGAGAACCTTATGCTCACGTCGTGAGGTCGCGATTTTGGGCCAAAAGCTTCCTCGGATCCGTTCTCACGTCGTAAGGCTTCATTCCTCACGTTGTGAGTCCAGATCTGACCAAAATGAGCATTAAGCTCTTAATCCATTAAGCCATAACATGGGACAGTCTAGAGGGTCTTCCTTGACCCCAATGACCATAAAAATCGAAGCTTTTTAGTCACATATGTCCAATACATGACTTAAATCCTAGTTAGGTCAAAAGATGGGTATAAACATCAAGATTCAGACTTGAAGCTCATAACTTGCACCAAAATCCAGATCTAAGGGTTCTAGCATAGCAAATGACTCAATGGTTGTCACACCCCCGAACCAGACGACGAAAACATCCGGGGGTTGGGTGACTTCATCTTGTAATATCATCACAGTGAATATAAATGAAACATGACAAACACCATCATCATACATACCAAAATACAACCATCGTTGTTTACATCAAGTATTGTATTGAATATTACATGCCAGAATAGTTAATGTATGATGATACAAAATATGACAATTTTCATATGTTCCTGTCGACCTTTCTGCTTAACGATTTCCTGAGAATACAAGTTAATTTGAAAACGTCAACACATATAATGTTGGTGGGTTCATAAACATGTTTGAGTAAAATGTTTTGTATTACTTTGTAAACACCAGAAAATCCTATATTTTCTGAAAAACAATTTGAAATGTTTGTGTCCGATCATGTATTAATGCATGTGTGTTAATGTTTGAAAATGTATAAAGTGAATGGTCCCAGACAATCCGATATTGTCTGTCTATAAAAAAGTTGTAGTCTTATCAGTGTAAGTTTCCGTGTTACCAAACTGTAAAGTTATTCCGTAAATTTTATAATGGAGTTAATTACTCTAAGTGAGTCGTTATAACCATACTTCATAATGACTAATCCGTCCGTCATGGTGTTTTTCAGACACCGACTTGTTTAGGTAAAGTTTGTCACCCTAGATTGACCTAGTCTAACTGTAGCGAATAGCTCAGGTGTGGGGTGTCGCCCCGGTATAGATCTATACACAAACTCTCCCTCTCCCTCCAGGAGACTCTGGTTATAACTACAGGCTATGGTTGTACACTCGACAGGTGTCAAACGAAGTGTCTCACAAGATCGTTAGCTGAATTTACGCGAACATGAACTTGCACAATATATATTGTTTCCATGAATGTATTTAGTTTACGAAGTCCAACGAGTATATATGTGAATGTAGGAGGTCAACAAGCATGCAGATGGATATTCCAGGCCCAACAAGCATGTAAATGGACCACTAAGGCCTAATAAACATGTAGTATATATTCTAGGCCCTATTAAAGTGTAAATGACGTAAATAATCCGTTTGTTGTTACGTTGATTGGTTAAGCATAATTGTTCACCAAAATAACAAAAAAGAGCCACTTTTTGTAGAAGGACATTTTTGGTCTTTAAAACCGAAAATTTATATGGGTTAATGTCATAAAAACCCTCATGTTTTCAAGGTTTTGTCGGTTTTTCCCAAAGTTGAATTTTATATCCGTTTTTACCCTAACATTTTCGAAAAAATGTTCGGTTTTACCCTTTTACCGCTGATAACAGGTTTTCCAGGTTACCATTATATTAAATTCGCAAAAAAAACCCTTAACTTTACCATTTTTTTTGGCGTTTTTACCCTTAAGTTTATAATTTTTTTACACTTTTACCCTAAGTATTTTTTTGTCATAATATACGTATTCATGCAGAAAAATCGTATTTATATACGAAAAAATGTTTAATTAAATATTGTATTTTTTTAATGTTAAATATATATATATATATATATATATATATATATATATATATATATATATATATATATATATATATATATATATATATATATATATATATATTTGTTTGTGTGTGTGTGTTTGCAAGGTTATATCATTTAAAAAGATAAATAATATTTTTAGAATTATGAATACGTGTTTTATAGATATAGTTTTTAGAAGTATAAATACATATTTTTACATTTTTATATATTAACATGTATCTATACTTCTAAAAATATATTTATACTTAAAAAAAAACATATATCAAAATACATATTTACACTTCTAAAAATATATGTATATACTTATATAAACATGTTTATGATTGAACAAGTTTTTGATATTTATATTTTTAAATACATAAAAATACGTATTTGTAGTTCTAAAAACATATTAATTTGTTTTTTTACATCTTAAATGGTTTATCCAAGAAAAAAACCTACACACACACACACACACACACACACACATATATATATATATATATATATATATATATATATATATATATATATATATATATATATATATATATATATAAAGAAATAACATTAAAAAATGTAAATACAATATTTAGTTAAATTTTTTTCGTATATAAATATGATTTTTCTGCATGAATACGTATAATATGAAAAAAAATACATAGGGTAAAAGTGTAAAAAAGTTATAAACTTAAGGGTAAAAACGTAAAAAAACTGTAAACTTAAGGGTTTTTTATGAAGTTAATATGATGGTAACCTGTTATTACCGGTAAAAGGGTAAAACCAAACATTTTTTGGAAAATGTTAGGATAAAAACAGACATAAAATTCAACTTTGGGCAAAACCGACAAAACCCTGAAAACTTGAGGGTTTTTATGACGTTAGCCCAATTTATATTTTAGGCACATTTTTGGTAAAAATCACACTTTAGGTCCTTTAAAACCAAAATTTTACATTTAATGGCTTGATTGAAGTAAAATAACATTTTTAACCCCACTGTTGTCAAAACGATCAGTTTCGGCCCAAAAGCATAGAAATTATTCCTTTTTAGCCCATGTTTGATAAAATTATCATTTTCAGCCCTTATAACCGAAAAATAACATTTTTAGATCAACAAGCATAGAAGTGACATGCATGGATAAATGAGATTTGTCTAGATAAATGTTGTGTAATTGCATGGATATCCATTAAACAAACATGAGGTGTCAAACCTTAATTTATGTTAATTAATTTTCCTTTTTTATATGTATATATGGCCGATAATGAGAGGGAAGGAAAAGAGAAAGAAATGTTTGGGCCATTTTTGAATATATTCGAAATTATGTGGCCCACTATGAAGGTTTTCGGCCCATTGGGCCCATTTGAGGGTTTATGATCCAAAATGATGAAAGAATTGGGTTTACGGCCCAAAAGAGTGAACATAATGGGTTTTCGGCCCATTTAGGTTCAAGAAGATTGTTCACGGCCCATAAAGGCCCATGAAAATGAAGTGAGATATTTTAGGCCCAATATGGCCCAAAAGGTTATAGTTTAGTGAAAGTGGGTCCAATTAGAGTCCAAATGGAGTTCCTTGGCCCAAAATAGCTAAATTGAAAGTTTACTGGCCCATTAGGCCCAATAAGAGGATCCTGGTCCATTTTGAGTTTGAACCGGGATATTAGGGTTTCAAACCTACAGTTGAGTATATGAGATGTATTGAGTTAGATTTTGAACTTCACGAGTGAGTTTTTGGTTCAAATGGTTGATTTTGAATGAGCATAGAGCATAATGTCAACTTAAAGTTACAAATTACACAAAAGTTGACTACATGAGGACATAATTTCCTAGCCAAAAATGCTAGTTGTGACATCATCCCCCCGTTAGAGGGAATTTTGTCCTGAAATTCTTTTGAAGGATAGAACTATGAACGAGAGAATAGGTGAGGGTACTTTAGCTTCATTTGGTCCCCGTGTTCCCATGTGAATTCCGGTCCACACTTAGCGTTCCATCGAACCTTCACAATCGGTATGCGACTCTGTTTTGTACGCTTCACTTCCCTATCCATTATCTCAATCGGTTCTTCGACGAATAGGAGATTTACATTTACTTCGATCTACTCCAGAGGAACGATAAGGGTTTCATCTGATAAGCACTCTTTCATATTCGAGACGTGGAACACGGGGTGTACGTTGCTGAGCTCCACAGGTAGCTGCAGCTTATAAGCCACCGGACCAATCCGGGCAAGAATCTCGAATGGCCCGATGTATCGTGGATTTAGTTTTCCCCGTTTACCAAAACGGATCATCCCCTTCCAGGGAGAGACTTTCAATAGCACCCGATCTCCGACTTGGAACTCCAGAGGCTTTCGCCTTTTATCAGCATAGCTCTTTTGTCGGTCACGCGATGCTTGGAGTCGTGCCTTGATTTGGATTATTTTATCTGTCATTTCCCGAATGATCTCGGGTCCTGTGAGAGTGTTGTTTGGTGTTTGCCCTTTTTCCAACTGGGTGTCACCCACCTCAGCCTAACAGAGACGCGATCTGCATTTACGACCATACAAATCCTCAAAAGGAGCAATCTTTATGCTCGTGTGATAACTATTGTTGTACGAGAACTCAATTAAGGGCAAGTGGGTATCCCATGCTTTGCCAAAATCGACCACACAGGCTCGGAGCATATCTTCAAGTGTTTGGATGGTTCTCTCACTTTGGCCGTCAGTTTGAGGGTGGTAGGCAGTGCTCATGTCTAGTTGTGTTCCCCTAGCTTTCTGGAGCGATTGCCAAAATCTTGAAGTAAATCTACTGTCCCGATCCGAGATAATAGATACTGGTACCCCATGAAGTCATACGATCTCTCTTATATAGATTCGTGTTAATCTTTCCATCTTGTACGATTCCTTTATTGGCAGGAAATGGGCAGATTTGGTTAACCTATCGACAATCACCCATATAGCATCCAATCTGTCCGATGTCTTAGGTAATTTGGTTATGAAATCCATGGTAATCCTTTCCCATTTCCACTCGGGTATCACTGGCTGTTGTAACAATCCCGAGGGCTTCTGATACTCCACTTTCACTTTAGCACAAGTGAGACACTTGCCCACGTAAGTGGTGATTTCTGCTTTCATGTTTGGCCACCAATAACATTGTTTGATGTCCATGTACATCTTATCAGAACCTGGATAGATGGAATATCGTGTTTTATGAGCTTCGTTCATGACTATCTCTCTGAATCCCCCAAATTTTGGGACCCAAATTCTATTCATGAAGTAGTAAGCTCCGTCATCCTTGGCTTTAAGGTTTTTATCCATCCCACGCAGCATTTCATTTGCAGCATTCTCCGGCTTCAATGCCTCTGATTGAGCTCCCTTGATCTGTGAGGTTAGGTGGGAGTGGATGGTTATCGATAATGCTTTAACCCGACGACCTGAGTATTCTTTCCTGCTTAGTGCATCAGCTACCACGTTAACCTTGTTTGGGTGGTACTTGATCTCGCATTCGTAATCATTTAGCAGCTCGACCCACCTTCGCTGCCTCATGTTCAACTCCTTTTGGTTTAGAATGTGCTAGAGGCTTTTGTGATCCGTGAAGATGGTGCACTTTGTACCTGTAACACCCAAAAATTCAAGCCAATTTAAAACTTTTTAAACAATTCAAAACCTATTAGTCATTACAAAATGTTTTCAAAATATTTTAATATCAGAGTATCCCAGAAACAAAGTCATAACAAGTGAGGAGTTGTACGATCACGCCTTTGCCTTGACACGATTCCCTGATGTACCTGAGACAATAAACTGAAACTGTAAGCCCGAAAGCTTAGTGAGTTACCCCCAAAATACCGATACACATACAGTCCACATAACCATGTCAACAATAACATAACAAACTGAACAACATGTAATGGGTCCACAACTTTACAGGCTGGATTACCCCTGGGCCCACAGTGTGAGTCTGGATTGCCTACCGGGCCCACATCTCACATCTGGATTGCCATCGAGCCCACAGTACAAGTCTCCCTCAGCTCGTATCTGGAATGCTCCCGAGCCCACAGTACGAGTCTAGCATGCCCCACCTGTCCCTCAGCTCGTATCTGGAATGCTCCCGGGTTTATTGGTTACCGCACGGAGCAGTATCACCTCAACCCATCCCACATAATATGTCGACATATAACAGATAAGTACACATACAGATAAACAGACAATATCACATGTAGTCCTACAGACCTACCCTCTAGCATATCAAACTAGCATGCATAACTAACTCATACTCAACATAATACTAACTACTAGGATATCATATCCAATGGGCCAGCCTTGGTGCCTTAGACCCCTTAGTATAGTGAGGATAACTCACCTGGCACTGCTGAAGTCCCGCAGATATAACTCCAGCTGCTGGTTGACAGATTCCCAAACTGTCAACATTAAACAATACCCAATTAATAATTTGGTTCCAAGCCCAAGGTCCAACTCACACTACAAAAGCCCAAAAGTCAAATAATGGGCCAAAGTCCAACATATGGCCCAACTTTCCAAATTGGGCCCAGACCTCCACATGGTCTTTCCTTAAGGCCCATCCAATTATTCCAATCCAATTCCCATGGCCCAATATCACATAATCATAAAGGCCCAATTATGGCCCAATTTTCCAAATTGGGCCCAAGTCCTCACATGGGCCTTATACTAAGGCCCATCTAATTACTTGGGGTCCATTAACTTGTTCTTTGATGGCCCACCAATAGTCCAATCACCAAAGCCCAATAGGAAGGCCCAATTCAAGGCCCGAGTGAGATTAGGGATTTCACATGAAATGATGATTAGGGTTAAGTGTTTCTTACTTAACCCATTAAGGACTTAATCCATTAAGGAATTAATCCATTAAGTCCATTATTGCCTTAAGTTGGTTTGCCAATGATTATTAATTATTATTTTAGGTTTAATAATTAATTCTCGTGTGTGTCCCAAACGATTCCCACAATTAGGGTTTTATGCTCTTAGGGTTTTCTAACCCAATACTAACCCATTAGTCCATTGGTTGGGCTTTTAGGTCACATTGGGCCTTATTGGCCCATTAGGGTTCCATTGGGCCCACTAGGGTTTCTTTGGTCCCACATTGTCCAAACATCAACCAAACGAGGCCCAAATGCAATCAACGCACACCGCCACCCGACACGGCGGCCGGTGGCGGCAGGAGGCGGCAACCACCACCCTACGTTGGTGGTTTAGACTTTTCTATTATTATTCTGGTTACAATTACAATAATACACACAATGACTCAAAAATAAACACCAAGTAAAATACACACACACAACCACCCTGTGGCGGCAGGCGGTGGTCGGAGGTGCTAGCCACCACCTCACGGGGGTGGTGGTGGCTTTTCTCATGAAATCCAGCCAACAAAACCACACACACACATGCTCTTCTGCTGTAAGTGAGTCCCGCCACCCACCTGGTGGCTCACGGCGGTGATGACGTCACGAGAAGGCGGCAGCCACCATGGCCGGCGACGATGGTGGTTCGTCTCCGGGTCCAACTAGCACCATGTCACAATCAGCAACCCAAAACACCTCCCCATGATTGCAACCTACGGCTGAAACACACACACCCTCGCTTGGAGTAGTCACACCCTCGTCGGAACAGTCTAGCAGCGGCAGCAACAGAACCGAGAGTAGAGGAGATGCGATTCTCCACCGAGAGCATTAACATTGACTGAAGCCAACGTGTTTCTTCTGTCCCGATAGCGGCCAGCGATGGCGGAGCTAGGTGGCGACGCAACCCGGCAACGAGAATGACAGCATGACGAACGGCAACTCGGAGGAACGAGGGAACGATGGTCGATAAAACAACAGCAGCAACCATACTATCAAGGTTCAACCCCATCGTTGGAGTTGTGATGGCAGCCATTCGGTGGTTCAAGGCAGCGACGAAGTGGTCGGCGGCGGCTGTGAGAGGGGGGGGTATAAGGATGGTGAAGTTGGCGGCTGGGAACAATACCTCTAGGGTTAGGGTTACAATGCATGCGTAATGCATTTATATGCACCGTCCCTTCTCAAACTTTGTCCCACTTGACACTTCCCGTCCCTCCTTATCCTTATTCTTTCAAGTTAAATCCCAAAATTTACCATTTCTACCTTGGCTTCAAGAATCCTTTTCAGAATAAGTCCAATATTTACTCTTTAACCCTTGCTTCCATAAATTTTTTTATATTAGGTCCTAATGATACCAAATAGCCCCTCCTCTTACAAAACCTTTTCAAAACAAGTCCCTTAATTACACTTTAACCCCCAAAGCTAACATCCCGGTAATTATTATTTGTTTTTGTGCTATAATAATCTAAAATAATAATAAAATTACCTCTCGGGGTTCCGGGTTTATTCTTTAGTTATTCTATGGGTTGCACCTGATCCTACATCGGCTTGGAAGGAGAACAAAACATTTCCTTATAAGGGGTGTCGATACCTTCCTTGTCACAATGCGTTTTAAAGCTGTGAGGGCAACAGATCCCATAAGAACTCTGCAGTTAAGCGAGACCGGGCGAGAGCAATCCAGGGATGGGTGACCCCCTGGGAAGTTTTTGTGTCGGGAGCCCAAAGCGGACAATATTGTGATACGTGCCAAAGGGGGATGTTACAAATGGTATCAGAGCTGGGGCACGGGTCGATGTGTTTGACGAGGACGTCGAACCCTATAATGGGGGGTGAAGGTGGGTTGCACCTGATCATACATCGGCTTGGAAGGAGAACAAACCATTTCCTTATAAGGGGTGTGGATACCTTCGTTGTCACAATGTGTTTTAAAGCCGTGAAGGCAGCAGATCCCATAAGAACTCTGCAGTTAAGCGAGCCCGGGGTAGAGCAATCCAGGGATGGGTGACCCCCTGGGAAGTTTTCGTGCCGGAAGCCCAAAGCGGACAATATTGTGATACGTGCCAGAGGGGGATGTTACAATACCATAGAGGTTGTAAGGGTCGAATTATTGTAATAAGTCGAATTGTATTCTGTACTCTTCAAATGTCTTGTAATGTATTTTACTAAGGCGCTTTTATTCGAAGTGTTAGTGTCTATGCCTTAGTATATTTTTTGTACGCTTTCAGTTCCCTATAAATAGGGATATTTACTAGAGTTAGAAAAGAGTTTTTACAGACCTGTCTTTATTCTCTGTAAACATTCGAAAGCGTAATAGAGCTGAAACAAGATCATATTTACATCTGGTGTTCAATCTCGCATTCTTAATTGATTTCATACTCTGATTTGTTTTATACTTGATTCTTTGATTCATCAATTGGTATCAGAGCAGGAATCACATATGTGATTTGATTTTCATCCATTCAAAAAGTTTTTGAATCAAATTTTTGGTTTGAAAGTTTCCGCACTTTTTGATCGTGAAAAATTGTCTAGATCTTAGTCTGTGATTTGATTCTGCATTTGAATTGTTGAATCGAGTGTTCTTCTAGCAATTTCAGTTTGATTCAACTAGTTTGTTTTCAAATTTCCAAATCTTCTTAAGAATTTTCAAAACCAACTTCCGTACAACAATGGCGAGTTTCAATCTCAATTCGATGACCTCGTTTTCTCATTTGTTAGGATCATCAACCAAAATTCCAATGCTAATCCCTGTATACTATGATCAGTGGGCTGATCGTATGCAGGATTATCTGAATGGACTTGATGAAGAATTATGGTCATGTATCACTGGAAATGTTAATGTTCCAGTGACTGTTCAAGCAATTGGTTCATCTACTACAAGTTCTCTTGTTGATAATCAAACTGATCGTCTGAAGAAACTAGAGAAGAGATGTATAAGAGAATTGCGAGGAGCTTTACCTCCAGTTGTGTACAATTATGTAAGGAGTTGTATAACTGCAAAGGAGATCTGGAACAATCTGAAAGATAAGTTTCAAGGAAGTGAGAAGACTAAAATCAATTCAGTCAAACAATGTTTGGTTGAGTTGAAAGATTTCAGACAAAAAGAAGGTGAAACAATTGAAGTCTACTATGATCGACTGAACGAGTTAATCTATCGTTGTAATCGCTATGGAATTACCAGGACTTCAATGGAATTCAATCTCATTTTTGTGATGGGTCTTCGAAAAGAATGGAGAAGCGTAAGTATGATGGTAAAGAATCAGCAAAGTTTTGGTACATCAACTCTCAATGATTTGTACAATCAGTTGAAGACACACGAAACTGAGGTAAATGAAATTGCTGAGGAGACGAAGCTGAATTTGGGAGGTCCATTGGTACTTGTGTCAAAGATATTTGAGAAAGAAGCTGAAAATGGTGATTCTGAGGAAGAAGAAGGATTCATCATGAATTCGGATGATGAGGCGATAGCTTTTTACTCGAATAATCGTGTTAAGAAGTTTTTCAAAAAGCCGTTCAATCCGAAGACTAAGCTTGCTGAGGTAAAAGGAAATGTTGTAAGTAAAACTGCTGTTGAGGAGAAAAAGAAAATTGAGATGAAAGATTCGAAAATGTCTGAAGGAAAAATCGAGAAAAAGCTGAAAGGTGATGGTGGTGTAGATTGTCATTATTGCAACGGAGCTAATCATCTTGCGAATGATTGTATGCTTCGAAAGAAGGATGAGAGGAAAAATAAAGTTAAAGATGAGGCGTATTATGCAGAGAAGCTTGAGGAGGTTCGTGCAAAAGCCAAAAACTTGTCATTGGTTGCAAAAGGTGAACATGAGGATGAAGATGGAATGTATCAAATCTGGTCATCCGGATCAGATGATGAAGAAATGAGGAATCCAACACATGGAGCAATGTATGCGAAAATGGAGGAGGACTCAGATGACGAGGAATTCGAAGTGAAAGGACGATGCTTCGTATCCAAGACAGCAGACAAATCACCAATGACAACAAAGGTACGTAAAATTCTCGAATCTTTCAATATTCCTACACATGCTTATGATTCTGAACTAATATCTTTTGATGATACGGTTACTTATTTTGATTCAATTGTTGTGTCTGCTAGCAATGAGGCCAACAAGTTGTCAATGGAGTTGTTAGAGACCAAAAAGCAATTAGAAATGAAAATAAGTAAAATTGATTGTTTGGAATTACAAATAACAAATATTATGTGTGATAGGGATACTTTATCAAGTGATGTCAAACTTTTGCTAGCACAAAGAAACATTTATTGTAATGCTGCTAAAAGACTTTATGGAAAATTAACTGATTTACATCATTCATGTGAAATAAGTAAAGAGCAACATAGAAAGTTACTACCTTTTCTAGAATACGAAAGAGCTAAGGTAGATAATATTTCGTATGATTGTGAGCAAATTATAGCTGATTTTGACAAAGTTCCTGATGATAGATATAAATATGGAATTGTCAAAATTGATGAATGTCTTGATGCGAATGAATTAGTTAACATAGTGAATGATACTTTGACTAAATCTGAACAAATTCAAATTTTGAAAAAGACTGAGAATTCAACATCTGATTCTCAATCTAATTTTGCTGATATTGAAGATAATTCTGACAATATTAGTGAAATTAGTGAACTTGAGGATGTTGATTGTTCCCAATTGTCTGTTGTTAATGTTGCATCTACATTTAGAGGAAAAGAAATAGTTAAGGATTTGATGGTTGAGAAAGAAATTGATATACCTTCAACTTTGAAAGTTTGTGATATGAAATTCGTGGATATCAAAGACAGTCAAACTGATGATAGCGATGATGAAAATGAAGAGAAAATTTCGAAGGAAAAGAAATCTTCAAAGGAAGTAGAAACTCCACGAATAGTGGTTGATCAAGTGTATGGTGATACACAAAAGTTCGAACAAGTAAAGACTGAAAAAGGTGAACATTACCTTGAAACAAATACTGTGGTTTATCCAAATTTCAAGTGTACAGATGATGTCATTTTTCCAAATCAAGTTTTCGTAACAACTGGAAATGTTGAGAATATCAAACCAGAATTAAAGAAATTAGTTGAGGAGGATAATTCAAAAATAACTGATAAAGGTTTTTTCGCAAATCAAAGCACAGTTGAAAACAACTTAACAAAGAATTCGTACGTGTTTCAACGTCAAAAACCACAAAGAAAATGGGTTGAAAAATCAAAAATTGAAAAAGAGAATTCAAAACAAGTTATAAAGGAAAATGAAAAAGTTGTCAAACTAAACTCCAAGATATTCAAAGATCAAATTGACAGATTTTCGAAAGAAAACAACATTTCAAAAAGACAAGCAAGAAAGAAAATATTTTGGCAAAATGTTGAGTCTCAAAAGATGTCTGAATCACAATCACCCAAAAATGTTTTTAAAGTTAAAATTTCCTCTTTTTCAACAAAACCTCAACATTCATCTCAATCAAATCATTTAAAGTCTGAAGTGAATAAACAACCAAGGTTTTCGAAAGTTTCAGAAACTAATATTCCAAGAAAATTTTCAAATAACTCAAATCCAAATCAAAAATTTCTTCAAAGTCAACATTTTAAATCAACAGTTGATAAATCATATGCTCAATCTTTTATAACAAAACCAAAAGTTGATTTTGTTCCTCAAAAGCCAAATTTTCCAAATCAAACGAAGAAAGAAACTATGAAAATTTCACGAGAAAAAGGAATGACTTCAAGGAAGAACATTGATCATTGGCTTGAAGGCAAAGGAAAGATGTATCAGTCGAATACATTTTCAAAGGAGCAAATTCACGAAGCATATGAGAAGTATGTGAATACTTCATCAAACGGCAGTTCATCTTCTAAGGATTCGAACATATCAGTTAAAGCTTGGAAACCAGTAATAAAAGCAAAGAATGTTCATTCACAAACTCAGAATTCGAAGGGTAATGTCAGTGAACAATCGAAACCATCAAAAACTTATGTTTCGGTTCCTTTAAATGAAGATGTAAACTTACTTGATAGTCTCAAAACCAAAGTTTGTGATTTGGTTAAAAGTTCTTCATTTCATTCGAAATTGAAATCTAATTTCCAAAGACCCAAAAAGCCTTGGGTACCTAAAATTTTCCATTGATTGTAGGTACTATGTGACGAGCAATATGATAATAAATGGTACATCGATAGTGGTTGCTCTCGTCACATGACTGGGAAGAAGGAGAATTTACGTGATTTTCGAAGTCTAAAAAATGCTGGAGTTGTGAAGTTTGGGAACAATCAAAAATGTCAAGTCAAAGGATATGGGAAGATCACGAACGGAAAATTCACAGTGAATCGTGTGGCGTATGTTGAAGGTCTTCAACATAACTTGATAAGTGTTTCCCAACTTGTTGTGGGCACTGGCAATCAAGTTCTTTTTAACGAAGAAGGAAGTGTTATTTCGAATGTCAACACAAAAGAAGTGTTACTGAAATCCAAAAGGAAAGGTGACATGTTCACTTTGGACATCAATCCGATAGTAGGGAAACCTGCTATATGTCTTCTTTCGAAAGCAACATCAGACTTAAGTTGGCTTTGGCATCGAAGACTCTCTCATCTCAATTTTCGAAACATCAATAAACTAGTGGTACAAGATTTGGTCAGAGGTTTACCTGTACTTAAATTTGACAATAATTCTTTATGTGCAGCTTCTGAAGTTGGAAAGCAACATAAACAAGGTCATCCAATTACGATAGATTCGAAAATTGTTGCACCTTTGGAGCTCTTACATATTGATTTGTGTGGTCCTTCAACCGTTTCAACTCTCAACAAGAAAAGGTACATTTTAGTTATTGTTGATGACTTTTCCAGATTTACGTGGGTTTATTTTCTCAGGCTTAAATCCGAAGTTGCACAAATCATGATTGACTTTATCAAAAAGATGGAAACAACATTGAAGAAGATTGTTCGAAAAATTAAGAGTGATCATGGAACTGAATTTAAGAACAAGGTCCTTGATTCATTTTTGGTGGACAAAGGAATTTCACATAACTTTTCATCTCCATACACACCACAACAAAATGGTGTTGTTGAACGAAGAAATAGATCTCTATGCGAAGCGGCAAGGACTATGTTGGCATATGCGAATCTTCCACAATACCTTTGGGCTGAAGCAGTATCCACCGCATGTTTCACTCAAAACAGATCTTTCATTCATCGTCGTTTTAACATTACTCCATATGAAATTCTCAACAATCGAAAACCTAACGTCAATTTTTTTTGATGTTTTCGGATGCAGGTGCTTCATTATGAATCTCAAGGATAATCTTACGAAATTTCAAGCTAAAGCAGATGAAGGGATTTTCTTGGGATATTCGCATAATTCAGTCGCATATCGTGTGCTGAACAAAAGAACACGAAAAGTTGAAGAAACTTTTAATCTTACATCTGATGATTATTACATTAAACAAACTACATTGCAGTTTGAAAATCATCCTATTCTGAAAAACATAGAAGATGAATCTGAATCCTCACAAAAATTAGATATTGATTATGATTTAATTTTTGAAATTTCAGATCATACTGTCGATGCTGAAATAAATGCAAATGATAATCGTTTCTCTGAACTAACGAAGCTTACTGACGATTCAACATCAACTTCTCCAGAGAAAGGCGAAAGTATGCAAAATAATCCAGTGGAGGGGGAGCAATTGGATTCGAATACTCTAGTTGAGGAAGAACATTCTTTCGAGGGGGAGAATGGAAGAGTGAATGCTAATGTTGAGAGGGAGCATGATGTTGAGAGGGAGCATAATGTTGAGGGGGAGCATTTAGAAAACATTGAGAATAATAATGATTTTGATGATGTTTGTTCGATTGCAGGTTCAGAGAATGAAGATATATACGAAGATGCACCTTTGGAATTTGATCCAGCATATCCGCCAATGGAAAAATGGACAAGAGATCATCCGAAGAATCAAGTGATTGGGAATACACAAGAGGGTGTTTAACAAGAGCTCAAGTTCGTGCAAAGAATGAGGTATTGAATACTCATCAAGAATTTTGCATGTTCAATGTTTTCATCTCTAAAATTGAACCAAAAACTGTTAAGGTTGCAATGGAACACTCAGATTGGATTGTTGCAATGCAATCTGAATTGTCTGAATTTGAACGAAACAAGGTTTGGAGACTAATTCCTAAACCTGAAAATGTTTCGATTGTCGGGTTAAAATGGATTTTTAAAAATAAAACCGACAAAGATGGAAATATTGTTCGAAACAAAGCCAGACTTGTTGTTAAATGATATTCACAACAAGAAGGAATCGACTATGAAGAAACTTTTGCCCCTGTCGCAAGACTCGAGGCGGTTCGTATATTTCTGGCTTATGCAGCTCACAAAGACTTTGATGTTTATCAAATGAACGTAAAGTGTGCATTTTTAAATGGAGAGCTTGAAGAAACAGTTTACGTGGAACAACCCCCAGGTTTTATTACTGAGGAATTTCCAAATCATGTTTATATTTTAGATAAGGCAGTTTATGGTTTGAAACAAGCACCACGAGCATGGTATGCAACTCTTACTTCATTTTTGAAACAATCTAAATTTAAACAAGGATCTGCTGATCCCACATTATTTCGAAAGAAAGTTGGGGATCATCTAATGCTTATTCAAATTTATGTTGATGATATTATTTTTGGCTCAACTGACCCTGCTTTATCTAGAGAATTCAAAGATTTGATGAAAAGTAAGTTCGAAATGAGCATGATGGGAAAAATCAATAATTTTCTTGGTTTGAATATTCGTCAAAGCAGAGAAGGAATTTTTATTAATCAAGAAAAATATACGAAGAATCTGCTAGAAAAGTTTGGATTGACGAATAGCACAAAGTTACGAGTTCCAATGGCAACTGGCATAAAGTTGACACCTTCGTTAGATAAACCTGCAGTTGACATAACTCTTTATAGGAGCATGATTGGTTCATTACTTTATCTTACAGCAAGTAGACCTGATATCATGTTTTCTGTGTGTAATTGTGCAAGGGATCAGTCTAATTCACGAGAACCACATCTCACTGCTGTGAAGAATATATTTCGTTATCTTAAAGGAACAATTTCGTTAGGATTGTGGTATCCTTCGAAAACTGGGTTCTTTGTACAAGCATATTCGGATGCAGACTTGGGTGGGTGTAATCTTGATCGAAAAAGCACAAGTGGTGGATGTCAATTTCTAGATGGCAAATTTGTGAGTTGGCAATCGAAAAAGCAAACATGTGTATCCATTTCAACAGCTGAAGCAGAATATGTGGCTGCTGCTGCTTGCACTTCACAAACTATATGGATTCAAAGTCAATTGTGTGATTATGCAATCAATATGAAAAAGATTCCATTATATTGTGATTCTCAAAGTGCAATAAGAATTTGTCATAATCCTGTGCAGCATTCGAAGACTAAACATATAGCACTTCGTTATCATTTCATCAAGGATCACGTGGAGGATGGGAATATTGAAGTACATTTCGTGAAAACAACTGATCAGTTAGCTGATATTTTCACGAACCTTTAGATGAAAAATCCCTTATGAAAATTATAGAAGGACTTGGAATGATCGATGGAAATTCAGTTCCATGTGAAAAAGGCGAATGATGAATGACCAGGAATGATTCAGAGGCACTGAATGAAAGACAAAGCAATATCCGTCAGCATTCAGAGGTTACTGTTCATAGTCAACGCTTTGACCCCTTCGAATTCGTAAATTTGTCACTTATTTTAAGTGTTGATTCAGAGGTTACTGTTCATAGTCAACGCTTCGACCCCTTCGAATTCGTACATTTGTCACTTATAAGGGGAATGATAAAATTCCGTATTTTTGCAACAATTACAGTTTATTTTTAATTTTCGAAAAATCAAAAATCCAAAAAGATTTTCTTTTGTTTTGTCATTCAATTTTCAAAAAATCAAAAATCCAAAAAGATTTTCTTTTGTTTTGTCATTCAATTTTTGAAAAATCAAAAATCCAAAAAGATTTTCTTTTGTTCTGTTATTCAATTTTCGAAAAATCAAAAATTCGAAAAGATTTTCTTTTGTTTTGTCATTCAATTTTCGAAAAATCAAAAATCCAAAAAGATTTTCTTTTGTTTTGTCATTCAATTTTCGAAAAATCAAAAATTCAAAAAGATTTTCTTTTGTTTTGTCATTCAATTTTCGAAAACATAAAAATCCAAAAAGATTTTTGTTTGTTCTGTCTCTACTTTCAAAAAATTCAAAACAACAAAAATATTTTGAATCTTATTTCTTTTTAGTATTTTGTTGCAGAACATCATGAAGATATAAAGTGGATTATGCTTGCAGTTCTAGGGTCAGGTACATTTTTTTTTCGTATGAATTAATACATTTTTCATCACTTGAACTAGCTAAGTTGTCCCTAGAAGCATGCTGTTGCATGTTGTCCAAAAGCCTTCAATGACTCAATGTGTGTGTACGAAAGCCTTAATGAAATTACTCATACGAAAATTTCTTCCCAATCAGGCTTCTCTGAGCTACCTGACTCTTCTCAAAATGAGTTAAGAGTTTACTGTTTGGTCCAAAAATAACAGAGGTACTTTTCGTGTCTTACATCAATCTTTTTCACCTATAAAGTTCTTACACGATCACACACGAAGAAATATGTCCGAGAGGTCTCTGATCAAACCCATAGAGACTTAGACATATCAAAAATCTGTGTTTATGATCTGACATCATGAGACCGTGATGAAAGTGAAACCCAATTTTCAATATACTTTTAAGGAATTGACGGGGAACAATGTTCCAGATTTTCACGAAACATTTGTTTCAGTACCAAAATTCGAAACTCCAAATCATGTTCATTTCAAATGAGTGGTCTTGATCAAACATTCGAAAACCATGATGTTTGTTACCCAACAAGATCCAGCACAATTTTTTTTCTTGAATATGATTTCCGTGTGAGTTTCATTCGAAAGTCCATGTCACTTAAAATTTTCAAAACACACTTGTCACTTACTACACTGGTTAAACAAGTAATTTCTGTTACAATTTCTCACCTTATGTTTAGGATGATATGTAACGAAATTTTTTTTCCTACCCACGAAGCATTATAAAAGAAACCCTTCGATACATATCAACAAGTACTCGATTGTAATTCACGGGAACCTACACAAGCTGTTGATCATTTTCTTAATGATTAACAAAGCAATCTTTGCCCGGGATTTCATCTGCTTTTGTGTCAAATTGAAATTTTGACATCACAATATCCCAAATTTTTTTTATCTTTGTTTCTTGTCTACATTCTTTGGAACACTGCACTCACGAAATCCTTGAGGTTCTGAGTAATACCAACTCAGGCTGATGATTTCAAACATCTGGCATATGACTTCGCTTTTCATCCCAAAAGTGAAAGAGCCTTGCTTCCATACGAAGGGTTCTGATGGTTACAATCATCTTGGGGATAACAATAAAGGCTGTCTATAAATGACGTATGGTATTATGTCCGATTTTCAAGGAGATGTGACAGCTACTTTTTGACGCATCGCTACTTTTACGCAGTAATGGTCCGATTTTCAAGGTGCCACGTCGGATATCATTAAATACCTATCCCGCTTCAAATTCAAACTTCAGGGTTACATATAAAAGGGGATTCAAGGGTTCATTATCAGTTTACGTGATCAAAAAGAAAAATTCCCAAATTCTCTGATCTTCAAAATCTTCAAACCCTAACAATGGCGACTTCTGTTCATGTTGATTCTCATACCACTAAAGAACCCTCTTCATTACCAATAATAAAGATTCAAGCAACAAACTATCACTTGGAGGGTGATGTTTCTCAATATCCTGAAGAATTGAAGATGCTAATCGTTTCCTTGAAGAACTCTGTTTTGTCTTAGGCGATGTTCAGTTCATTCTCTGTTCCAATGTCCTGGATTTCTCAAGTAGGATCAACTGCTACTTACAACAAAGCTTCTGATACGATTACTTTTCATCTGGTGAACGACAAAAAGGTCAGGCTATCCAAGAAACTATTTTGTCAAATTCTTGAAATTTCGAATTCACCTCCATATGTTGCTTTCACATTTCCTCAAATTGTCAATATGTTTAATGAGATGGGATATCAGCCTCCACTATCAAAGATCAGTGATTTTAAGAAATCTGGTCTTCCACGACTATGGAATTTCTTATTTGGAATTTTTCTAAGATGTTTAACTGGGAGAACAGTTGGTCTTGATAAAGGAAGAATGGAGGTTTATGCAATGGTTGCTGGAATCTATTATGATCTTCAAGTGGATTATTCTACACAATTATGGAAGGAATTCCAAAAGGGTGTAGAACACACGAATGCTATTCATGGTATTTTGTGTGCAAGATACTGGAGCTTGATTTTGCAATAGTTTTACAACAAGGAAGGGATTTTGGTACCCACTGATGAAGAAAAATCCGTTTTTCAATTGTACCACTATCCGAAGGATGTCACAGATAGTGCTGAAGTTTTTCCATCAGTTGCTCGTATTCCCGATGCAATGCTTAAAAGAGTTGATCCTTCGAATTCTGTCTTGGTGGCATATTTGAAGACCATTGATTCTACAATCGAAACTGGCATACTATTGGGAAGAGATGATAAGAAATCCAAGAAGACGAAGAAGACTGAAACAGAGTTAAAATCTTCGAAATCTCCAAAGAAGAAGCCTGAAACAGTTGAAGTGTCTGTTGTTGAGACTCAAGTGATTGAGCCTATTAATTAAGAAACACAAGAGCATGTAGTCATTCCTTCGAAGACTGGTATGTTTCGAAGAATCAAAATGAAGTCAACCCATAAAAGCAAGTCTCCTTCAAATAAAGTGGTTCGAAAACCTCAAATCACTCATCAAGGTGTTTTAATTAGAGAAGTGCCAGCACCTGTTTCTCCGGTGTCCAAGAAACGAAGGGCTGAGGATATGGCAAAACATTTGTCAAAGAAGAAGAAGAAGACCCGAAAACTCGTGATTTCTACTGAGTCAACAGAAGATGATGGTGAAAGAATTTCAGAAACACCAGAGTTAACTTCTCATGCAGGAAGTTCAACCTCTAAGCAGACAGTCGTCATACCACCCGAAGATTCGGTTACCAAATCAGTTTCTGAGGCGGTACGAACTTCAGGCATCCCTGTAAACGTATCTGATACGGATGCAAATGTCATTATGGGTGATGGAGATACGAAGAATGAAGATCAAGATCATTCTACTTCTGCTCCCTTCGAAAGTATTGTTTCTTTACCACCATCCATTATTCCCACTACTTCAACCACTGATTCTCCTACATTCGAAAACATTATCAATCAACCATTCACTTCTATTTTTTCTTCACAATCCACTGACACACCCAAACCGAATTCGAATGTTCAAGAAAACATTTTTATGGAGACAAAAACTGATACTGAGGGGTTTGGAGGTACGTTTGAAGAATTAGAATTTCATGAAGAGGAAGAGGCGTTTCCAGATCATATGCTGCTGACCATGAAACAATTTAAAATTTTGAATCAGAAGTTGAATTCTATACTTCAATCTCAAGCTGATCTGGGGGGTGGTTCGTCTGTTTCAAGTTTGGAGGTTGATTCATTGTTGAAAATGTTCGAAGCCAGAATTGTCAGTAAAGTATCGGGGATGATTCAAGACTCTGAATCTCGAATTTTGGAGAAGGTTGATCATAATGATCAAAATAATGAACTTCGGATCAATTCTCAAAATTCAAAGTTTACCGGTGATGTGAAAGAATTGAAGAATGTCACAAAAGAACGGCATGTTCTTTTTGTTCAAGAAGTGAAGAAAGTAAGGGAGGATGTCAATTTGAAAATTCGTGAACTCCGCGAAGACATGCAAAAAGAAATTGGAAATTTTCAACAAGATTATGCTTCTCTGAATCAAAAGGTTGATATCATTTGTGATGCAGTCACAAAATTTGTTAAATTGTATGAAAATTTGATTCCACAACTAACTCAACTTTCAACATTCGAAAGTGACAACTTTTTGGAAGTGATCACTTTGTTAAAAGAGTTAAAAGATCTATCAGACAAGCCGGTTTCTTCTTCCCTAATTACTCCTGAATTTTTATCACAAAAATTCATACAATTCGAAGCACTTCTCAACAAGCAACTCGCTCCTATATTTCGCATTACAAGCCTTCTTCCAACAACATATGCACCACCTGTTTTCACAGGGGTGCAAGGGGGAGAAAGAAAAACTGGTGAATCGAAGGCGAGTGATGAAGATGCGAAAGTTGTAGGAAAGGTATTTTCTTCAAAGATCCCAATAACAAAGCCAGTTATAGTTTCTGCTGGGATGGTTACTTCAACAGTCATTACAACGTTACCTATTACAAGACCTATTTCGAAAGGAATTATAATTGGTAAATCTACAGAGACTGGTGAGAGTGGTTCGAAACCAAAAGAAGTAATTGATACTTCAGCCTTGAAAAATAAAGGGAAATCGATTGTTGTGGAAAAGTCGAAAGAAGAAAAGAAGGCTGAAGCAGAAGCTGAAATTGAAAAACTAAGGTTGATTCAAAGCATTATGGCTCAGCGTGCTGGTGATCCGAAGGGAATGGACAAAGGTGATCCATCCAAACACTACAATTACGAAACAATTAAGACCAAGGTAGCGTATAATCACATGTATTCATTTGAGAAGAAACCAAAACAAAGTTATTTGGTCACGAATACTGATGCAAGCCAGGTGGATTTTCCAATAAACGAAATGATGTTCATCATGCCTCAGTTCAAAGCAGAAGGAAATTTTAAAGAAAAGGATGAAGGTACACACATGAAAATTCGTTTTCATGTTGTTCTTGTAAAATCCCCTGAGGAAGTGTGGTCATTGATTAAAATCAAGAAAGTGATCAGTATGAAAAAGGATGTGGTATTCGAAAACACAGTCGAAAATTTCAAGTATGTGGTTGCCAGGGCAAATGGAAATATTTGTGAGTTTACTGTTGCAGATTTTCCATTAATGAACTTGTATGATCTTATACAAGTTGCATTAATTTTAAAAGACTAATCACTTTCATACCTTCAAAACACAGAACCTGATGAATTCAAGCTTGGGGTTGCTCACATCAAGATTTTCATCGAAAATTACTATGAGTTCTTGACTCTTACAGATGTGGAGTTAGCTACGGCTAAAGGTATGGAAATTAAAGCTCCGATGGCTCCTACGAAGACTCAGGCAGAACTGAAGAAGTATGCTGATGGTGAAATTTGCCTGAAGCCTTTTGGAATGGTCTTCGCAGGAAAAGACAAAGCTGGTAAAGCAAAACGTTTCTTGTTCCAGGCATGCGAAGTGAAAAGGTATTCAACATCTCAATATACGAATTTAATTGTTCGTATGAATCACTGTAAAAAGAACAATGAAGGAGATAAGAAAGAGCTGAAGAAGATAATCTCCTGGTACACGGAGATTCGAAGAGTAATGTTGTATTCCATCCAGCTTCTTACAAATTAAGTAGTTTGAATTTGATTACAAAGGGGGAGATTCTAAGGGTCGAATTATTGTAATAAGTCGAATTGTATTCTGTACTCTTCGAATGTCTTGTAATGTATTTTACTAAGGCGCTTTTATTCGAAGCGTTAGTGTCTATGCCTTAGTATATTTTTTGTACTGTAACGCCCCGATTCTCAGGTATTGTTTAAATAAGATCTACTGGGTTAAGCTCTACTCGACGAGTTGGTTGACCAACTCGTCGAGTAGCAGCGGGGTGGGATCGCGTGTTAAGTGACCTACTCGACGAGTCCATGTTGGGACTCGGCGAGTAGGAGCTGGCAGATGAAACCCTAAATCCCGGGGTTTGCACCTCTATTTAAAGGAGCCTCAGCCTCCTTTGGCCTCTTTGCAGTCTTTGAGAGCTCCTTAAAACCCTAATACGCGTGTGTGTGCCCATTGTGTGTTTTAAGCTTGAAAAGAGGATCTTTGGAGGGAGAAGGCTTGGAGGAGAAGGAGATTGGAGCAAGTAGAGTGTGGGAATCAACTCCTATCTCAGTTATCATCTTCTGGAGATAACCATATCGCCTTTTTCCTGGTGAATCTCTTCTATTGGTTGAGTTTTAGGGTTTTAGGTGAGATATTAAGTTGGAAAGATGAGCTATGGGCTAGATCTGAGGTTGTAACTTCAGATCTGGACCCTCCTTGGATTCTAGAAGCATAAAGTTTCAGTTTTGGTCACGATTAAGGTCCCTCTTGAGCATGAAGTTCCATTAAGAACTTAAAATAGGCATTTAGAGCCTTTAAAGCCATGCATGCACGTAAAGTTTGCAACTTTACGTGATAAACATGCCCTAGAAGCTTGGATCTGCGATTTAGAGCCGCTGCATGGCTCAGAACAAGTCTGTATGGAAAGAGGACTAAATGGACTCGGCGAGTCGCAAGGTTGACTCGGCGAGTCACATGAAGATGGCCGTGAACTCGATGAGTTGGATGAACAACTCGGCGAGTTTGATGAAGATTACCATAAGACTCGACGAGTTGAAGAACAACTCGGCGAGTCGGATGAGTTTTCCCCAAAATATGTATGCGTGTGTATCCGTCGAGTTGCAAGGAGGGAACTCGACGAGTGGCCTTAAAGTTTGATCGAGAATCGAAGGAACTCGGCGAGTCACCCCGATGACTCGGTGAGTTGGATTGTACTTCAAGGAACTAGGCGAGTAGCCGAGGGTACTCGGCTAGTTGGGGTCAACATGGACTGTTGACCTTGACTGAGGACTTTGACTTTGACCAGGGGTTGACTGGTGGGTTATGGGGTACCTTATAAGGTTAAGGACTTATGAGTATATTGTACTATGATCATAGGTGGTGGAGCCTGTGTCAAGTGATCCGAGAGTTGGAGTGTATCTTCCGAGTCGACATCTACAAGGTGAGTCATCCTCACTATATTGATAGGGTCTACGACACCAAGGCCGGCCCTTTAGTTGTTATTATTGTGGTATGTTGCATGTGGTTATGATCTGCTAGATCGGAATCAGGGTAGACAGTATGTTATGCTATTATGATCCGTAAGGATTGGTATGTTAGTGACCTGTTGGGTCGGTACTCTAGTTAGGAGAGAGCTCTATGATTGATGATCAGTGTGATAGATATGTTTGATGCTTGTATATGCCAGTATATAATAGTTATGCGCACTTGGTTATTTGCTTGTTGGTTGGGTTGAGGCGGTCCTGCTTTGTGCTGTAGGCTATCATACCCTATGAGCGGTCCGGGGAGACTGCAGGCCCACGTGGCGGACCAGTCATGCCGAAGGCTCGAGATAGATTCAGATAAACTGTAGGCCCAGTAGGGCGATCCAGTCAGGCCGATGGCCCAGTATGCATGTTGATTGATTGATTGTTACTGATATGGCATTGTCAGTGTGGTATTGGTATTTTGGGGGTAGGTCACTAAGCCCTCGGGCTTACAGTTTTCACTTTATTGTTTCAGGTAATTCAGGAGATCATGGCAAGGCGAAGGCGTGACCGTACCGCTCCTCATCCTTAAGTTATGATTTTGGGTGTAACGCCCCGATTCTCAGGTATTTTTTAAATAAGATCTACTGGGTTAAGCTCTACTCGACGAGTTTGTTGACCTACTCGTCGAGTAGCAGCGGGGTGGGATCGCGTGTTAAGTGACCTACTCTACGAGTCCATGTTGGGACTCGGCAACTAGGAGCTGGCAGATGAAACCCTAAATCCCGGGGTTTGCACCTCGATTTAAAGGAGCCTCAGCCTCCTTTGGCCTCTTTGCAGTCTTTGAGAGCTCCTTAAAACCCTAATACGCGTGTGTGTGTGTGCCCATTGTGTGTTTTAAGCTTGAAAAGAGGATCTTTGGAGGGAGAAGGCTTGGAGGAGAAGGAGATTGGAGCAAGTAGAGTGTGGGAATCAACTCCTATCTCAGTTATCATCTTCTGGAGATAACCATATCGCCTTTTTCCTGGAGAATCTCTTCTATTGGTTGAGTTTTAGGGTTTTAGGTGAGATATTAAGTTGGAAAGATGAGCTATGGGCTAGATCTGAGGTTGTAACTTCAGATCTGGACCCTCCTTGGATTCTAGAAGCATAAAGTTTCAGTTTTGGTCACGATTAAGGTCCCTCTTGAGCATGAAGTTCCATTAAGAACTTAAAATAGGCATTTAGAGCCTTTAAAGCCATGAATGCACGTAAAGTTTGCAACTTTACGTGATAAACATGCCCTAGAAGCTTGGATCTGTGATTTGGAGCCGCTGCATGGCTCCGAACAAGTCTGTATGGAAAGAGGACTGAATGGACTCGGCGAGTCGCAAGGTTGACTCGGCGAGTCACATGAAGATGGCCGTGAACTCGATGAGTTGGATGAACAACTCGGCGAGTTCGATGAAGATTTCCATAAGACTCGACGAGTTGAAGAACAACTCGGCGAGTCGGATGAGTTTTCCCCAAAATATGTATGCGTGTGTATCCGTCGAGTTGCAAGGAGGGAACTCGACAGGTGGCCTTAAAGTTTGATCGAGAATCGAAGGAACTCGGCGAGTCACCCCGATGACTCGGCGAGTTGGATTGTACTTCAAGGAACTAGGCGAGTAGCCGAGGGTACTCGGCGAGTTGGGGTCAACATGGACTGTTGACCTTGACTGAGGACTTTGACTTTGACCAGGGGTTGACTGGTGGGTTATGGGGTACCTTATAAGGTTAAGGACTTATGAGTATATTGTACTATGATCATAGGTGGTGGAGCCTGTGTCAAGTGATCCGAGAGTTGGAGTGTATCTTCCGAGTCGACATCTGCAAGGTGAGGCATCCTCACTATATTGATAGGGTCTACGACACCAAGTCGGCCCTTTAGTTGTTATTATTGTGGTATGTTGCATGTGGTTATGATCTGCTAGATCGGAATCAGGGTAGACAGTATGTTATGCTATTATGATCCGTAAGGATTGGTATGTTAGTGACCTGTTGGGTCGGTACTCTAGTTAGGAGAGAGCTCTATGATTGATGATCAGTGTGATAGATATGTTTGATGCTTGTATATACCAGTATATAATAGTTATGCGCACTTGGTTATTTGCTTGTTGGTTGGGTTGAGGCGGTCCTGCTTTGTGCTGTAGGCTATCATACCCTATGAGCGGTCCGGGGAGACTGCAGGCCCACGTGGCGGACCAGTCATGCCGAAGGCTCGAGATAGATTCAGATAAATTGTAGGCCCAGTAGGGCGATCCAGTCAGGCCGATGGCCCAGTATGCATGTTGATTGATTGATTGTTACTGATATGGCATTGTCAGTGTGGTATTGGTATTTTGGGGGTAGGTCACTAAGCCCTCGGGCTTACAGTTTTCACTTTATTGTTTCAGGTACTTCAGGAGATCATGGCAAGGCGAAGGCGTGACCGTACCGCTCCTCATCCTTAAGTTATGATTTTGGGTGTAACGCCCCGATTCTCAGGTATTTTTTAAATAAGATCTACTGGGTTAAGCTCTACTCGACGAGTTGGTTGACCTACTCGTCGAGTAGCAGCGGGGTGGGATCGCGTGTTAAGTGACCTACTCGACGAGTCCATGTTGGGACTCGGCAAGTAGGAGCTGGCAGATGAAACCCTAAATCCCGGGGTTTGCACCTCGATTTAAAGGAGCCTCAGCCTCCTTTGGCCTCTTTGCAGTCTTTGAGAGCTCCTTAAAACCCTAATACGCGTGTGTGTGTGCCCATTGTGTGTTTTAAGCTTGAAAAGAGGATCTTTGGAGGGAGAAGGCTTGGAGGAGAAGGAGATTGGAGCAAGTAGAGTGTGGGAATCAACTCCTATCTCAGTTATCATCTTCTGGAGATAACCATATCGCCTTTTTCCTGGAGAATCTCTTCTATTGGTTGAGTTTTAGGGTTTTAGGTGAGATATTAAGTTGGAAAGATGAGCTATGGGCTAGATCTGAGGTTGTAACTTCAGATCTGGACCCTCCTTGGATTCTAGAAGCATAAAGTTTCAGTTTTGGTCACGATTAAGGTCCCTCTTGAGCATGAAGTTCCATTAAGAACTTAAAATAGGCATTTAGAGCCTTTAAAGCCATGCATGCACGTAAAGTTTGCAACTTTACGTGATAAACATGCCCTAGAAGCTTGGATCTGTGATTTGGAGCCTCTGCATGGCTTAGAACAAGTCTGTACGGAAAGAGGACTGAATGGACTCGGCGAGTCGCAAGGTTGACTCGGCGAGTCACATGAAGATGGCCGTGAACTCGATGAGTTGGATGAACAACTCGGCGAGTTCGATGAAGATTACCATAAGACTCGACGAGTTGAAGAACAACTCGGCGAGTCGGATGAGTTTTCCCCAAAATATGTATGCTTGTGTATCCGTCGAGTTGCAAGGAGGGAACTCGACAGGTGGCCTTAAAGTTTGATCGAGAATCGAAGGAACTCGGCGAGTCACCCCGATGACTCGGCGAGTTGGATTGTACTTCAAGGAACTAGGCGAGTAGCCGAGGGTACTCGGCGAGTTGGGGTCAACATGGACTGTTGACCTTGACTGAGGACTTTGACTTTGACCAGGGGTTGACTGGTGGGTTATGGGGTACCTTATAAGGTTAAGGACTTATGAGTATATTGTACTATGATCATAGGTGGTGGAGCCTGTGTCAATTGATCCGAGAGTTGGAGTGTATCTTCCGAGTCGACATCTGCAAGGTGAGGCATCCTCACTATATTGATAGGGTCTACGACACCAAGGCCGGCCCTTTAGTTGTTATTATTGTGGTATGTTGCATGTGGTTATGATCTGCTAGATCGGAATCAGGGTAGACAGTATGTTATGCTATTATGATCCGTAAGGATTGGTATGTTAGTGACCTGTTGGGTCGGTACTCTAGTTAGGAGAGAGCTCTATGATTGATGATCAGTGTGATAGATATGTTTGATGCTTGTATATACCAGTATATAATAGTTATGCGCACTTGGTTATTTGCTTGTTGGTTGGGTTGAGGCGGTCCTGCTTTGTGTTGTAGGCTATCATACCCTATGAGCGGTCCGGGGAGACTGCATGCCCACGTGGCGGACCAGTCATGCCGAAGGCTCGAGATAGATTCAGATAAACTGTAGGCCCAGTAGGGCGATCCAGTCAGGCCGATGGCCCAGTATGCATGTTGATTGATTGATTGTTACTGATATGGCATTGTCAGTGTGGTATTGGTATTTTGGGGGTAGGTCACTAAGCCCTCGGGCTTACAGTTTTCACTTTATTGTTTCAGGTACTTCAGGAGATCATGGCAAGGCGAAGGCGTGACCGTACCGCTCCTCATCCTTAAGTTATGATTTTGGGTGTAACGCCCCAATTCTCAGGTATTTTTTAAATAAGATCTACTGGGTTAAGCTCTACTCGACGAGTTGGTTGACCTACTCGTCGAGTAGCAGCGGGGTGGGATCGCGTGTTAAGTGACCTACTCGACGAGTCCATGTTGGGACTCGGCAAGTAGGAGCTGGCAGATGAAACCCTAAATCCCGGGGTTTGCACCTCGATTTAAAGGAGCCTCAGCCTCCTTTGGCCTCTTTGCAGTCTTTGAGAGCTCCTTAAAACCCTAATACGCGTGTGTGTGTGCCCATTGTGTGTTTTAAGCTTGAAAAGAGGATCTTTGGAGGGAGAAGGCTTGGAGGAGAAGGAGATTGGAGCAAGTAGAGTGTGGGAATCAACTCCTATCTCAGTTATCATCTTCTGGAGATAACCATATCGCCTTTTTCCTGGTGAATCTCTTCTATTGGTTGAGTTTTAGGGTTTTAGGTGAGATATTAAGTTGGAAAGATGAGCTATGGGCTAGATCTGAGGATGTAACTTCAGATCTGGACCCTCCTTGGATTCTAGAAGCATAAAGTTTCAGTTTTGGTCACGATTAAGGTCCCTCTTGAGCATGAAGTTCCATTAAGAACTTAAAATAGGCATTTAGAGCCTTTAAAGCCATGCATGCACGTAAAGTTTGCAACTTTACGTGATAAACATGCCCTAGAAGCTTGGATCTGTGATTTGGAGCCGCTGCATGGCTCAGAACAAGTCTGTATGGAAAGAGGACTGAATGGACTCGGCAAGTCGCAAGGTTGACTCGGCGAGTCACATGAAGATGGTCGTGAACTCGATGAGTTGGATGTGTTGGATTAATGTCTAAGTCCATAACTATAATTGGTAAGACTTGACCCGACCCGACATGGTCCATTTGGGTTGCATGGCATCATGCATTTGGATAGACTATAATGAGAGAAATAACACTTAAGGTTGGTTAATATATTATAAGTTCTAATATATTAATAAGGTTATTTAATTAGTATTGATCAAGAATTAATTTGGAATTAATTAAGTGATCAAAAGGAGACTAATTAAATATATGGGTTGATTGTGTAAATCATTCCTTCTTATATATGTGGGCTTGTGATCCAAGATTCCTTATGTTGGACTAAGTCCATGGGGTGACCCATGGATACTCCATGGAGGTTAAAATCCATGGAGCATAAGGAATGGGTAAAGTTATGAGTTACATGGTGTAACCCTAATAGCCACCATATAAAAGAATCCCATGGCTCAAGAAATCGTGTACTAATGTGTGAGTGTGAGGGCTAGACGATTTCAAGGAGTGTTCAAGTTTCTCTCAAGTTATTCCAAGTGTATTTGGTGTGGTGTGAACCATTTGAGGTGTCACACTTGGGGCACTAGGCACTCAAGCTTCATGAAGACATTCTACATCAAAGAGGTATGTATTCTATCTTGTTATATTTATTATTTTGTATGCTAGATTAGGATAATACCTTGGATGTTCATAATTGTATGTATAATAAAGAAAACATAGATCCAAGGTATTTAGGGTTGCATGTACACTTAGGAGTGTTAGAATGCTCATAACCCAACAGTGGTATCAGAGCCTAGGCTTGTTTTCTTGTTATACTTGCAAAAGTAGCTGAAAAATCGAGTTGGATGCATATATTCGATTGTTTTGGTTGGAATTGGACTAGGAACATTACCCTAAGATGTTTTTGGACTTATAAACTTGTTTTTGATGTGGTAATGTTCATGCTAATCCAATTTCTAAGATAATTGTCATAATTTCAAGATTTGTATTAGTTTGTATGTTCATGCTAATTTCTTGAAGATTGATGATTTGAATTATCTTGTTCTTATGAGGTTCTTAGATTAATAGAAAAGTTGTGTGAAATAGTTGTTTTCAATCCATTTTAATCTAAGAGTTGATTCCAAAGTGTGTTTTTGTAACTTGTCCTCAAGTTATATGAAAAGTCACATTTAAGAATCATAAAACTCATAAAAGTTGGCAAAGGTTACAAAATGAAGAGTCTAGTTCTAATTAAATGGTTTTATGACTCCATAACTTGTCCTCAAGTTATGGAGGTTCAAGAGTCTCTTCATTAAATTAAAAAAAAAGTGTAACCTTAATTAGTTCCATAAGTTACAATAAAAAAAAGTTTTTTTTTTATTAATTAGTTTAAAGTCTTCCATAACTTGTCCTCAAGTTATGGAACTTGAAGAGTTTTTTTTTAATTAAAACTACTTTAAACTCATAAGTTATGGAATTAATTAGTTTTGAATAGTTTCAAAACTTGCCCTCAAGTTTTGGAATTTGAAAAGTTTTCACTTATGAATACTTTAATTCCAAGTTAGCCCTTAGAATTTTAAAAGTTAAAATTCAACCCTTATACTTTATAATATTATAAGTTAATAATATTTATATATATGTATAAGAGTAAAGTCAGTCTTACCGTTAGTAGGCCTCATTCACGAAGCCGGTCTATAAGGGGGGTATAAGGTTACTGCCTATAAAATGGCAGTTTAATGGGTGTCCACTCTCACCCACCACTTCCTTGACTGGTGGAGGGTCGTTAGCCGAACGGGTAGGACAAGGACTATAATTCTCCTTTCATTAAAAGTATTAATGATAAATACTAAGTAACTAAACTCTTATTAATACCCAATCTTAGTTACTTAGGAAAATGTGAATTTGGTGCTAACCCGTGAAATTACACTTTGCACTTTGCTTAAGTCGTTAGTGGAGCGTGTGTGGTTAACCGGCACACTAACCTGGACTTAACAAGGTAGGCAAAAGGTAACTTAATATTTATCATAGTATCGGTGGAGCGTGTGTGGTTAACCGGCACACTGATTAAGGGGTAAATATTAAGGGTACCAAGTATATTTGCATGGTTATTCACACCTTGTTTTGTGATCCTCGGCATCCCAGTCACAAAACCTGAAGGGCACACTCGAGATTGAAACATGCCTTTTAACAGTTTAATGAATCTCAAAGATCTAGGACTTTCAAATCCAATTAAAACCTAATAAATTATTTCGTTTTTCATGGTGGAAATTGGTGAATCGTCATTCACCTACCTTCAAATATTTTATAGCTTGGATTACGGCATCCCTCTTCTAAGTTATAAAATAGTTTGTTGGGTCCTAGCCTTAATATTTCATATTGGGTGTCATATTAAGGACTTTAAATCAACTATCTTGAATATCTCCCAAAAAGATGTCTGGTCTACACATTTATGATCTTCCCAAATCTCTTGAAACAAGCTTTCCTAAATGAAGATGATGTCCCATGTATATCATACTTCTTTCACCTCCTCCAATTATTCTCCCTAACCCACAAGTTCCTAAAAAGTTTAAGGTCACTCAAGCCCTATTGGCAAGGCAAGGTCTAGGTGTGATCACATCTTGGAGATGTAGTCACATATTGACAAGCCGGGAGAGTTGGGTGTCAAAGTCTTGAGAAAGTTGGTGACTCAACTACTTTCTAAGTCACATAGTGAGTTCTTTTGGGAATCCTATAAAACAGACTAAGACAAGACCCTTCATGATCTTATCTATTTGCTAAGATCAACTTCCTAAAACGCTATGGACATTGACAATGATGACATTGGATATCCAGTAAAGCTCTCTCTTCCCAGTGGAAAGGGATCGGCCATAGTCAACTCGGTTGACCCAATGGTAAAGAGAGAGGCGAAGTCTGAGATAGTCCTATTATCAAGGGTCCATAGGTAACTATTGCCAAAGGAAGGGGCATTGGTTACGAAGCTGCCAAATTTACCTAAGGATGTTAAAGTCAATAAGTTTGGCTCTACTTAAGGTAAAGTCCATTGTCTAACTCTATTAAGTACATGCTGATTCTGATTGCGAAGATGGATTTCAATCGCATGGTTCGGTGATCAGAATTTTGGGCTATTACTTAAGAGTTATGATATTTATATTGCTTAGGAATAGATAACAACAAGGTTTTCATATGGATTGTAAGGATAAGTTTTTCCGCAAAGTTTTAAAATAAAAGAAAAAGGTTTTGATTTTATTTATTTTAAGTATCCTTACAATGGCATTTGTGAAAAGTTGTTGCTTATAAGATTCCATTGATAGCAATATTGGAAAAATGGATTTGATTCTTTCGGTTGTGGTAGTGTCTAATATTACCAAATAAGGAAAGATTCTCATCACCCAAGGTTCAATTGGACCGAAACTTGGAATCATGCAAGTTGTATAGTATGATGAATGAGAACTTTCAGCTTGGAAAATTAAGACTAATTCCTTATGTGAATAAGGAAAGGACTAAGGGATCGAGTACACATTCTTGTGCACTGGTCAAGTCCACCACAAAAGATCAAGAAGACTATTCGTCATGATTTACTTAAGTTCAGTAAATATGGTTATACTTATAAGTTTAAGTATAAGTCTGTAGCATTGGAGAAGTTTCAATGTGAGACAGAACGAATAAGAAGAATCAAAGAATGGCAGAAAGATAAAAGTTTCTCAAATCTGAAAAGATGGGAGAGTACTTTAGTATCATGTTTATGATCATCTTAATGATTAAGATACCATATCACAATTGGTCCTCTAAAGTCATCTTAGTGCATTCTTATGACTAAGAAGAGGAGTCATGAATTGTTGAAATGGTTAAATCAAAAAGATGAGTCATACTTCGTTCCAAAACAATTCTTAGAGTCATACTCCAAGATTGTAACTTGAGTGACATATCTTAAAGAGGGTTCGTTAACACTAGTCAAATGTAAGAGTAAAAGGTTATCTACTCTTGTACATTTGAAATTGGTAAGTTGTGATGTTTTGGATAAAACAGAGACCAACTTAGGCCAATTGTGTAAAGTGTTAGTCTTGATAAAGAATCCGCACTATCTCTTGAATATTTGACAAGGGAGTCTTATATGTCAAGAGGACAGTGGGAGTCTTAAAGCTCTTGAAAGTTTCAAGACTTAATCAAGAATAAAACCTAAAGTCCTTCACTAGCACACGACTTGAGGTTTATAACCTATCGTGTTGAAATTTTTGTGCCTATTCAAGTTGGCTTTGCATAGGAGTTCTGAGAGTTCTCAATTGGTTGCACAACTACTTGGAAGCAATGGCAGGCACCTGAGCTGCCAAATGGCAAGAATTTAAGATTGCACAAGTTTAATCAATATGAGTTTGGATTTGTCACTAACCTTGTCTTGTGATTATGGTTTTGACAAATCCACATGGATGAGAACACATACACTATTAAATCTAAGTGTCATAAGGTTTCTCTCTGATTCATGAAAATGATGGTGAGGAAACACTTTTACTAAGTAGATTTTAGCTAGATAGCAATTGTGATATTTGCATTCTCAAAGTCGTTAGTGGAGCGTGTGTGGTTTACCGGCACACTAACATGGACTTGTGAGAAGTGGCAAAGGTCTAAACAATTGAGACTATGATTACGGCATCCCTTTTCATAGTTCTAAAATTGTTTAGACACACATGTGAGGTATCTAAGAGAGGTGTATGATTTTGATAAAGTTTTATCAAAACAATCTAGTATCAGAAATCTGAACTTTGGTAAGAAAGTCAGCTGATTTCTGAGTACATGTCAAAGCTAGTGGGAGCATAAGTGTTATGCTAATAATCATCATGTTAGTGGGAGCATGATAATTATGACAAAGGTTGCAAGTTAGCAATGTTAATTATAGAAAACAAAAGTTTTAATACGTGAGGTTGCAGGGGTTGAAAAAGTTGTTTTGCTATAATTAAGGGAGAGGAAATTATACTTCATTTCAATTCTAAAAGCTTAGATTGAGATTTTAATCGTATTTAATCAAGGATATATATATATATATGAATTTCATGTTGGAATGGCTCAACATAAGGAAATTCTATATATGGGTCCATTATTTGCGTTCTAAAATTCGATTATGATTACGGCATCCCTTTTCATAATCTGAATTTTGAGAACTTGGCAAATTGAAATGGAAATATTATAGCAAAAGACTGGTTTAGTCTTTATGTGAGACATCATGAATCGTGTCTCATATGCTTCGGATATAGGATCGATTACATGTGCTATATTCATCCTTTCTAAAATTTTCCAAATGCCTGGGGCATTATGAAGGGAAAAGGTCTAGAATTGGATATGACTAAAATGATTAAGCAATTGTCGAGGACAATCTAAGGTTTACCAAAGATTGGTTGCTCAAGGACAGTTGGAAGTATAATGTTAATTCTGGAAGGACCATATTGACATAATCTGTAAGGAGGCAACTCTTGTTCAGAAGTGATAGTCAAAATGGAATATGGAAATGTTTCAAAGTTAGAAATTATTCAATCTGTGTAAGATTAGGAAACTTAATGAAAGAAGGATGTTTCCAAGGAGCTGATCTCCTTTGGAATGCTCTGTAATGATTGTTGTCAGGTCTTTCTGACTTCGTGCATAATCATTAAGAGGATCAATGCATATAAGTTTAGAATCTAACAGATTTCAGTAAATGGCATGAATTTGGAATTCTTGCATTTGCAGTAAGGATTTGGGACTGTGAAAAGAGGATCATTGGAGTGATGTTCAATTGATCTATTTTACAAAGTAAAGATCATAGACAAACATAGTATGCATACTTGGTGTATGGCATGACTAGTGTTTAGAAAACATAGTGTACATGCTTGGAGCATGTGACAACTATTGTTTTAAATTCAAGTATAAAGTTGATAAAACCGAAACAATAAATAATGAGTAATCAGTATGGGATAAATAAAAGTGTTTATTTATATTCATAGGGTTTGATACCATATTTGATTCATTTATTCTTGTGTTTCACTTTGCATGTTTTGACTTCCAGAATAACTAATTCGCTCTTCCTGAATGATTAAGTTATTCAAACCATCCACAGTCGGTCATATGTTGGAAGTAGATATGAATCAAGACTGTCATGGGTTGGTTTGTAGAGGTCCAAGTTGGTGGACAAAGTGGTGCTACAACACTCATGAGTGCTCATAAGTTCTGAGTATTGGATTCAACCCGCGCTCATTTGAATCACTTCATGGATTTTATCACGAGTGATCATGAGACGATAATATCTTATATTCTTCAAACCTAGAGATATGAGTTGTTACTATGAGTTGGTTATACATTGATTGCACGAAAACGCATTGGTAACTCGATGTTATAAAACGTGCCTTTGTGTATGATTCAACAAGTAGTAGAACAAGCCATATGAGTCGAAGTTTATCCATTCCTTTTACCTTCGGGATAAAAGCGATATCTGTGGGCCCCTCGATGATTTAAAGATGATACATGTGAGTGCTTGGCCAAGCCAGGACTGATTTGATTTGTTCAATCAGTCAGTCATCATGAATCGGAAATCGGGAAACAACAAATGGACAGAGAGAATGATTGATAATCCATGTCTCAGTCCATATGATATTTAGAATGGAGGAATATATGATCCCTTATCTAATGGACAAGTCATTGACAAAGGTCAGAGTTCATCGACAAGGTCAGAGTTCGACAGAAGCTTTTGAGAGCTACGATTGCTGATCGGTTCCTGAAGTCATACGCAATAATAGTTTTAGACTTATCCAAGTGGGAGACTGTTGGATTAATGTCTAAGTCCATAACTATAATTGGTAAGACTTGACCCGACCCGGCATGGTCCATTTGGGTTGCATGGCATCATGCATTTGGATAGACTATAATGAGAGAAATAACAGTTAAGGTTGGTTAATATATTATAAGTTCTAATATATTAATAAGGTTATTTAATTAGTATTGATCAAGAATTAATTTGGAATTAATTAAGTGATCAAAAGGAGACTAATTAAATATATGGGTTGATTGTGTAAATCATTCATTCTTATATATGTGGGCTTGTGATCCAAGATTCCTTATGTTGGACTAAGTCCATGGGGTGACCCATGGATACTCCATGGAGGTTAAAATCCATGGAGCATAAGGAATGGGTAAAGTTATGAGTTACATGGTGTAACCCTAATAGCCACCATATAAAAGAATCCCATGGCTCAAGAAATCGTGTACTAATGTGTGAGTGTGAGGGCTAGACGATTTCAAGGAGTGTTCAAGTTTCTCTCAAGTTATTCCAAGTGTATTTGGTGTTGTGTGAACCATTTGAGGTGTCACACTTGGGGCACTAGGCACTCAAGCTTCATGAAGACATTCTACATCAAAGACGTATGTATTCTATCTTGTTATATTTATTATTTTGTATGCTAGATTAGGATAATACCTTGGATGTTCATAATTGTATGTATAATAAAGAAAACATCTGCAAGGTAAGTGATCCTCACTATATCAATAGGGTCTACGGCACCAAGGCCGGCCCTTTAGTTGTTATTATTGTGGTATGTTGCAAGTGGTTATGATCTGCTAGATCGGAATCAGGGTAGACAGTATGTTATGCTATTATGATCCGTAAGGATTGGTATGTTAGTGACCTGTTGGGTCGGTACTCTAGTTAGGAGAGAGCTCTATGATTGATGATCAGTGTGATAGATATGTTTGATGCTTGTATATGCCAGTATATAATAGTTATGCGCACTTGGTTATTTGCTTGTTGGTTGGGTTGAGGCGGTCCTGCTTTGTGCTGTAGGCTATCATACCCTATGAGTGGTCCGGGGAGACTACAGGCCCACATGGCGGACCAGTCATGCCGAAGGCTCGAGATAGATTCAGATAAACTGTAGGCCCAGTAGGGCGATCCAGTCAGGCCGATGGCCCAGTATGCATGTTGATTGATTGATTGTTACTGATATGGCATTGTCAGTGTGGTATTGGTATTTTGGGGGTAGGTCACTAAGCCCTCGGGCTTACAGTTTTCACTTTATTGTTTCAGGTACTTCAGGAGATCATGGCAAGGCGAAGGCGTGACCGTACCGCTCCTCATCCTTAAGTTATGATTTTGGGTGTAACGCCCCGATTCTCAGGTATTTTTTAAATAAGATCTACTGGTTTAAGCTCTACTCGACGAGTTGGTTGACCTACTCGTCGAGTAGCAGCGGGGTGGGATCGCATGTTAAGTGACCTACTCGACGAGTCCATGTTGGGACTCGGCGAGTAGGAGCTGGCAGATGAAACCCTAAATCCCAGGGTTTGCACCTCTATTTAAAGGAGCCTCAGCCTCCTTTGGCCTCTCTGCAGTCTTTGAGAGCTCCTTAAAACCCTAATACGCATGTGTGTGTGTGTGTGCCCATTGTGTGTTTTAAGCTTGAAAAGAGGATCTTTGGAGGGAGAAGACTTGGAGGAGAAGGAGTTTGGAGCAAGTAGAGTGTGGGAATCAACTCCTATCTCAGTTATCATATTCTGGAGGTAACCATATCGCCTTTTTCCTTGTGAATCTCTTCTATTTTTTGAGTTTTAGGGTTTTTGGTGAGATATTAAGTTGGAAAGATGAGCTATGGGCTAGATCTGAGGTTGTAACTTCAGATCTGGACCCTCCTTGGATTCTAGAAGCATAAAGTTTCAGTTTTGGTCACGATTAAGGTCCCTCTTGAGCATGAAGTTCCATTAAGAACTTAAAATAGGCATTTAGAGCCTTTAAAGCCATGCATGCACGTAAAGTTTGCAACTTTACGTGATAAACATGCCCTAGAAGCTTGGATCTGTGATTTGGAGCCGCTGCATGGCTCAGAACAAGTCTATATGGAAAGAGGACTGAATGGACTCGGCGAGTCGCAAGGTTGACTCGGCGAGTCACATGAAGATGGTCGTGAACTCGATGAGTTGGATGAACAAATCGGCGAGTCCGATGAAGATTACCATAAGACTCGACGAGTTGAAGAACAACTCGGCGAGTCGGATGAGTTTTCCCCAGAATATGTATGCGTGTGTATCCGTCGAGTTGCAAGGAGGGAACTCGACGGGTGGCCTTAAAGTTTGATCGAGAATCGAAGGAACTCGGCGAGTCACCCCGATGACTCGGCGAGTTGGATTGTACTTCAAGGAACTAGGCGAGTAGCCGAGGGTACTCGGCGAGTTGGGGTCAACATGGACTGTTGACCTTGACTGAGGACTTTGACTTTGACCAGGGGTTGACTGGTGGGTTATGGGGTACCTTATAAGGTTAAGGACTTATGAGTATATTGTACTATGATCATAGGTGGTGGAGCCTGTGTCAAGTGATCCGAGAGTTGGAGTGTATCTTCCGAGTCGACATCTGCAAGGTGAGTCATCCTCACTATATCGATAGGGTCTACGGCACCAAGGCCGACCCTTTAGTTGTTATTATTGTGGTATGTTGCATGTGGTTATGATCTGCTAGATCGGAATCAGGGTAGACAGTATGCTATGCTATTATGATCCGTAAGGATTGGTATGTTAGTGACCTGTTGGGTCGGTACTCTAGTTAGGAGAGAACTCTATGATTGATGATCAGTGTGATAGATATGTTTGATGCTTGTATATGCCAGTATATAATAGTTATGCGCACTTGGTTATTTGCTTGTTGGTTGGGTTGAGGCGTTCCTGCTTTGTGCTGTAGGCCATCATACCCTATGAGCGGTCCGGGGAGACTGCAGGCCCACGTGGCGGACCAGTCATGCCGAAGGCTCGAGATAGATTCAGATAGACTGTAGGCCCAGTAGGGCGGTCCAGTCAGGCCGATGGCCCAGTATGCATGTTGATTGATTGATTGTTACTGATATGGCATTGTCAGTGTCGTATTGGTATTTTGGGGGTAGCTCACTAAGCCCTCGGGCTTACAGTTTTCAGTTTATTGTTTCAGGTACTTCAGGAGATCATGGCAAGGCGAAGGCGTGACCGTACCGCTCCTCATCCTTAAGTTATGATTTCGGGACACTCTGATGGATATTGATTTGAAAACATTTTGTAAACGATGCTATTTGACTTTTATTTATGATCGAAAAAGTTTAAATTTGGCGTAAAATTTATGGATGTTTCATTGGGACACTCTGATGGATATTGATGTGAAAACATTTTGTAAACGATGCTATTTGATTTTGATTTATGATTGAAAAAGTTTAAATTTGGCGTAAAATTTATGGATGTTTCAAGTTGGTATCAGAGCCTTGGTTTGAGTGAATTAGAGGAACACTCGTGTGAATCCAGTCTCAAAGCAAGGAGATTTTCGGAAAGTAAGTTTTAAAAATGGTTTTCAAAATAAAGGATGGAGGATGGTGGTGACGAGACGTGTTGCTTCTGGATCCGGATCAGGATCAGGATCGGGGTCGGGAGACGGAGGGTTGGAAGTGCCGGTAGCACCTGAGCCCGTGGTACAAATAGGGACCGAGGAGTTGAATGCCAGGATCCGGGAGATCATGCACGATGAGGTCGTTGCGGCTTTCCGAGCGCAACTACCAGAGATGTTTGGGTCGATCAAGACTGCGATGGTTGAGTATTTTGATGAGCGATATGCAGCTCTGGCAGAGACAGCAGCCGCTGCAGCCACTTCGGCTGTAACTGCGGCAGGGGCTGGAGGAGGAGCCGGCATGGCTGTCCAGTACCGGGACTTCGATAATACGAAGCCCCCGACAATTGATAGTATTCAGGATGCGATCAGAGCTATGCGGTGGTTGTCTGACGTGGAGAGCTGTTTCTTCACGTGCTCATGTCCTGCTGACCAGAAGGTCAGGTGTGCTCTGAACCTGCTTAGGCTCGGGGAAAAGGACTGGTGGAGGTTGACGACAGGTTCATATTCTGATGATCAGCGGGCTGCAATTACTTGGGAGCAGTTCCGGGATATATTTCGCACCCGCTACGTTCCGCGTGTGGAACGGGAGCGGCTTGCTCAGGAGTTTTTGACATTGAGACAGGATGGGGAGTCTGTGATGGAGATTACCCGGATGTTCACTGAGAGGGCTATGTTTTGCCCGGAGTTTGCGTCAGAGTAGTCTCAGATGACTCGTTATCTGAGTATGCTCAAGACGGATATACGGCAGTTTGTGGCTACACAGCGTTGCGAGACCCTCCTGGATCTACAGGAAGCCGCGAGGCGGTGTGAGTTGGAGATAGAGTTGCAGCTGAAGGAGCAGCGTCAGGCACTGGCACAGTCTCAACCGGCGCTTAAGCGGTCTAAGACCGCTGATACTTGATCTGGGAGTCAGCAGAGCCGCACTTGTGGAAAGTGTGGCAGGGGTCATTCGGGAGTTTGTCGAGCGGGAGGTGGGTGCCACAAATGTGGCAAGGAGGGGCACTATGCCAGGGACTGCCGTCAGTCCACCCCTCCAGCAGATATGAGGATTTGTTACCATTGTCATCAGGTTGGTCATGTGAAGACCAACTGTCCGCAGTTCGCCGCCAAGCCGGCGCTGGGTTCCGCGCCAGCTACTGTGAGGATTGGAGATGGGAGGCCAGTCAAGGTGGAGCCTCCGAAGGCTCAGGGTCGCGCCTTCCAGCTCACGGCCGAGGAGGCCAAGGCAGCACCGGATGTGGTTGCTGGTACGTTTCTTTTCTCTGTCTCAGTTATTGTATTGGTGTTATGCTTATTGATTGTACCTGTGGTTAGGTACGTTTTTAGTGAATTCTTTGCCCGCTTTGGTATTATTTGACTCGGGGGCGAGTCGGTCGTTTGTATCTCAGACCTTCTCTAGAGGGTTCAGTGTGCCGATAGATGATCTTGAGTGTCCGTTGCGAGTTTCGATCGCCAACGAGCACGGGGTTTCTGCTTCTTCGGTCTACCGGGGATGCGAGTTGGAGATTTTCGGGGTGTCCTTCCCGATAGATTTGATTCCTATCCCCATGGGGGATGTATGCGTGATTGTAGGGATGGATTGGCTTAGCCGTTTTGGCGCCATGATCGACTGTGAGGGACAGCGGGTGGTGGTTCGAACCCCAAGTGGGGGATAACTGGTAGTATATGGTGTAGGCACCAGGTCGGGATCAGGGTTTTGTTCGGCGGCCAGGGCTCGACAGTATATTCAGCACGGGTGTGCCGGTTATTTGGCGTATGTGGTAGATACGCGGGTTAGAGAGCAGCTCTCAGTTTCAGAGGTCCCGGTGTTTAGAGAGTTTGCTGATGTGTTTCCGGAGGAGTTACCCGGAGTGCCTCCGGTGAGGTAGGTTGAGTTTAGGATTGATCTAGTGCCAGGTGCGGCCCCTATCGCCAAGGCAATGTACCGTTTGGCACCGCCAGAGATGCAGGAGCTATCATCTCAGTTGTAGGAGCTGCTGGGTAAGCAGTTTATTCGTCCGAGTAGCTCACCCTGGGGAGCACCGATCCTTTTCGTCAGGAAGAAGGACTGTTCGCACAGGATGTGCATTGACTATAGGGAGCTGAACAAGTTAACGGTGAAGAACCGTTATCCGCTCCCGAGGATAGACGATCTTTTCGATCAACTGCAGGGTGCATCTTGGTTTTCCAAGATTGATTTGAGATCGGGATACCACCAGGTCAGGGTGACGGAGGAAGACGTGGAGAAGACCGCGTTTCGGACTCGTTATGGAAATTATGAGTTCGTGGTGATGCCGTTTGGGCTCACTAACGCGCCAGCGGTGTTCATGGATCTGATGAACCGAGTCTGCAGACCAATGCTCGATCGCTCGGTCATTGTGTTCATAGATGATATCTTGGTATATTCCAAGACCCGAGAGCAGCATGAGGAGCATCTCAGGGAGCTGCTGGAGGTTCTGCGGCGAGAACGGCTGTATGCCAAGTTCTCGAAGTGTGAGTTTTGGTTGCGAGAGGTCCAGTTCCTCGGACATCTCGTTAACCAGGAGGGGATTTTGGTCGATCCGGCAAAGGTGGAGGCGGTTATGCAGTGGGAGACTCCGAAGTCTCCCTCGGACATCAGGAGTTTCTTGGGTTTAGCAGGGTATTACCGGAGATTTATTCGAGATTTCTCCAAGATTGCAGTACCCCTCACTCGTCTTACGAGGAAGGGGGTGGATTTCCGGTGGGGCTCTGAGCAGCAAAGGGCGTTTGAGACCCTCCGGCGACGTTTGTGTGAGGCGCCAGTGTTGACGCTTCCCGAGGGAGTCGAGGATTTTGTGGTATTTTGTGATGCATCCATCACAGGTCTGGGGGTTGTCCTCATGCAGAGGGGACGGGTGATAGCCAATGCATCGCGGCAGCTGAAGCCGCATGAGACGAGATACCCTACGCACGATCTTGAGTTGGGAGCGGTGGTTTTCGCCCTCAAGATTTGGAGGCATTATCTATACAGGGTCTGGTGTACTATATACACGGATCACAAGAGTTTGAGACACATCATGGATCAGCCGAACCTGAACATGAGGCAGCGCAGGTGACTGGATGTAGTCAAGGACTATGATTGTGAGATCCTTTACCATCCTGGTAAAGCGAATGTGGTTGCGGACGCCTTGAGCCGCAAGTCAGCTGGGTCTTCAACCCCGGCAAGGTGTATGAGGATAGCGGTGGATTCCCCACTGGTGGGTTTGGTCAGGGATGCTCAGATTGAGGGTATGAGACCAGAGAACTGGAAGTTGGAGAGGATTAAGGGTGAAAGTGCTCGGTTTGTTCAGGATAGCCGCGGATTGTTGACTCGTTACGGTCGGGTTTGGGTTCCGATGTCCGGAGGGGTCCGGCAGACGGTGATGGAGGAGGCTCATAAGTCTCGCTTTTCTATACACCCGGGGGCCACCAAGATGTACCGGGATCTGAGTTTGAGCTACTGGTGGCCGTGCATGAAGCGGGAAATCGCTGGGTATGTTGAGAGGTGCTTGACCTGTAGGATGGTCAAGGCCGAGCATCAGAGGCCGCATGGCAAGCTGCAGCCTCTGGAGATTCCTTTGTGGAAATGGGAGCAGATCACGATGGATTTCATTACGAAGTTGCCGAAGACGGAAAGAGGGTTCGATGCTATATGGGTAATCGTGGATCGATTGACCAAGAGTGCCCATTTCCTAGCCATACGGGAGAGTTCGTCGGCAGAGAAGTTGGCCGACCTGTACGTCCGCGAGATTGTCTCTCGCCATGGGGTTCCAGTTTCCATTGTTTCCGATTGGGATGTCCGATTTACTTCCCGTTTTTGGCGGAAGTTCCACGAGGAACTGGGTACGAGACTATATTTTAGTACGGTGTTCCATCCGCAGACTGATGGGCAGAGTGAGCGGACCATCCACACCCTCGAGGATATCTTGTGGGCGTGCGTCATAGATTTCGCTGGGAGTTGGGATTCGCACCTACCACTTGTAGAGTTCGCCTACAACAACAGCTATCATTCCAGTATTGGCGCCCCGCCTTTCGAGCTGTTGTGTGGGTGGAAGTGTAGGACCCCAGTCTGTTGGGGCGAGGTTGGGCACAGGGTGATGGGTCGGACAGAGGTAGTTCTGCAAACTACCGAGATGATACAGCAGATTAGATAGCGACTGTAGACCGCTCAGAGTCGGCAGAAAAGTTATGCCGACCGACGCCGATCTGAGCTGGAATTTCAGGTGGGTGACATGGTTCTCCTGAAGGTCTCACCCTGGAAGGGAGTGATCCGCTTCAGGAAGAGGGGAAAATTGGGTCCCCGTTACATTGGGCCGTTCAGGATTGTTGCCAGGGTTGGCTGGGTGACTTATAGGCTAGAGCTTCCGGAGGAGCTTAGCCGGATCCACAGCACATTTCATGTCTCGCAATTACGAAAATGCATTATGGACCAGGAGGCAGTGGTATCGTTGGATGACATTCAGGTCGATGAGCGCCTGAACTATGTGGAGAGGCATGTGGCTATTTTGGAAAGGAAGAAGAAGATTCTACGGAACAAGGAAATACCTTTAGTAAAGGTATAGTGGGAACATCGGAGGGGATCCGAGTGGACATGGGAGCCGGAGGCGGAGATGCGCGAGCATTACCCGACATTGTTTATTCCAGCGGACTTCAAGGACGAAGTCCAGTTCAAGTGGGGGAGAGTTGTAACGCCCCGATTCTCAGGTATTGTTTAAATAAGATCTACTGGGTTAAGCTCTACTCGACGAGTTGGTTGACCTACTCGTCGAGTATCAACGGGGTGGGATCGCGTGTTAAGTGACCTACTCGACGAGTCCATGTTGGGACTCGGCGAGTAGGAGCTGGCAGATGAAACCCTAAATCCCGGGGTTTGCACCTCTATTTAAAGGAGCCTCGGCCTCCTTTGGCCTCTTTGCAGTCTTTGAGAGCTCCTTAAAACCCTAATACGCGTGTGTGTATGTGCCCATTGTGTGTTTTAAGCTTGAAAAGAGGATCTTTGGAGGGAGAAGGCTTGGAGGAGAAGGAGATTGGAGCAAGTAGAGTGTGGGAATCAACTCCTATCTCAGTTATCATCTTCTGGAGGTAACCATAACGCCTTTTTCCTTGTGAATCTCTTCTATTGGTTGAGTTTTAGGGTTTTTGGTGAGATATTAAGTTGGAAAGATGAGCTATGGGCTAGATCTGAGGTTGTAACTTCAGATCTGGACCCTCCTTGGATTCTAGAAGCATAAAGTTTCATTTTTGGTCACGATTAAGGTCCCTCTTGAGAATGAAGTTCCATTAAGAACTTAAAATAGGCATTTAGAGCCTTTAAAGCCATGCATGCACGTAAAGTTTGCAACTTTACGTGATAAGCATGCCCTAGAAGCTTGGATCTGTGATTTGGAGCCGCTGCATGGCTCAGAACAAGTCTGTATGGAAAGAGGACTGAATGGACTCGGCGAGTCGCAAGGTTGACTCGGCGAGTCGCAAGGTTGACTCGGCGAGTCACATGAAGATGGCTGTGAACTCGACGAGTTTGATGAACAACTCGGCGAGTCCGATGAAGATTACCATAAGACTCGACGAGTTGAAGAACAACTCGGCGAGTCGGATGAGTTTTCCCTAGAATATGTATGCGTGTGTATCCGTCGGGTTGCAAGGAGGGAACTCGACGGGTGGCCTTAAAGTTTGATCGAGAATCGAAGGAACTCGGGGAGTCACCCCGATGACTCGGCGAGTTGGATTATACTTCAAGGAACTAGGCGAGTAGCCGAGGGTACTCGGCGAGTTGGGGTCAACATGGACAGTTGACCTTGACTGAGGACTTTGACTTTGACCAGGGGTTGACTGGTGGGTTATGGGGTACCTTATAAGTTTAAGGACTTATGAGTATATTGTACTATGATCATAGTGATGAGACAATGAATCAAGTATTGAACGAATTAGAGTGTAAATTCAAAGTAGAATTGAAAGATTTGAACACCGATGTAAATATGATCTGTTTGGCTCTATTACGCTTTTGCAAATTTTACAGAGTACAATGAATATTCTGTAAAGACTTCATTCCTAAGACACTAGTAACCACTCCTATTTATAGAAGAGAAAAGCGTACAAAAAATATACTAAGGACTAAACATGAAGCTTCGAATATTATGCCCTAGTAAAATACATTACAAAAATGTTCGAAGACCCTAAATACAAACTTCGACTATTACAACATTTCGACCCTAACAATCTCCCCCTTTGTAATCAAAGTCGAAGTCTTCAGTTTGTAAGTAGAGTAATGGAGTACAGCAAAACTCTACGAACCTCAGTATACCAAGAAATAATTTTCTTCAATTCCTTCTTGTCTCCTTCATTGTTCTTTTTGCAGTGGTTCATACGAACAATCAAGTTCGTATATTGAGATGTAGAATATCTCTCCACTTCGCTAGCTTGGAACAAAAACCGCTTCGCTTTTCCAGCTTTATCCTTTCCAGCAAAAACTATTCCAAATGGCTTTAAACATATTTCTCCATCAGCATATTTCTTTAACTCAGTCTGAGTCAACGAAGGAGCCATTGGAACTTTTACTTCCATTCCCTTTGCAGTAGCCAACTCCACATCAGTCAGTGCTAGGCACTCATAATAATTTTCAATGAAGATTTTGATGTGAGCAACTCCAAGTTTGAATTCCTCTGGATCTGTGTTTTGCAGAAAAGAAAAGGATTTGTCTTTCAGAAGCAATGCCACTTGTATAAGGTCATATAAGTTCATCAGAGGAAAATCTGCAATAGTGAATTCGCATGTTTTTCCATTTGCCCTGGCCACAACATATTTAACATTTTGAACAATGTTTTCAAAGACCACATCTTTTTTCATGCTCTTGATCTTGATCAGTGACCAAACATCCTCAGGGGCTTTGCCAAGTACTGCATGAAAACGAATTTTCATATGAGTCCCTTCATCTTTTTCTTTGAAATTCCCTTCAGCGTTGAACTGAGGCATGATGAACATCATCTCATTTATAGGGAAATCCAACTGGCATGCATCAGTGTTTGTAACCACATAACTCTGTTTTGGCTTCTTATCAAATGAGTACATGTGGTTAAAGGCAACCAAGGCTTCGATTGTTTCATAGTTGTAATGTTTTGCTGGATCACCTTTATTCATGCCCTTCGGATCACCAGCCCTCTGAGTCATGATGCTTTGAATAAGCCTCATTTTCTCGAGTTCAGCTTCAGCTTCAGCCTTCTTTTCTTCTTTAGATTTTTCAACCAGAATTGATTTTCCTTTGTCTTTCGAAGCAGATTTTTCAGTTACATCTTTTAGCTTCGAACCACTTCCACCAGATTCCAAAGGTTTACCAATTACAATTCCTTTAGAAATTATTCTTGTAATTGGTAATGTTGTTACGATTGTTGAGGTCACTGGTTGAGCAGACACAATTACTGGTTTTTTTGAAGGGATGCTAGATGAAAATACCTTGCCCACCACTTTCGCTTCTTCTTCTGTTGACTTCCTTTCTCCCCCTTGCACCCCTGTGAAAACAGGAGGGGCAGTAGTTGTGGGAAGAAGACTGGATATGCGAAATAGTGGAGCAAGTTGCTTGTTAAGTATGGCTTCGAACTGCACAAACTTCTGGGATAAAAATTCTGGAGTAATCAACGGTGACGAAACCGGTTTCGTTGAGATCTCCTTCAACTCCTTTAACAACTTGATCACACCTTCAAAATTTTCACTTTCAGACTTGGAGATTTGAGTTATTTGAGGACTCAAACCTTCGTATAGCTTGACAAATCAAGTGACAGCATCACAAATGATATCGACCTTCTTATTCAAGAACGCATAATCATGTTGAACAGATAGAATTTCCTTTTTCATGTCTTCACGAAGTTCGTGAATTTGGGAGTTAACATCCTCCCTCACTTTCTTGACTTCCTGAACAAAAAGAACATGTCGTTCTTTTGTCATGCTTCGCAGATCCTTAACTTCTCCCATAAAATCAGATCTGAGAGTTTTAACACGAAGCTCAGAATTCTGATCTGTGTAATCAACCTTTTCTAAAATAACAGACTCTGAGGCTTTCATCATTCCAGAAACTTTGTTGATTACTCTTGATTCAAACATCTTGAGCATAGAATCAACCTCCAAACTTGAAATAGATGAACCTCCGCCAAGATCAGCTTGGGATTGAATGATGGAGTTCAACTTTTGATTAAGAATTTTGTATTGCTTCATTGTCATTAACATATGATCAGGAAATTCTTCTTCTTCATCATGAAACTCTAAGTCTTCGAATGTTCCACCAAACCCTTCATTATCAGTTTCAGTGGGTGAAGATGGTTTGGGTGTATCAGTGGATTGAGAGGAAAAATGGAAGTAATTGGTTGATTGATGATATGTTCAAAGGTTGGTGAAACAGTGGTTGATGTGAGAGAAATAGTAGATGTTGGTGTAACAGAAACCAATGATTCGAAAGGAGTAGAGATAATTGGACCTTGATCTGCATCTTTCGAACCACCTTCACCCATGTTGACATTTGCATTCGTATCAGATACGTGTGCAGGGATGCCTGAAGTTCGAACCTCCTCAAAAATTGACTTGGCAATCAAAACTTCGGGTGGTATGATAACAGTCTTCTCAGGAATGGAAAGCTTGGGATTGAATGATGGAGTTCAACTTTTGATTAAGAATTTTGTATTGCTTCATTGTCATTAACATATGATCAGGAAATTCTTCTTCTTCATCATGAAAGTCTAAGTCTTCGAATTTTCCACCAAACCCTTCATTATCAGTTTCAGTGGGTGAAGATGGTTTGGGTGTATCAGTGGATTGAGAGGAAAAAATGGAAGTAATTGGTTGATTGATGATATGTTCAAAGGTTGGTGAAATAGTGGTTGATGTGAGAGAAATAGTAGATGTTGGTGTAACAGAAACCAATGATTCGAAAGGAGTAGAGATAATTGGACCTTGATCTGCATCTTTCGAACCACCTTCACCCATGTTGACATTTGCATTCATATCAGATACGTGTGCAGGGATGCCTGAAGTTCGAACCTCCTCAAAAATTGACTTGGCAATCGAAACTTCGGGTGGTATGATAACAGTCTTCTCAGGAATGGAACTTGTAATGATAGAAGTGAACTCTGGAGTTTCTGGTATTCGTTCATCCTCTTCTGTAGACTCAGTAGATAAAACAATCTTTCGAGTCTTCTTCGTCTTCTTCTTTTTCGGTTGTGACAAGTGTTTTGCCATATCTTCTGCTGCTTTTTTCTTGGATCCGGGAGAAACAGGAACAGGTACCTCACGAATGAAAACTCCTTGGTGAGTAATTTGAGGCTTGCGAATCAACTTCTGTGATGGTGACTTTCGTTTGTGAGTGGATTTCATCTTGATTCTTCGAAACGTCCCTGTTTTCGAAGGAATAATCACGTTCTCTTGAGTCTCTTCCACTATTGGCTCAATCACTTGTGTTGCTTCAACTGTCACTGCAACATTTTCTGTCTTCTTCTTTGGAGATTGAGAGGATGTTGAACCGTTCGTTTTCTTTTCAGGTGAAGCCGGATCAGCTTTCTTCGACTTTTTGGTCTTCTTTTCGTCGCGTGGCAACAAAAACTGTAGGAATAGAAGAATCGAATGTTTTCAGATATGCAATCAAAACAGGATTCGTAGGATCCACCCTTTTAAGCATCGCGTCTAGAATCTGAGCAACGTTTGGAAATTCATCATCATTGTCAACAACTTCCTTCGGAAAGTGATAAGATTGAAAAGTAACCTTTTCTTCTTCATTTGAAACCAAGATGCCTTCCTTGTTGTAAAAATGTTGCAAAATTAGACTCCAGTACCTAGCACACGAAATGCCATGAACAACATTCGTATGTTCTACTCCTTTTTGGAATTCCTTCCATAGCTGTGTAGAGTAGTCTGCTGGAAGATCATAGTATAAACCAGCCACCATGGCATAAACCTCCATCCTTCCTTTATCTAATCCAACTGTTCTTCCGGTTAAACAACGCAAAAATATCCCAAACAAAAAATTCCATACTTTTGGAAGACCAGACTTCTTAAAGTCACTTATCTTTGACAATGGGGGCTGATATCCCATTTCATTAAACATATGAATTATTTGGGAGAATTGAAATTCAACAAAAGGAGGTGTATTTGGAATGTCAAGAATCTGACAAAACAGTTTCTTGGAAAGCCTAACCTTTTTGTCATTGATTAGGTGAAAAGTAATCGAATCAGAGGCTTTGTTGTAAGTGGCAGTAGATCCTGCTTGAGAAAGCCAGGATACTGGAACAGAAAAGGAATTGAACATTGCTTTGGATAAAACAGAGTGTTTTAAAGAAACAATAAGCATCTTGAATTCTTCTGGACATTGAGAAAGTTCACCATCCACATAATAATTGGTAGATTGAATCTTCATAACTGGTGCAGAAGAAGTATCTTCAGTAGAAGGATCGACATGAGCAGTAGTCGCCATTGTTAGGGTTTGAAAAAGATGAAGAACATAGAATTTGGAAAGTTTTGAGTTTTGATCGCGTAAACGTATAAAGTACTCTTGAACCCCCTTTTATATGTAACCCTAAATGATTTGAATTTGAAGCGGGATGCATTTAATGAGATCCGACGTGGCACCTTGAAAATCGGACCTGTACAGCGGAAAGGTAGCCATGCGTCAAAAAGTGTCTGTCACATCACCTAGAAAACCGGGCAGAATACCATACGTCACGTATACACAGCCTGTCATTATCCCCTTAATAGAATTGTAACCGTTAGAACCCTTCGAATGGAGGAAAGGCTCTTTCACTTTTGGGATAAAAAGCGAAGTCATTTGCCAGATGTTCGAAATCATCAGCCTGAGTTGGTATTACTCAGAACCTCAAGGATTTCGTGTGTGTAGTGTGCCAAAGAAAGTTTAGACAAGAAACAACAAATTTTTTTTTTTTTTTAATTTTGTGATGTCAAAAATTTAATTTGACACGAAGGCAGTTAAACCCCGGGCAAAGGTTGCTTCGTTAATCATCAAGAGAGATAATCAACAGCTTGTGTATGTTCCCGTGAATTACAATCGAATACTTTTTGATAAGTATCAAAGGGCTTCTTTTAAGAATGCTTCGTGGGTAGGTTCAAAATTTCGTTACATGTCAACCTAAACATAAGGTGATAAAGTGTAACAGAAATTACTTGTACGACCAGTGTAGTCAATGACAAGTCGGCTTTGAAAAATTTTAACATGACTAGGACATTCGAATGAAACTCACACGAAAATCATATTCATAAAAAAATTTGTATACTGGATCTTGTTGGGTAACAAACATCGTGGGTTTCGAATGCTTGATCAAGACCACTCATTCGAAATGAATATGATATGGAGTTTCGAACATTGGTACAGAAACAAAAGTTTCGTATATATCTGGAACAATGTTCCCCGTCAATTCCTTAATTTGTAAGATTTTTGGGTTTCACTTCCATCACAGACTCATGATGTCAGATCATAAACATAGAGTTTTTATATATCTAAGTCTCGATGAGTTTGATCAGAGACCTCTCGGATATACGTCTTTGTGTGTGATCGTGTAAGAATGTTTTGGATGAAAAAGATTGGTGTAAGACACGAAAAGTACCTCTGTTATGTTTTGGACCAAACAGGAAACTCTTAACTCATTGTGAGAAGAGTAAGGTAGCTCAGAGACTAATGTGAATATAAGCCTGATTGGGAAGAAATTTTCGTACGAAACATTTCATTAAGGCTTTCGTACACACGCATTGAGTCATGGAGGCTTTGGACGACATGCAGCAACATGCTTCTAGGGACAACCTAACTAATTCGAATAATGAGAAACATATCAATTCATACGAAAAATTTTACCTGACCCTAAAACTGCCTGCATTGTCCCCTCTGAATCATCATCATAATCTGCAACAAAAGTCTAAAAATAAAAATATTTTTGTTGTTTTGAATTTTTTTTTTTAAATAAAGACCGAACAAACGAAAATTTTGCAACATTTAAGGACAAAACAAAAGAAACTCTTAACTTTTTGGATTTTTTTTTTTTGATTTTTCGAAAATTTAAGGACAAAACAAAAGAAAATCTTTTTGAATTTTTGATTTTTCGAAAATTTAAAGACAAAACAAAAGAAAATCTTTTTGAATTTGTTGCAAACAGACGAATATTTGGCATTCCTTGAAGAGTGAAAAATGTACGAATTCGAAGCATTCGAAGCGTTGACTATGAACAGTAACCATTAACTCAACGCTGAAAATAAGTGACAATCATGCGAATTCGAAGCGGTCGAAGCGTTGACTATGAACAGTAACCACTAACTCAACACTGAAAATAAGTGACAATCATGCGAATTCGAAGCGGTCGAAGCGTTGACCATGAACAGTAACCTCTGAATGCTGAATGACTTTGTGTTATCTTTTATTCAGCGCCTCTGATTCATTCTTTTTCGCCTATCATTCTTCTTTTTCGCATGGAACAGAATTGCCATCGATCATTCCAAGACCTTCTATTATTCGCATTAGAGATTTTTCATCCAAAGCTTTCGTGAATATATCAGCTAACTGATCAGTTGTGTTCACGAAATGTACTTCAATGTTTCCATCCTCCACGTGATCTTTAATGAAATGATAACGAAGAGCTATGTGTTTAGTCTTCGAATGCTGCACAGGATTATGACAAATTCTTATTGCACTTTGAGAATCACAATATAATGGAATCTTTTTCATATTAATTGCATAATCACGCAATTGACTTTGGATCCAAATTATTTGCGAAGTGCAAGCAGCAGCAGCCACATATTCTGCTTCAGCTGTGGAAATTGACACATACGTTTGCTTTTTCGACTGCCAGCTGACTAATTTGCCATCAAGAAATTGACATCCTCCACTTGTGCTTTTTCGATCAAGATTACAACCACCCAAGTCTGCATCTGAGTATGCTTGAACGAAGAATCCAGTTTTCGAAGGATACCACAATCCTAACGAAATTGTGCCTTTAAGGTAACGAAAAATATTCTTCATTGCAGTAAGATGTGGTTCGCGTGGATTAGACTGATACCTAGCACAATTACACACAGAAAACATGATATCAGGTCTACTTGCTGTTAGATAAAGTAATGAACCAATCATGCTCCTATACAATGTTATATCAACAGCAGGTTTGTCCAACGATGGTGTTAGCTTTATGCCTGTTGCCATTGGTACACGAAGCTTTGTGCTATTCGTCAATCCAAACTTTTCTAACAGATTTTTCGTATATTTTTCCTGATTAATGAAAATCCCTTCTCTGTTTTGACGAATATTCAATCCAAGGAAATTATTGATTTTTCCCATCATGCTCATTTCAAATTTGCTTTTCATCAATTCTTCGAATTCTCTAGACAAAGCAGGGTCAGTCGAGCCAAAAATAATACCATCAACATAAATTTGAACAACCATTAGATGATTCCCCACTTTCTTTCGAAATAATGTGGGATCAACTGATCCTTATTTAAATTTAGATTGTTTCAAAAATGATGTAAGTGTTGCATACCATGCTCTTGGTGCTTGTTTCAGACCATAAACTGCCTTATCTAAAATATAAACATGATTAGGATATTCTTCGTTAATAAAACCTGGGGGTTGTTCCACATAAACTGTTTCTTCAAGCTCTCCATTGAGAAATGCACATTTCACGTCCATTTGATAAACATCAAAATCTTTGTGAGCTGCATAAGCCAAAAATATTCGAACCGCCTCGAGTCTTGCAACAGGGGCAAAAGTTTCTTCATAGTCGATTCCTTCTTGTTGTGAATATCCTTTTACAACAAGTCTGGCTTTATTTCGAATAATGTTTCCATCTTTGTCGGTTTTATTTTTAAAAATCCATTTTAACCCGACAATCGAAACATTTTCAGGTTTAGGAATTAATCTTCAAACCTTGTTTCGTTCGAATTCAGACAACTCCGATTGCATTGCAACAACCCAATCTGAGTGTTCCATTGCATTCTTAATTGTTTTTGGTTCAATTTTAGAGATGAAAACATTAAACATGCAAAATTCTTGATGAGTATTCAATACCTCATTCTTTGCACGAATTTGAGCTCTTGTCAGAACTCCCTCTTGTGGATTCCCAATAACTTGATCCTTCGGATGGTCTCTTGTCCATTTTTCCATGGGTGGATATGCTGGATCAAATTCCAAAGGGGCATCTTCGTATATTTCATCATTTTCTGAGCCTGCGTTCGAACAAGCATCATCAACATTATGCTCCCCCTCAACAACATGCTCCCCCTCAATTTCAGCATTCAATTGTTCTTTCTCCCCCTCGAAAGAATGCTCTTCATCATCTAAAGTATTCAAATCCAATTGCTCCCCCTCCAATGGACTATTACTCATAGTTTCGCCTTCTTGAGGAGTCGATGGTGAATCATCAGTAAGTTTTGAAAATTCTGGTATGTGATTATCAGGAGCATGAACTTCAGCATCAACTGCATGATCTGAAATTCCAAAAATCAAATCATAATCAGTATCATCCATTTGTATAGATTTAGTTTCAACTTGTGTTTCTTGTAAAATTGGATGATTCATAAATCTATGCTCATTTGATTTAACATAATAATCATCGAATGTGAGATTGAACGTTTCTTCCACTTTTCGTGTTCGCTTATTTAACACTCGATATGCCACTGAATTGTGCGAATATCCAAGAAAAATTCCTTCATCAGCTTTTGCTTGAAACTTCGAAAGATGATCCTTGAGATTCATAATAAAACACCTACATCCGAAAACATGAAAAAACTTCACATTAGGTTTACGATTATTCAGAATTTTCGTATGGTGTAATATTAAATCGACGATGAATGAACGATCTGTTTTGAGTAAAACATGCAGTTGAAACAGCTTCAGCCTATAGATATTGAGGTAAATTCGCATATGCCAACATGGTTCTTGCTGCTTCGCATAATGAGCGATTCCTTCGTTCTACAACACCATTTTGTTGTGGTGTATATGGAGATGAAAAATTATGCGAAATTCCTTTGTCCACCAAAAATGAATCAAGAACTTTGTTCTTAAATTCAATTCCATGATCACTCTTGATTTTTCTAACAGTCTTCTTCAACGTGGTTTCCATCTTTTTGATAAAGTCAATCATAATTTGTGCAACTTCGGATTTGAGCCTAAGAAAATAAACCCACGTAAATCTGGAAAAATCGTCAACAATAACTAAAATGTACCGTTTATTGTTGAGAGTTGAAACAGTCGAAGGACCACACAAATCAATATGTATCAACTCAAGAGGTGCAACAATTTTCGAATCAATTGTGATTGGATGACCTTGTTTATGTTGCTTGCCAACTTCACAAGCTGCACATAAAGAATCATTGTCAAATTTAAGTACAGGTAAACCTCTTACCAGATCTTGTACCACAAGTTTATTTATGTTTCGAAAGTTGAGATGTGAAAGTCTTCGATGCCATAACCAGCTTAAATCAGATGTAGCTTTCGAAAGAAGACATACTGCTGGTTTGCCTACAATTGGATTGATGTCCAAAGTGAACATGTCACCTTTCCTTTTAGATTTTAGTAATATTTCGTTTGTGTTAACATTCGAAATAACACTTCCTTCTTCGTTGAAAAGAACTTGATTGCCAGTGCCCACAACAAGTTAAGAAACACTAATCAAGTTATGTTGAAGACCTTCAACGTATGCAACACGATTCACTGTGAATTGTCCATTTGTGATTTTTCCATATCCCATGACTTGACACTTTTGATTGTTCCCAAACTTTACTACTCCAGCATTTTTGAGACTTCGAAAATCTCTTAAATTCTCCTTCTTTCCAGTCATGTGACGAGAGCAACCACTATCAATGTACCATTTGTTATCATATTGCTCTTCACACAATACCTGCAATCAATGAAAAATTTTAGGTACCCAAGACTTTTTGGGTCCTTGGAAATTAGATTTCAATTTCAAATGAAATGAAGAACTTTTAACCCAATCACAAACTTTGGTTTTGAGACTATCAATTAAGTTCACTTCATCATCTAAAGGAACTGAAACATAAGTGTTTGATAGTTTCGAATGTTCACTGACTTTTCCCTTCGCATCTTGAGTTTGTGATTGAACAGTCTTCGCTTTTGTGACAGGTCTCCATGTTTTGACTGAGATATTCGAATCCTTAGATGATGAGCTGCCATTCGAAGAAGTATTGACATACTTTTCGTATGCTTCATGAATTTGCTCTTTTGAATATTTATTTGACTGATACATTTTTCCTCTTCCGTCAAGCCAATGATCAATGTTCTTCCTTGAAGTCATTCCTTTTTCCCGTGACGTCCTCATAGTTTCTTTCTTTGTGTAATTAGGAAAATTTGGCTTTTGAGGTACAAAATCAACTTTGGGTTTGGTAACATAAGAGTAAGCATAGGATGTATCAATTTTTGATTTAAAATGTTGACGTTGAAAAACTTTTTGATTTGTTTTGGATCTTTCTAAAAAATCTCTTGTTTTGTTAGTTTCAGAAACTTTCGAAAACTTTGTTTGCTTATGTACTTCAGACCTTGTTTGATTTGATTGAGATGATTGTTGAGTTTTTGAAAAAGAATCATTTTTAACGTTGAAAACCTTTTTGATGGATTGTGATTAAGACATCTTTTGAGACTCAATATTTTGCCAAAATATTTTCTTTCGTGCTTGTCTTTTTGAAATGTTGTTTTCCTTCGAAAATTTGTCAATTTGATCTTTAAATTCCTTAGAGTTTAATTTGACAACATTTTCATTTTTCTTTTCAACACGAATTACTTTCTCTTTTTCAACTTTTGAATTTTCAACCCATTGTTTTTGTGGTTTTTGTCGTTGAAAAATATATGAATTCTTTGTTAAGTTGTTTTCAACTGTGTTTTGATTTGCGAAAAAACCTTCCTCAGTTGTTTTTGAATTATCCTCCTCAACCATCTTCTTGAACTCTGGTTTGATATTCTCAACATTTCCGGTAGTTACAAAAACTTGATTTGGAAAAATGACATCATCTGTGCATTTGAAATTTGGAAAAACCACTGTGTTTGTTTCAAGATAATGTTCACCTTTTTCATTCATCACTTTTTCGAACTTTTGTGTATCACCATACACTTGGTCAACAACTATTCGTGGAATTACTTCTTTCTTTGAAGATTTCTTTTCTTTCGAAACTTTCTCTACATCTTCATCATCACTATCATCAGTTTGGTAATCTTTGAGATTCACGAAGTTCATTTCACTAACTTTCGAAGTTGAGGGAATATCAGTTTCTTTCTCAACTATCAAATCCTTAACTTTTTCTTTCCCTTTAGATAACTGAGAACAATCAACATCTTCAAGCTCACTAATTTCACTAATATTGTCAGAATTATCTTCAATATCAGCAAAATTAGATTGAGAATCAGATGATGAATTCTCAGTCTTTTTCAAAATGTGAATTTGTTCAGATTTAGTCAAAGTATCATTTACATTGTTAACTAAATCATTCGAATCAAGACATTCATCAATTTTGACAATTCCATATCTATACTTGTCATTCGGAACTTTGTCAAAATCAGCTATTTCTTTTTCACAGTCATACGAAATGTTATCTACCTTAGCTCTTTCATAAGCTCAAAATGGCAGCAATTTTCTATGTTGTTCTTTACTGATTTCGCATGAATGATGAAGTTCAATTATTTTCCCATATAATCTTTTAGCAGCATTACAGTAAATGTTTCTTTGTGCTAACAACAGTTTATTATCACTATATAAATTGTCCCTATCAACCATGATATTCGTTATTTGAAGTTCAAGACAATCTATCTTAGTGATTTTCGAATCTAATTTCTTCTGTGTCTGTAGCAATTGCATTGACAACTTCTTAGCCTCATTGCTAGCAGATACCACAATCGAATCAAAATAAGTAACAGTTTCATCAAAAGATACTAATTCAGAATTATAAGCATGTACTGGAATATTAAAAGATTCAAGAATGTTTCGTACCTTTGTGGTCATTGGTGATTTGTCAGCTGCTTTTGATACGAAGCATCTTCCATGCACTTCGTATGTTTCCTCCTCTGATTCTTCCTCCATTTTTGCAAACATAGCTCCATGGGTTGGATTTCGCATTTCCTCATCATCTGATCCAGATGACTAGATTTGATAAGTACCATCTTCATCCTCATTCGCACCCTTTGCAACCAGAGACAAATTCTTGGCTTTCGCACGAACCTCCTCCAACTTTTCAGCATAGTACGCCTCATCCTTGACCTTATTCTTTCTCTCATCCTTCTTTCGAAGCATACAGTCATTAGCAAGGTGATTAGCACCATTGCAATAATGACAATCAATCCCATCATCTCCCTTTAGCTTCTTCTCAGACTTTCCCTCAACAGGCTTCGAATCTTTCATCTCATCTTTCTTTTTCTCTTCCCCAGCACTTTTACTCAGAAAGTTCCCTTTTGTCTCAGTCGACTTTGCCTTCGGATTGAAAGGCTTTTTGAAGAACTTTTTCACACGATTGTTTGAATAAAAGGCAACTGCCTCATCATCTGAGTTCATGATGAACCCTTCATCTTCATCCGAAGCATCTTTCTCAGCATCTTTTTCAGAGATCTTCGAAACCAAAGCTAGTGGACCTCCCAACATAGCCTTCGATTCTTCAGCTATTTCGTTCACTTCGCTTTCATGAGTCTTAAGTTGGTTGTACAAGTCATTCAATGTTGACGTATCAAAGCTCTGTTGATTCTTCACCATCATGCTCACACTACGCCATTCCTTTCGAAGTCCCATAACAAATATCAGATTGAATTCCATGGCTGATCTGGTGATACCATATCGATTGCATCGATATATCAATTCATTAAGACGGTCGTAATAAACTTCAATTGTTTCACCATCTTTCTGTCTGAAGTCCTTCAGCTCCACTAAACATTGCTTCACAGAATTAACTTTCATCTTCTCACTTCCCTGAAATTTTTCCTTGAGATTGTTCCAGATTTCCTTTGCAGTTGTACAACTCCTCACGTAGTTGTAAACAACTGGAGGCAAAGCTCCTCTTAGCTCTCTTACACATCTTTTCTCCAGCTTTTTCAGACGATCAGATTGATTTTCAACTTCAGAGTTTCCAGAGGAAGAACCAATTGGTTGAACATTTGATGGTGGATTGAGATTGCCAGAAATGCAATTCCACAGTTCTTCATCCAATCCATTGAGATAATCCTGCATACGATCAGCCCACTGATCGTAATACTCAGGGATGAGCATAGGAATTTTGGTGGAGGATCCTAGAAGATGAGAAAATGAAGTCATGGAATTCAAATTGAATGACGTCATTGTTGTACGGAATAGATCCTTGAGAATTTTTTGAAGAAACTTTGAGAATTTGACAACAAACTGTATGATTCAAATCACAATCACTCTTAGAACACTCGATTCAATGAATTAAGTGCAGAATCGAATCACAGACTTAGATCTAAACAATTTTTCACTTTCAAAAAGTGTGGAAACTTTTGAATCAAAAAGTTGACTCAAAAACCTTTTGAACAAAGTGAAAATCAGATCAGAGATATGATTCCTGCTCTGATACCAATTGATGAGACAATGAATCAAGTATTGAACGAATTAGAGTGTAAATTCAAAGTAGAATTGAAAGATTTGAACACCGATGTAAATATGATATGTTTGGCTCTATTACGCTTTTGCAAATTTTACAGAGTACAATGAATATTCTGTAAAGACTTCATTCCTAAGACACTAGTAACCACTCCTATTTATAGAAGAGAAAAGCGTACAAAAAATATACTCAGGACTAAACATGAAGCTTCGAATATTATGCCCTAGTAAAATACATTACAAAAATGTTCGAAGACCCTAAATACAAACTTCGACTTTTACAACATATCGACCCTAACACATAGGTGGTGGAGCCTGTGTCAAGTGATCCGAGAGTTGGAGTGTATCTTCCGAGTCGACATCTGCAAGGTGAGTCATCCTCACTATATCAATAGGGTCTACAGCACCAAAGCCGGCCCTTTAGTTGTTATTATTGTGGTATGTTGCATGTGGTTATGATCTGCTAGATCGGAATCAGGGTAGACAGTATGCTTTGCTATTATGATCCGTAAGGATTGGTATGTTAGTGACCTGTTGGGTCGGTACTCTAGTTACGAGAGAACTCTATGATTGATGATTAGTGTGATAGATATGTTTGATGCTTGTATATGCCAGTATATAATAGTTATGCGCACTTGGTAATTTGCTTGTTGGTTGGGTTGAGGCGGTCCTGCTTTGTGCTGTAGGCCATCATACCCTATGAGCGGTCCGGGGAGACTGCAGGCCCACGTGGCGGACCAGTCATGCCGAAGGCTCGAGATAGATTAAGATAGACTGTAGGCCCAGTAGGGAGGTCCAGTCAGGCCGATGGCCCAGTATGCATGTTGATTGATTAATTGTTACTGATATGGCATTGTCAGTGTGGTATTGGTATTTTGGGGGTAGCTCACTAAGCCCTCGGGGTTACAGTTTTCAGTTTATTGTTTCAGGTACTTCAAGAGATCATGGCAAGGCGAAGGCGTGACCGTACCGCTCCTCATCCTTAAGTTATGATTTTGGGACACTCTGATGGATACTGATTTGAAAACATTTTGTAAACGATGCTATTTGATTTTTATTTATGATCGAAAAAGTTTAAATTTGGCGTAAAATTTATGGATGTTTTATGTACGCTTTCAGTTCCCTATAAATAGGGATATTTACTAGAGTTAGAAAATAGTTTTTAAAGACCTGTCTTTATTCTCTGTAAACATTCGAAAGCGTAATAGAGCTGAAACAAGATCATATTTACATCTGGTGTTCAATCTCGCATTCTTAATTGATTTCATACTCTGATTTGTTTTATACTTGATTCTTTGATTCATCAGAGGTAGTGCCTCAAAATCTTTAGGGTGAAAACCACGGCTCCTAGCTCGAGATCGTGGGTGGTGTAATTCACTTCATGTGTCTTCAATTGCCTGGACGCATAAGCTATCACCTTTCCACGCTGCATGAGGACACAGCCTAACCCTTGGTTCGAAGCATCGCCATATACTACGAAGTCTTCGGTTCCCTCTGGTAAGGATAGCACTGGAGCACTACAGAGGGCTCGCTTCAAGGTTTGGAAGACAACTTCTTGCTTGTCCGTCCAGTTGAAGGGTATGCCTTTTTGTGTCAGAGTGGTGAGGGGCTTGGCTATCTTGGAGAAGTTCTGAATAAACCTTCAGTAGTAGCCTGCGAGACCCAAGAATTGTCGAATTTCTGTTGGTGTTTTCGGAATCGCCCAACCTTCAATGGCCTTGATCTTGGAAGGATCCACATGAATCCCCTCCTTAGTGACTACATGACCCAAGAAGTTTACACTGCGAATCCAGAACTCACATTTGGAGAGTTTCGCATATAGCCTTTTAGCTCTTAGAGTTTCCAAGATTTGGCGGAGATGTTGACCGTGCTCCTCCTTACTTCGGGAGTATATGAGGATATCATCGATGAAGACGATTACGAAATTATCGAGGAATGGATGGCAGACTTGATTCATGAGGTCCATAAATGTTGTGGGGGCATTTGTTAGACCGAAGGGCATCACAGTGAATTCATAATGACCGTATCGAGTTCGGAAAGCAGTTTTTGGAATGTCCTCCTCTCGGACTCGAAGCTGATGATAACCGGATCTTAGATCTATTTTGGAGAAGTACCTAGCTCCTTGAAGCTGGTCAAATAGATCATCAATCCGAGGGAGTGGATATCAATTTTTGACAGTGAGTTTGTTTAACTCCCGATAGTCGATGCACATTCTGAAGGATCCGTCTTTATTCTTGACAAACAAGACCGGAGCTACCCAGGATGAGAAGTTTGGCCTGATGAATCCTTTGTTCAGAAGTTCGCTTAATTGACTGGACAAGTCCTGCATTTCGGCAGGAGCTAACCTGTAGGGTGATTTGGCAATTGATGTGGCTCCCGGTATTAGGTCGATTCGAAATTCAACCTGCCTTTCTGGGGGTATTCCCAGAAGATCTTCGGGAAATACATCCGGGAAGTCGCAAGCCACTGGGATGTCTTTAATGTTTAGTTCCTTCTTGGATTTATCCACAACATGAGCGAGGAATACATAATTTTTCTTGTGCAGACACTTTTGTGCCTTGATGTACGAGATAAGACGAAGGTTGACGCCAGGTTTATCACCATAGATTATTAGGGTTTCATGATTGGGAAGGTGAAGGCAAACGGCCTTCTCGTGACACGAGTATATATGTGAATGTAGGAGGTCAACAAGTATGTAAATGGGCCACTAAGGCCCAATAAACATGTAGTATATATTCTAGGCCCAATTAAAGTGTAAATGACGTAAATAATCCGTTTGTTGTTACGTTGATTGGTTAACCTTAATTGTTCACCAAAATAACATAAAAGGCCCACTTTTTGTAGAAGAACATTTTTGGTCCTTAAAACCAAAAATTTATATTTTAGGCACATTTTTGGTAAAAATGACACTTTAGGTCCTTTAAAACCAAAAGTTTACATTTAAGGGCTTCATTTGAGTAAAATAATATTTTTAACCACTTTTGTCAAAAAGATCATTTTCGGCCCAAAAGCATAGAAATTATTCCTTTTTAGCCCAAGTTTGATAAAATTATCATTTTCAGCCCTTATAACCGAAAAATAACATTTTTAGTTCAACTTTGTTTGAAATGACACTTAAGCCCACAAAATCCAAAAATTTACAAATTTAGCCCAAAAACCGTGAAAACCCATTATGAGGCCCATTTGTGAAAGTTTACACTTTTAGCCCTTCTAAATCATAAATACCATGAAGATCCATATTTATTCAAATAAATCTTTCCAAAATCGTGAGTTATACATAATAACATCACTTTTTGATTTTTTTTTTGTCATTTTTGGCCCTCTTATGCGATTTTATTAGTTTTAAACAGCCTTGTAATGTTTTAAACCTTTTCTTTGCACAATAAGTTGTATCAAGTGTTATGTTCCACAAATATCACCATATTTTAGCATATTTTCGAGTTCATGATGTTTATAACACATAATCACACTTATATCAAGAAAACCACACAAAATCATGCATATGCACATAGATCTACACAAAACAACTTGTATTCTCCCCCAAAACATAGTAAAAACCGAAAATAGGGGGTTTACAGCCCAAAATGATGAAAAGAGAAAGAAATGTTTGGGCCATTTTTGAATATATTCGAAATTATGTGGCCCACTATGAAGATTTTCGGCCCATTGGGCCCATTTGAGGGTTTACAGCCCAAAATGATGAAAGAATTGGGTTTACGGCCCAAAAGAGTGAACATAATGGGTTTTCGGCCCATTTAGGTTCAAGAAGATTGTTCACGACCCATAAAGTTGAATATATTCGAAATTATGTGGCCCACTATGAAGGTTTTCGGCCCATTGGGCCCATTTGAGGGTTTACGGCCCAAAATGATGAAAGTGGTTTACGGCCCAAAAGAGTGAACATAATGGGTTTTCGACCCATTTAGGTTCAAGAAGATTGTTCACGACCCATAAAGGCCCATGAAAATGAAGTGAGATATTTTAGGCCCAACATGGCCCAAAAGGTTATAGTTTAATGAAAGTGGGTCCAATTAGAGTCCAAATGGAGTTCCTTGGCCCAAAATAGCTAAATTGAAAGTTTACTGGCCCATTAGGCCCAATAAGAGGATCCTGGTCCATTCTGAGTTTGAACCGGGATATTAGGGTTTCAAACCTACAGTTGAGTATATGAGATGTATTGAGTTAGATTTTGAACTTCACGAGTGAGTTTTTGGTTCAAATGGTTGATTTTGAATGAGCATAGAGCATAATATCAACTTAAAGTTACAAATTATACAAAAGTTGAGTACATGAGGACAAAATTTCCTAGCCAAAAATGCTAGTTGTGATAATGGTCCATAAAGTTGCTAACTTTATGGACCCCATGCATGATATTTCAAGATCCCATGCAAAGAAGGTCACCATAACTTAGATCTAGCAAGATTGAAGGAGAAAGGTGGGATCTTTGAGACTTACAGAAGCTTATGAGCTCAGAAGTGCCACTAGGAGGAGCTTATCTTGCCAAAAGGAACTTCCCAAGACCTTCTTCTTCTTCTTCTTCAAGGAAACCACACACCAATAACACCACAATGGCTCAAGTGCTTCGATGGAGGCTTAGATTAGGGTTTCCAGGGGTCTTGGAGGTAAAAGAGGCTGAATAGAAGCAACCCTAATCATCTCATACCTTTAAATACCCGAAAATAAGGGTTTTGGTACATCAGGTGCGTCTCATGTCGTGAGCCCTTAATGCTCACGTTGTGAGCCTTAAACGAACTTGGTCAACAAGTCAACGATCACTCACCCTGACCACTCCAACTTCAAACGGCCATAACTTCTTCGTTTCAAATCTGTTTTTGACGTTCTTTATATCCACGGAAAGGTGGCGAGAAGCTCTACGCATCTATCAACTTATCCTCACCTCAAAACATTCCGAACGAAAATATAAAATTCATAAAGAGCTCGAACTGCCACTTTACCGATATGCTCCTTGGCTCCAATGCACCACCCAACTCCCGGATTACCCCCAATACATCGTCCGTACCTAAATGAATCTAGATCTCTCTCTTCCAAAGGCCCTAAGCCTTATGATAACCCATCTTCAAGACACAGTCCCGAATTAGGAACACGATTCGGAACAGGGCGTTACAAAAAGTCTTATTTTTTAGTTACTTTTCCCATTAGCCTAAATATCTAAAAAAAATTAAGAAATTATTGTTTTTTTTGTGATGTGACATTTATATTTTTTCGTTTATATGTAACATCCGGATTTTCAGGAACATTATTGTGTATGTTAATCTTGAGATTTAAGGAGGGACTCGACGAGTTGAGGGACCAACTCGCCGAGTCAAGTCGGGTTTCTCCCGTGGATTTAATGAGTGGACTCGACAAGTCTGAGGAGAGGGACTCGCCGAGTAGGCGCTGATTAGAGAAACCCTAATTTCCAGGATTTGGGACCTATTTAAAGGCACTTATAGCCTCATTTGCGGCCACCCTTTCCCTGGAAGCAAACCCTAAAGGTCATTTGAGCTAGAAAGTGAGAGATGCTATCTTGGGATTTTTTAGTGCATCATTTATAAGAAGATAACGAGATCAAGCAAGGATCAAGAGGGGGAAAGTTGGATCCAGTGATAGATCGTCCAGAGCTTCTGAGGAAGGTAAAAGTCTGCACCTTTCTCATTATTTTGGTTAGATCTCATGTGTTTGGAGTTCTAGGGCTTTTACCACCTTTGGTTTGGGACTTTGAGTAAAATGGATTAGCTAGAAGCCTAGTCCTCAGATCTGGACCTTGTGAGGTCCCTAGAGTCTAAAGATCCCAACTTTATTCATCCAAATGAGGATTGTTGTGCTTAACACCTTAAGAAGGGCTTGTTTTGGCATTTTGAGCCATTTATGCCATGTATGAACGTAAAGGTCGAGACTTTATGTGTCTCTGGTGTACTAAAGGGCTAGATCTAGGGTTTGGAATGAGAGATCTGACTTTGGACGTCTGAATGAGGAATCAGACCGAGGGGACTCGTCGAGTCCATGAGTTGACTCGACGAGTCAGTGAGGGTTTGTCCCAATGAGCTTGAGCATGCGATAGCTCGACGAGTTGGGGGTCAACTCGACAAGCTGAGCTGGACTGTCACGAGATTTCTGAGGAAAGTAAGTGGACTCGACGAGTCGCAAGGGTGCACTCGGCGAGTCGGGTCAAACATGGACTGTTGACTCCAGTTTGACTTCTGTTGACTTTGGGGCTTTGATCAACATAAGTAGTAGAGACCATGGAGGGGTAAAATGGTCTTTTATCCACTTCAAAGAGTTAAAGAGAGGAAGAATAGCCTTCGGTCGTTAGAGTTGTGATTAGAGTATCACTTAGAGATATTCATCCCTTGTGTTAGGTGGAGGCTAGTTCGAGATTCGGGAGCGGGGTCTTTACTTGCTGCTGGTCAGGTGAGTCTTCTCACTATACATTACCTAGAGTGGTATTTATGCGTAGACCGGAGGGTCTTGTATGCTATGTGTATATATGAGATTATGTGCATTGTGTTATATGTATACTATGTGTTGTATAGACCGTACCGGAAGGTCCAACGATATAGACCTGACCGAAGGGTCCAACGATACAGACCGGACCGAAGGGCCCAACGAGCTACGGGACTGGAGGGTTCCGCTGAGACACATCGACCGGAGGGTCGTACTATAGCCTCGAGTGGCGTATGTGTTGTATGTGGTATTTTGGGGAACTCACTAAGCTTCGTGCTTACCGTGTTATGTGTTATGTGTTTCAGGTATCTCAGAGGATCTCAGGAAGGCACCGACTTGATTGTACACACCAGAGAGAGAGTCATGTTTTGAGGATCATGGATTACTAATGGAGTTGTGTTTGTAATTTGAATAAACGAGATTTCTATACAATTTGCTATGAAAAGTATGCATTTTTAGAATGAAAAATTTGTTTGAAAAATTATGGTGTTACAAGTTGGTATCAGAGCCTTGGTTTGAGGGATTCGGATGCACCTTCGGGCGTATCTGAACTCAAACTGAGGATTTGAGGGAATTTTCATAAAAGAAACAATTTTTCTAAAAAGAGTAAAAGATTTTTGAGAAAATCAGAACGGAGCAGTGTGTACGATCAGCCAGGGCCCGAACGGTGATTTCCCAAAATACCCTTACATTATGTGTTATGAGATATTATGTGATATGCTATGCATGCTAGAGATAGGCTAGGTATTCATATTTTAGGACTAGAGTTGCCTGATTTGTGATGCCTTAGCCTAGGAGTTGTTGTTATATGTGATGTGCCTTCGAGTATGTGCTGAGTATGAGTATCCAGCAGGAATCCTTTTAGAAAGGGACCTGAGTAGAGGAGTAATCTAGGAGAGATACCTAGATGAGCATTTGAGGAGCCTACTGAGAGAGTAGTCAGATGCCCGCGTGGGGTAAAGTTGCTTGAGTTCAGTGATATCCTTTGAGTATGAGGAGAGCAAGTGGGTAATAACCTAGAGTGGTTTTACATGTTGGTAGAGATTATTCAATGCCCGAATGCTGCTTGCTTCGTGCTTTGTGGAACTCTTGATGATGGGAGTCACCTACTAAGTGAATATGACAATATTCAGGAGGTAGATGTCTGGCATCATAAGGAGTTCTTCAGCAGCTGATGGCGGAGAAGTGTGAGAACCTAGGAAGAGCCTAGGAAAGGGTGACCCTAGTCAGATGAGTACGCTGACAGAGTAGAGCATTTCGCAGAGGAGCGAACACACGTGATAGGATTGGTGATCGAGAAGGTTGAGCAGCTACTTAGGAACTCGGGGATGGTCCGTGCAGAAAGTATGGGTAGATGTGGCATGTAGTATGGGCCCGTACTACTGAAAGCAGAGGACCCATACTCGATACAGGGAACATTCCGGAGGATCTAAGTAGCAGATCGAGAGGTGATTTCATGGTTCGAGTACCATGATTTGTAGCAGATCGAGAGGTGATTTCATGGTTCGAGTACCATGATTTGTAGCAGATCAAGAGGTGATGTCATGGTTCGAGTACCATGATTCATAGCGAATTGAGAAGAGATAACATGGTTCGGGTACCATGATTCATAGCTAATCGAGAGGTGGTCACATGGTTCGAGTACCATGACCCTTGGTGGTTAGTGTTACTGGTTCTACCAGTTATTCCGTTGCGATTGTCTAGACTGAGATCAGATGTGAAAGAATATGGGGCCGGAGGGCCATGATGATCGAGTTTTAGTGGAGCATCCCTTAAAAAAGGGAAATCGAGTTAGTTTCGAGGGATTGCTGGTGAGATGCCAGTGGGAGTCGCAAGACTCAGGGGTGAGTAGGGATGGTGCGTTATGGGAGAGTACGGTTGGGCTGAGTAACCGGCCGATGGTGGGAATGTCATTTTCTGTGACCTGAGCGGTACTATTTCTGTTCCTGTAGGAAACAGGAGAGGTATTGAGATTTTCGGTTTCCAAGGTTGGGGGTGAGCCCTGTGGGGTAGCTTTGGTTACGATCTTTCTTCAGAATATTTGGGCAGTATGTCTGCCGAGAGGTAATGTTAGAGCATGAGCAGGTTGTCAGCGGGGACTGAGATGGTTAAGGGCGAGGATGCACCCTATTTGAGCATAGTAGGGCATGTATCAGCTGCAGCGGCAGACGATCAAGAAGAGGATATTGGGGCGGTGGCTCTTATTGTCTATGATGAGTGGCAAGTGTGGTAATGAGGACTCCACTCTTATTACAACCCACATGATGGAACGTTGATTGAGGAGTCGAGAAGGAGGAGTATGACAGTCCATTATTTCAGATTAAGAGTTAGAGTTACTACTGGACAGTTGAGATGTCCGGTAGTGGGATGGTGCGAGATTCTGAATGACTAGATGCAGTCATGATGAGAAGTTTCTGAGGATTTCATCTAAGATTTGGGGTGGTTGGAGTTGTTTGATCTCCATCGGGGAGATCATAGAGCATTGTGTATCACCTTCCAAGGGTAGATGCGATGTTACTGGTAAAAACAGTCTGTGGGATAGATTGTTGGCGAACCAATTGGTGATGGTTCGAACCCTGAGTGGGGGAAAACCGGGTACCTTTGAGGAGATTAGAGGTTGTTCAAGAGTGGTTGGAGAACTGGATATAGAGACCTGCGGTGCGGATTCCTGAGACCAGGGTTATTGGTGGTCAAGGCGAAGTGCAGAGCGAGATAGTGCATGTGGTATGTGTTAAGGAAAGGATGAGTGTCTCCACGGCAGGTGGCTGTCGATCGAAGACCGTGTGTGGCATAAAGATTAGTGGTGAATCCTGAAGGAACGCATTGTTGTATCTGTGTATGATGCGGTAAGTAGGAGATCAGTGGTTGAGACAGGACATCATGAGGTTCTGTGATGGTGTACCGAGGTATCCGAGTATGATGTTCTAAATTTCGGACTATTTTGAGACTTGAGTTATGGGATAATGAGTGGTGTATCAGGTGTCTACGGTTCCAGTGGGAGCCCTTTCAGCTAGTTGACATCAAACGGGATTATTCGAGAATGTGGATTGCAGCAGGGAAAGGTGTTTTGTTATGGCAGATGTCGTCAGAAATAGCAATACATAATTTGGGTAAGTATGTACACCTATGGTTGGTCCGCTGGGCATGAGTTATTGATCGCAGTGTGGCGTCGACCTGAGTATGAGATTGTGAAGTGGTAAGAGCAAGGTTGTGGTGATGCTACGGGGAGCCGTAGTACTCATTATTCAGTAAGAGGTTGTGGTGATGCTGCGGGGAGCCGTAGTACTCATTATTCAGTGAGAGGTTGTGGTGATGCTGCGGGGAGCTGTAGTACTCACTATTCAGAGAGAGGTTGTGGTGATGCTGCGGGGAGCCGTAGTACTCACTATTCAGTGAGAGGTTGTGGTGATGCTGCGGGGAGCCGTAGTACTCACTATTCAGTGAGAGGTTGTGGTGATGCTACGGGGAGCCGTAGTACTCACTATTCAGTGAGAGGTTGGGGTGATGCTATGGGGAGCCGTAGTACTCACTATTTAGTGAGAGGTTGTGGTGATGCTACGGGGAGCCGTAGTACTCACTATTCAGTGAGAGGTTGTGGTGATGATACGGGGAGCCGTAGTACTCACTATTCAGTGAGAGGTTGTGGTGATGCTACGGGAAGCCGTAGTACTCATTATTTAGTGAGAGGTTGTTGTGATGCTGCGGGGAGCCGTAGTACTCACTATTCAGTGAGAGGTTGTTGTGATGCTGCGGGGAGCCGTAGTACCCACTAGTCAGCAAGAGAATGTTGTGACGAAGTACTCTCTGATCAGAGCGTGAGACAGAGGAGTTTTGGGCTTGGGTAGCCCTAATATTCGAGTTTTGTGGGAGCCTGGTGGTCGAATCAGGGGTGAGACTGGAATCTCCATAATTGTCGGGAGTTGTTATATTCTGAATTGAGTAATGGTTGTCGCAACCAAAGGGAAGTGGATAAGTGAAGAACGCATGAGTTGTGGGTCATGAGTCATGAGTTGAGTGGTTCGTTGGGACGAGTGGTTCCAATTCTGTGCCGGATCAGACTCTCGAGTTGAGTTCGATTCTAATAGTGTATCGAGTAGACAGAATGAGATTCCAGATTCAGAGATGCCTTTCATTTGGAAGGGGGGTATTGTTCCATATGGTGTCTTGGACCGGAGTGGGTCAATTCGTTGGTATGAGAAAACCGTGAAACGCATGGAACTAATGAGTAGTGGACGACAGAGATCGAGAGCGAGTCGAATTCAGTATCCGCTTGAGGTACAGTGAACTCCGTGACTGGTGTGTGTCACACTGGGCCGAGATAGTTGTTGTGGAAAGGAAGTAGACGAGACGTTTTGGGACATGCTGGGGGTAACCTTTAGAGGTTCAGCTGCTGGGTCGGGTGAGGACCCAGTGCTCAGTTTTGAGAGGGGAGCTGAGGTTTATGTTTGTTAGATGTCGGAGGACGCTTCAGAACAAGCATGATCATTATCTGTGTTTGAGGTCAAGGTGTTGAGGATTCGTTGTTCAGATGGGTTTGATTGCAGTACAGTGGATGAGTCCCTGGTGTGATGTGATCCTTTCATTCCTTGGTATATGATCTGGGTTGTTTATCATGTCTGGGACGAGTGATCGGTAGCCAGTTTTGAGCATGGACTTGTTTTTATCGGTCCCCACCAGAGAATCAGAGGTGCAGTGAGCTATCGGGGTTTATTATTCGAGGAGCGAATAACGAGTTAACACCTGAAGAGAGCGGTCTGGCTGTGTATCGAGATACTAGAGTTTCCAGACTCTTGAGAGTCAGGAGGGGTAGCGTAATGCCAGTGAGTCTGTCCTTTTCCAGGGAGGAGTTCATGTTGGATTCAGGTGTCCAGAGAGAAAGATAGTTGTGTGGTATGAGATCCTTTGGATGGTGCCGTTCGATTATTGGATTTGATCTATATGTTGTTGAGAAGCGATTTCGAGGGCGAAATCTAATTCAAGTGGGGGAGAATTGTAACATTCGGATTTTCAGGGACATTATTGTGTATGTTAATCTTGAGATTTAAAGAGGGACTCGACGAGTTGAGGGACCAACTCGCCGAGTCAAGTCGGGTTTCTCCCGTGGATTTAATGATTGGACTCGACGAGTCCGAGGAGAGGGACTCGCCGAGTAGGCGCTGATTAGAGAAACCCTAATTTCTGGGGTTTGGGACCTATTTAAAGGCACTTATAGCCTCATTTGCGGCCACCCTTTCCTTGGAAGCAAACCCTAAAGGTCATTTGAGCTAGAAAGTGAGAGAGAAGCTATCTTGGGATTTTTTAGTGCATCATTTGAGAAGAAGAGAACGAGATCAAGCAAGGATCAAGAGGGGGAAAGTTGGATCCAGTGATAGATCGTCCAGAGCTTCTGAGGAAGGTAAAAGTCTACACCTTTCTCATTATTTTGATTAGATCTCATGTGTTTGGAGTTCTAGGGCTTTTACCACCTTTGGTTTGGGACTTTGAGTAAAATGGATTAGCTAGAAGCCTAGTCCTCAGATCTGGACCTTGTGAGGTCCCTAGAGTCCAAAGGTCCCAACTTTATTCATCCAAATGAGGATTGTTGTGCTTAACACCTTAAGAAGGGCTTGTTTTGGCATTTTGAGGCATTTATGCCATGTATGAACGTAAAGGTCGAGACTTTATGTGTCTCTGGTGTACTAAAGGGCTAGATCTAGGGTTTGGAATGAGAGATCTGACTTTGGACGTCTGAATGAGGAATCAGACCGAGGGGACTCGTCGAGTCCATGAGTTGACTCGACGAGTCAGTGAGGGTTTGTCCCGATGAGCTTGAGCATGCGATAGCTCGACGAGTTAGGGGTCAACTCGACGAGCCGAGCTGGACTATCACGAGATTTCTGAGGAAAGTAAGTGGACTCGACGAGTCGCAAGGGTGCACTCGGCGAGTCGGGTCAAACATGGACTGTTGACTCGAGTTTGACTTCTGTGGACTTTGGGGCTTTGATCAACATAAGTAGTAGAGACCATGGAGGGGTAAAATGGTCTTTTATCCACTTCAAAGAGTTAAAGAGAGGAAGAATAGCCTTCGGTCGTTAGAGTTGTGATTAGAGTATCACTTAGAGATATTCATCCCTTGTGTTAGGTGGAGGCTAGTTCGAGATTCGGGAGCGGGGTCTTTACTTGCTGCTGGTCAGGTGAGTCTTCTCACTATACATTACCTAGAGTGGTATTGTTGTAACATCCCGAAATTTCAGAAGTTCAATGAAGGGCCAAAAGTGTAAATAAAAGAAGGGACTCGACGAGTAGGTCTGCTTACTCGCCGAGTCGGAGCGGGATTCTGTCGCGGTTTAAGTGGCCAACTCGCCGAGTCTGCGGCTTGGACTCGACGAGTTGGTGCTGTAGAGAGAAAACCCTAATCCCGGGGGTTGTGCCCTATATAAAGAACATTATAACCCACCTTTAGCCTCTTTACTACCCTTTTGAGATCCAGAAACCCTAAAATCGAGTGAGCCTCCATTAATAGAGAGAATAGAGCTTTGGAGGTGGAAATCTTGGAAAGAGGCTTGAAGATCAAGAGGCTTGCTGCAAAGGAGTGGTGTAGATCCGGGATCTACTTCAGTTGAAGCTTATGTTGGAGGTAATAATCTGTTGCTTGGGCTCTTTTGCATCTAGATCTTTTATCATTTGAGATTTGGGGCATTTTTGGTATGATTGAGAGCTATTTCGAGTTAGAGGCTTAGATCTGAGGTTGCTACCTCAGATCTAGGCTTGTGATGGTCCAAAATGTCATAAAGCTCCTGTCTAAGAGTTGTTGGTGAAGCCCCCTAGTCCTTAACCCTAGCCCTAGAGTGTTTTGGGCCTATATCTCCTTGGTTTCACGTAAAGTTTGCCACTTTATGTGAGGGTTAGATTGTAGAAGAGTAGATCTATGGATTGGAGCCCCTGCATGGTTCGAAAAGCCACTGTATGGATTGAGAACTGGAGAGATTCGGCGAGTCACATGGGTGTACTCGACGAGTTGTATGAACATGTACATGGACTCGGCGAGTTGGAAGAACAACTCAGAGAATCTGTTGAAGATTGCCTTGGACTCGACGAGTCTGTTCTTGGACTCAGCGAGTCTGGTCGCAGAACCCCAATCTCTTCTGGTTAAACCTCGAAGCAGTGAGTCGGGAGGTGACTCAGTGAGTTGAGCAGGATGGGACTCGGAGATCGTTGGACTCGACGAGTCTTGGGGTGACTCGGCGAGTTGAGTCGTGTTCTAAGAGTTTTCAGAGTATAAGGACTCGACGAGTCAACGTGTTGACTCGGCGAGTAGAGTCAGTCATGAAGTTTGACTTTGGCCTGGACTTTGACTTTGACCTTCATGGGTGTTATGGTAATTGGTTATTTATGTCAATGGTCCGTTGATGGCAATAGGTGTTGGGATTTGGAGCAGTGCTTCGGGAGTGTGCTTTCGTGGTTCGGTTCTTCGTTTCAGGTGAGTTATCCTCACTGTACTCAAGGGTCTAAGGCACCAAGGCCGGCCCTTCCAATTGTTGTTTAGAGCTTGTTATGCTTATGTGATGATATGCTTGCTAGTATCCTGGTAGATAGGATAATGATATGATGTTATGCTCTGTTAGCTTAGTATCCTGGAGGATAAGGTAGTTAAGTGATGGCAAGTTTTGTTGGATCAGCACCCTGGTAGTTGGGTAGTGGTTATATTTATAGACCTGTAGTTGGTCTTGCCTTATGTACGCTGGTAGGAGGTTACCTGCGGGATATGTATGTTGAGTAGTAGCAGAAGGTATTCCATCCCGGTAGGATGATAGGGCCCTAGTATGTTGGTTCTGTAGAGTGTTATGTGGTTGCCTGTTATGTGTGCATGGTTGCTAGTGTAGGGGCATTCCAACCCGATGGTTGTGGGCCAGGAGTATTCCATCCCGGTAGGATGATTGGACTCATAGTATGTTGGCATTCCAACCCAATGGTTGAGGGGTCTGGGGTATTCCATCCTGAGGGATGATTGGACCCATAGTAGTAGTTATTGTATGTATAGGAAGTGGGGCATTCCAACCCGATGGTTGTGGGCCAAGAGTATTCGATCCCGGTAGGATGATTGGACTCATAGTATGTTGGCATTCCAACCCGATGGTTGAGGGGCCTGGGGTATTCCATCTTGCGATATGATTGGACCCATAGTAGTTAGTGTTGTACGTATAGGTGTATGGGCATTCCAACCTGATGGTTATGGGCCGAGAGTATTCCATCCCGGTAGGATGATTGGGCTCATAGTATGTTGGCATTCCAACCCGGCGGTTGAGGGCCTGGGGTATTCCAACCTGATGGTTGATTGGACCCATAGTATGTTGTTCATTGTTGTATGTGTATGGTTGTGTGTACGGGTATTTTGGGGGAACTCACTAAGCTTTCGAGCTTACGGTTTTCAGTTTATTTTTCTAGGTACATCAGGTGATCGTGGCAAGGCAAAGGCGTGATCGTACCGCTCCTCATATTTCATGATTTTGTGATTTGGTTCTGGGGATACTCTGATGTTTAAACTATTTTGAAAACAAATTGTAATAACTTTATGGTTTTTGAATGGGTTAAAATGTTTAATTTGGCCTGAGTTTTATGGGTGTTACAAGTTGGTATCAGAGCCTTGATTTGAGTGAATTGGAGGAATATTCGTGTGAATCCAGTCTCAAATCAAGGAAGGATTTTCAAATGGTTTTCAAATGGTTTTCAAAATAAGTAAAGGAGGATGCAGAGGGTATGATCAGCCGGAGCCAGTAAGTAGACCCCAAAATACCATACAAGTTATTTGATATTGTGATATGTTAGAACAACATGCTAGTACTAGGCTAGGGATCTTCAGGAATTGCATGATAGAATTGCCTGATTACATGATGCCTGTTAGCCTAGGGTTTTCCTTATATGAAATTGACATCATTACTGTAGTTATTTAGTGTAGGCATCACGGTTATACATAACTAAGATCTTATAGCCTGAGAATGTTTGATTTGGCCTTATGTTCTGTTCTTGTCTGATTGGGAGCTTAGGGTAGGATTGGATATTCGAAAGTCTATAGGGTCCAGCGTTATGTATGACTAGCATACACTAGTGCTGCAGGGTTGGTGAAAGTTTCATGGATGGGTGGGTTGTGTGAGGCCGGGAGGCCAGTATGATTTAATTAGCATTCCTCTAGGAGTGGGGATTGAATGTTCGTTATGTTATGTATATTATTAGGGTGTTGTGGTGATACTTGAGACAAATATGGGTAGGTGTGGAAGGTAGTATGGGCCCGTACTACTGAAAGCACAGGACCCATACGTGTAGCAAGGAAGTCACAACTCCTAGGGTTTAGAAGGGAGTTGGTCCCCGGTTATTTAGGCGGATTGTCTAATATTTTTCCTCTTTTATTTTCAGTATGGTGGTTACGAGGCGTGTTGTGACTGGATCCGGATCGGGATCAGGTCAGGGTGATCAGGGGGCCCCAGCGGCACCTGAGATTATCGGTTAGGAGAGGCCAATGTTGACAGAGGATCGGGTCAGGGAGATCATCCGCGAGGAGGTGGTCGAGATTGTCCGGGGTCAGATTCCGGAGTTGTTTGGGACTATTAAGTCCGCTATGAGGGAGTACTTCGATTATCATTATGCAACTCTTACTGAGACGGCTGCCGCGGCAGCTACATCGGCTGTAACAGCGGCAGGCGGAGGAGCCGGTCGAGGCTTCCAGTATCGGGATTTCGACAATAAGAAGCCCCCTACTTTTGATGGAGTTCAGGATCCGATTGTAGCTATGAGATGGTTGTCAGATGTGGAAGGATGTTTCTTCACATGTTCGTGCCCTGCTGATCGGAGGGTGAGGTGTGCTCTGAACCTGTTGAGGCTCGGGGTAAAGGATTGGTGGAGGTTGACCACGGGATCGTATTCTGATGCGCAGAGAGCTACGGTTACTTGGGACCAGTTCCGAGACATGTTCAGTACTCGTTATGTTCCGCGGGTGGAGCGGGAGAGATTGGCTCAGGCGTTTTTGGAGCTGAAGCAGGATTCTGTGTCGGTGACGGAGATCACCAAGATGTTCACGGAGAGGGCGATGTTTTGCCATGAGTTTGCTTCGGAGCAGGCTCAGATGACTCGATATCTGAGCATGCTCAAGACGAACATCAGGCAGTTCGTATCCACGCAGAGGTGTGGTACCTTGTTGGAGTTGCAGGAGGCCGCTAGGCGGCGCGAGTTAGAGATTGAGCTCCAGTTGAGAGAGCAGAGGCAGGCCCCGGTGCAGTCGCAGCCTGCACCGAAGCGGATGAGGCCCGCTGATTATCGACAGGGAGGTCAGAGGAGTCGCACTTGCGGGAAGTGCGGCAAGGTGCACGAGGGAAGTTGTCGTTCTTCTTCGGGGTGCCACAAGTGTGGCAAGGAGGGCCACATAGCCAGAGATTGTAGGTAGTCGACTCCAGCTGCAGGAGTCCGACTTTGTTATCATTGTGATCAGGTGGGCCATATGAAGGCCCAGTGTCCTCTGCTGCCTGCCAAGTCAGTGCAGGCCCCAGCGCCAGCCACTTTGAGACTTACTGACTGGAGTCAGGGTCGAGCAGAGCCTCCGAAGGCTCCAAGGCGTGCTTATCAGCTTGTGACCGAGGAGATCAGGTCAGCGCCAGAGGTGTCAGCCGGTATGTTTTTCTGCTTTATCTCGTTTATGTTATGATTATGTGTTGTTGCTTCTTGCATGAGATATAAAGTGTTGTATGTGTTAGAGAAGAGTTAGTATTGAGAGTTTTTAGAGAGATAGTATCCGGTATGGAATTCGTGAGAAAGGAAGGTCATGATTCGCGGAATTGGAAACTTTCAGCAGGAACTTAGGTTCCTTGAAGTTCAGTGTATTAGTGGGGTTCGATTGAGCAGCATGTCAGCCTCGCCGCCTGTGTATAATAGCTAGTGCTCTAAGTGGGGGAGAATTGGAAATTCTCGGATGATTTGCTGGGTGTAGAGTATTACCTGTCGCGGTTTGAATGTTGATCATTGGAGTGGTGCAATGAGGCAGTTCAGTTGTAGTAAGGGCTTGGCATGTATCATGGATCTTGGAGCAAGTAGGGAGGATGCTGCTATGTGATAGCGGCTAGTGGGGTTGTCCCCGAATGGTGGAAATGCTAAGGAAATGCGACAGGCTATGTATGGATTGTTGGTTATGCGATCAGTCTCTGGGTGTGTATGCATGTTATGAGATAGCGGTGTGCGCCGCTAAGGGGTGATGTATAGTGAGGTTCTGTCGTTGTGACAATGATTAGATGATATGTAGACATGATTTCATTCTCCTTGGAAGAGGAGAAGGATAGTAATTCCAGATTGGAGATTTGGACAGAAGAAAGTGAGATGGTAGGTTGACAGACTCAGGAGTAGTATGGACCGGTGATGAGGACTGCATAAGGATATTGCAGTCGGAGGGCGAGGACCTAGAGATCGTGATAAGGAGGTGTGAGTGGGTTACACTCAGTTGTGTCGAACCAAAGGGTTCGAGGGTGACGCAAGGACAAGGTCCTTGGGTCCCGAGCATGGTTGTAGGTTTGGGTCATGTATGTGGAGGTATTCCAATCTAGGGTATTCCATCATGAGGATGACTGGACCCTATGATTGATTGGACCTGGTGTGTTTGGTATTCCAACCCGAGGGTTGATTGGGCCAAACATACATGAGGATGCGTGGGTATACCATCCTGGGAATGACTGGACCCGTTATAGGCGTGCCTGGTATTCCAGCCCGAGGCTGATTGGGCCAGGTACGAGTGGTTACGCGACATGGTTGGTTGATGGGTTATGGGAGCTGAAGGATGGAGTATCCTGTCAGCGCGTAAGGGATAGAATCAGAAAGGGGAACAGGGTTCGTTCCAGGTTGCAAGTTGTAACATCCCAATTTTCAGGTCCAAAAATTTCTTTTTAATTAATTGACTCATAAAAACATTCATAAGAAAATATTGTGGAAACACATCATCTCATAAAACTATGCATCATGTCTGAAAACCCAAGTCATAAAATCATAACATATCAGAGTACAATCCCAGAAAACTCCATGCGGAAATCATGTGTGTGTGATGCGATGCTACGCCGCCGGCTCCTTCCCCTTAGACGAAGAGGTACCTGAAACCAAAACCGAAACCGTAAGCACAAAGCTTAGTGTGTTCCCCCATCATACCACATACCATACAATATCTTCGGTGTCTTTCAACCGATAATCATCGTCGGTATCTTTCAACCGGTAATCATCATCGGTATCTTTCAACCGGTAATCATCACATACCATACAATATCCTCGGTATCTTTCAAACGGTAATCATCGTCGGTATCTTTTAACCGGCAATCATCATCGGTATCTTTCAACCGGTAACTGTCATCGGCATCTTTCAACCGGTAACTGGGGACTATTCCACCCCCTACCACTAGCATACAACAACATGATATAAACATACAGTCAGGCATATCCGGGTACTGACCTACCCTTTGGTCCTAAGGACCACTATCAGGGAAACCAATCCCTATCATACATGTAACATATCATACAAATAAAACTCATGACCAAAGCATGTAACCAGACCAAGATAATTATCACAAAGACAATCATCTTCTAAATACTCCTCTTTGGTGGGCCGACATTGTGGCCTTAGACCCACCCCTACTGGAAGGTAACTCACCTCGTACAAGTAGCTGCTGATAATCTGTGCGGGAAACCTCTGTCTGCTGCCGCTCCAGAAATCCTCCGGCTACAATCCCCACAAAACACTTAATCAGAGTCTGAATCTATTCTTAGGGTAAAATGACCATTTTACCCCTGACCAAGTCCAAGTCAAAGTCAAAGTCAACTTCCAGTTGACCCGACTCGCCGAGTAGGGCCGTCAACTCATCGATTCCCTATCTCTTCAACTGTCCTCATCCACGATTCTACTCGTCGAGTTTAGCGACGACTCGACGATTTCCTCTTCGATATGAACATCGAATGAACCTTCATCCGACTCGCCGAGTTGTATGAACACTCGTCGAGTTCACCTTCATCAGATGAACAAGTTCTGACCTTGACTCGCCGAGTTGTATGAACAACTCGTCGAGTTCATCTTCAATCATAAGGAGATTGCCTTGGACTCGCCGAGTCTGTTCTAGCACTCGTTGAGTCCCATGAACTCCAGGTCTAAAACTAAGTCCAATGCATTGGGTCGCCCTTTCTGTCCTGCTACAACCCTTCTAACACCCAACTGAGTTCTTTGACCCTCAACAGATATGGGGCTCAAAGCCTTGGACTCGTCGAGTCCCAAGAACGGACTCGCCGAGTCGATAACATCCACACCCTAAATCCTCGATTTATGATGTACAACACTTGACCAAATGATAGATCCAAGCCCCTAAGCTCGTTCTAGCACGTAAAGTTACGAACTTTATGTACATGCATGGGACTTTTGAGCCAAAAAGGCTCTAAAATGGCTCTAGTGTTGCATGGGGCCTTCCTTGGGTGCAAAAGCAACCCAAATCTGCCTTGTGACCCCTTTAAAGACCTGATTCCAAAGCCTCAACCCCCAACCATGTTTGAAATCATGGTTGGTTACCAAAAATGGCTTATAAAAGCCCTAAATCTCCCCAAAAAGGGATTTATCAAATGAAAGAGCAAGGTACAGACTTTATACCTCTCAAAGACTGCAAATGATGAACCAAACTCGAATCCTTCAGTTCCCTCTTGATCCTTCTATGCTCTTCCTTCTTCCTTGTGAACAAAACCACCAAAATCACTCAAAAGCCTTAGATCTTGCACCAAAACACTTAGGGTTTGCTATGGAGGGTTTCTGGGAGCATAAAGGGGCGATGGAGGCTGCATAAGGTTGTTTAAATAGGGTGCAAACCCTCATATTAGGGTTTTGTCCAGTCAGAGCCTACTCGTCGAGTCCGGGACCCGACTCGACGAGTCCATCACTTAAATCCCGCGCCTCATCCCGCTTTTACTCGGCGAGTTGGTCCTTCAACTCGCCGAGTCCAAGGCCAAAAATGCAAAATACTTAAATAAAAATACATACCAAGAACCAGGTGCTACAAATCTCCCCCACTTATTTTAGACTTCGTCCTCGAAGTCTTCTGCTCGATCCTGGAATAACTCTGGGTAATGCTCCATCATCTCATCCATCGGCTCCCAAGTCCACTCCGAGCCCTTCCGGTGCTGCCATTGCACCTTCACTAGTTCCACCTTTTTGTTCCTCAGATCCTTCGACTTCCAGTCGAGGATCGCCACTGGCCGCTCAATATAATTCAGGCTGTCATCGACCTGAATATCCTCTAAGGGTACCACTACTGAATCGTCCACCAAGCACTTCCGCAACTGAGAGACGTGGAAAGTGTTGTGGATCTGGCTGAGTTCGGCTGGCAGATCCTAACTATATGCCACCTTGCCTACCTGAGCTATAACCCTGAAGGGTCCAATATACCTGGGACCCAACTTGCCCCGTTTCCTGAATCGGATGACGCCCTTCCATGGCGACACCTTCAGAAGAACCATATCCCCGACCTGAAACTCCAGGTCCGATCGGTGCTTGTCGGCATAACTTTTCTGCCGACTCTGAGCACTTTGAAGTTTGCTCCGAACCTGCTGAATTCTTTCTGTCGTCTTGAGCACCACTTCGGTGCTCCCCATGACCCTCTGGCCAAACTCACCCCAACATATCGGGGTTCTGCACTTCCTCCCGTATAATATCTCGAAGGGAGGACGGTCGATACTCGCATGATAGCTATTATTATACGAGAACTCCGCCAACGGAAGGTAGGTATCCCAACTACCTCCGAAGTCTAAAACACATGTCCGTAGCATATCCTCTAATGTCTGGATGGTCCGCTTGCTCTGACCATCCGTCTACGGGTGAAAGGCGGTGCTAAAATGCAGATGAGTACCCAGTTCGTCATGAAACTTCTTCCAAAACCTGGAAGTGAACCGCACATCCCTGTCTGAAATCACCGATACTGGCACCCCGTGTCGCGCCACTACCTCCCTGATATAGATATCGGCCAACCTTTCGGCCGAAATACTTTCCTGAATCGGGATAAAGTGGGCGCTCTTGGTCAATTGATCGACGATGACCCTAATCGAATCCACTCCCCGCGCGCTCCTGGGAAGCTTTGTGATAAAATCGATCGTAATGTCTTCTCATTTCCACAGCGGGATATCCAACGGCTGCATCTTGCCGTGTGGCCTCTGGTGCTCGGCCTTGACCTTCCTGCAGGTCAAGCGCCGCTCCACATACCATGCTACGTCCCGCTTCATGCAGGGCCACCAATAATCAGGACGAAGATCTCTATACATCTTCGTCGCTCCGGGATGGATAGAAAATCTGGATTTGTGTGCCTCCTCCATCAGGATCTGGCGCACACCTCCATGATAAGGGACCCACACCCTATGGTGAAGAGTCAATAACCCTCGGCTATCATAGTCGAAGGAGGAAACCTGCCCCACAATCCACTCACTCTTTCGAAGTTCCTCTTTCATGGCCTCCTGCTGGGCCTCCCGAATCTGCTCCAACAGCGGAGTCACCACTGTCATCCTCAGACAGATATCCCTGATTGGCGCTGCCTTGCGGCTAAGAGCGTCGGCCACCACATTGGCCTTCCCCGGGTGGTAAAGGATCTCGCAATCGTAATCCTTCACCACGTCCAACCACCGACGTTGCCTCATGTTCAGATTTGGCTGGTCCATGAGATACCTCAGGCTCTTATGGTCCGTGTAGATGGTACAACGAACACCATAGAGGTAATGACGCCAAATCTTGAGGGCGAACACCACAGCCCCCAGCTCCAAATCATGCGTCGGGTAGTTCGCCTCGTGAGGCTTCAGCTGCCTCGAAGTGTAAGCAATGACATGCCCTCTCTGCATCAATACTGTGCCCAAACCTGAGATGGACGCATCACAGTATACAACAAAATCCTCCATGCCCTCTGGCAGGGCTAAGATTGGCGCCTCGCATAATCTCTGTCTCAGTGTCTCGAATGTGGCCTGCTGCTCAGGCCCCCAGCGAAAGACCACGGATTTCCTTGTCAGCCTGGTCAGGGGCAAGGCTATCTTGGAGAAGTCCTGAATGAATCTCCGATAGCAGCCTGCCAATCCCAGAAAGCTCCGAATCTCAGATGGAGACCTCGGAACCTCCCATCTCATCACGGCCTCCACTTTGGTCGGATCTACCGAAATCCCGTTCTAGGTGACAAGGTGCCCAAGAAACTGCACCTCGTGCAACCAGAACTCACACTTGGAGAACTTAGCATACAAGATCTCCCTCCTCAAAGTCTCCAAAACCTCTCGCAGATGCTCCTCATGCTGCTCTCACGTCTTGGAGTAAACCAAGATGTCATCAATAAACACTATCATAGACCGGTCTAACATCGGTCTACACACGCGGTTCATGAGGTCCATGAACGCGGCAGGAGCATTGGTGAGCCCGAAAGGCATCACCACAAACTCATAGTGGCCATAGCGCGTCCGGAACGCAGTCTTCTGTACATCCTCCTCTCTGACCCTCATCTGACCCTGATCGTAAATCAATCTTGGAGAACCAAGATGCTCCCTGTAGCTGGTCAAAGAGGTCATCAATCCTCGGGAGTGGGTAACGGTTCTTCACCGTTACCTTATTCAGCTCCCGATAATCTATACACATCCGATGCGTCATGTCCTTCTTCTTCACAAACAGAATCGGGGCTCCCCAGGGAGAACTACTCGGTCTAATGAATCCCTTGTCTAACAGCTCATGCAGCTGTGTAGACAACTCCTGCATCTCAGGAGGAGCCAACCGATACGGTGCCTTGGCTATCGGAGCCGCACCAGGGACTAGGTCGATCCTGAACTCCACCTGTCGCTCCGGAGGTATTACAGGCAACTCCTCGGGGAATACGTCCGCAAACTCTCGTACCACGAGCACATTGCCCACCGTCGCCCTACCCGCCTCCTGGGTATCCATAACATAGGCGACATAACCTGCGCAACCCTACTGGAGGTAGCGCCTAGCCCTCGCTGCCGAACATAAAGCTGGTCCTCGTTGTGGCCTTTCGCCCTGAACCACCAGCTCTCCCCCACTAGGGGTCCTAATCCGTACTGACTGTTGCGCGCAGTCAATCACTGCCCTATTGGGGCTCAGCCAATCCATACCAATAATAACCTTGTTCCCCCGCAAAGGTATGGGAACCAAGTCCACCAGGTAACGTTCCTCGAACAGCCTCAAAACACAATCCTGGTAGACCTCTGACGCCCGTACCGACCGGTCGTCCGCAATCTCGACCTCTAGAGGGCAATCCAACGTGCCCGACGACTCAGGAAACTTCTTGCTAAGCGCAAGAGAAACAAACGAGCGGGTAGCACCCGAATCAAACAATACCTGAACTGGAATACCGTTCACATGGAACGATCCTAAACAGAACGCATACATAACACATCAACATCACAACAGCATATCATAAAAGCATAAACAAGAAGTCATACCCGTCACCACATCGGGTGCAGCGCGTGCCTTCTCGGCTGTCAGCTGAAATGCTCAGCTCCGAACCACTGGAGCCTCCAACTTGGCCTTCCGGCCATCCACACCCGGTGCTGTCGCTGGAGTCAGCCCGTCATCAACCTGCTCGGATCCTGCACCCGAGCCTGATCCTGATCCTGATCCGGAACCTCCTGCTCCATGTCGTGTGGTCACCATGCTGAAAATACACGCATAATGTTAGGATCATACATACTCTCGAGAGGTCTAACACACTCTCCAAGGTTCCCGGTTCTGTCTCAACCTTCCTTGATTCGAGTACGGATCCTCTGCTTCCAGTAGTACGGACCCATACTACCTTCCACATCTATCCGTACTTTCCTCAAGGACTGTCTCGACTTCGCCATGTCCCTTAACCAATATCCCTTTCCATCTAGTCTCATCCCAGGCTTTCCTGGGGCACTCTCTGACCTACTCTCCGCCATCAGCTGCACTAGGAGTCCCTACTTCCTTTCCCTAACTAGCTTGCGAGTACTGTTACATATCCGCTCACTAGTTAGTTAAAGTTAGCCAGGACCCCTTAAGCACAAAGCAAGCAGCATTCGTGCCTCGAGTAACCGCATCAGGCATAACCTAATCAGGCTATCCTACTGCTGACTAAACAGTCCTAGCATACAGCTCATACAACAGGCATATAAGGCATCCCCCCTAGACCCTTAGCCCTAACTAGCATGCAATTCTCAGAATCATATATCAAGCACACAAGGCATCCTCCTAGATCCTTAGTCCTATTCTAGCATGCAGTTTTCTGAATCAAAACCATATAGAATAACATATCAAGTATGGGTATCTTGGGGAAAACTTACTTGAGCCCGGCCGGTCGCATGCATCACACACTTCGTCTTTCTTAAAATCCTTCCATTTAGATTTTAGAAAACCATTTTTCCTTGTAAAAACCTTTTAGCCCCTCAGTTTGAGTCCAGACACCCCCGAGGGTGTGTCCGAATCCATCAAACCAGGGCTCTGATACCAACTTGTAACATCCCAATTTTCAGGTCCAAAAATTTCTTTTTAATTAATTGACTCATAAAAACATTCATAAGAAAATACTGTGGAAACACATCATCTCATAAAACTATGCATCATGTCTAAAAACCCAAGTCATAAAATCATAACATATCAGAGTACAATCCCAGAAAACTCCATGCGGAAATCATGTGTGTGTGTGTGATGCGATGCTACGCCGCCGGCTCCCTCCCCTTAGACGAAGAGGTACCTGAAACCAAAACCGAAACCGTAAGCACAAAGCTTAGTGAGTTTCCCCATCATACCACATACCATACAATATCCTCGGTGTCTTTCAACTGGTAATCATCGTCGGTATCTTTCAACCGGTAATCATCATCGGTATCTTTCAACCGGTAATCATCACGTACCATACAATATCCTCGGTATCTTTCAACCGGTAATCATCGTCGGTATCTTTCAACCGGTAATCATCATCGGTATCTTTCAACCGGTAACTGTCATCGGTATCTTTCAACCGATAACTGGGGACTATTCCACCCCCTACCACTAGCATACAACAACATGATATAAACATACAGTCAGGCATATCCGGGTACTGACCTACCCTTTGGTCCTAAGGACCGCTATCAGGGAAACCAATCCCTATCATACACGTAACATATCATACTGTAACAACGTGAATTTCCAAAATAATTTTTCATTTTAAAAATATCATAGTAATCCAATGTATCACATGTTATCACAATAAACAAATCCCAAGATCCTCAAATACATAAATCCTCTCAGTGTGTACGGATCATGCCGGCGCCTTCCCGCGATCCTCGCTAGTACTTGAAACACATAACACAACAACTGTAAGCATAAATGCTTAGTGAGTTCCCCAAAATACTACATACAACATATACGCCACTCGAGGCTACAGTACGACCCTCCGGTCGATGTGTTCTCAGCGGGACCCTCCAGTCCCGTAGCTCGTTGGACCCTCTGGTCCGGTCATAGCTCGTCGGACCCTTCGGTCCAGTCTGTGTCGTTGGACCCTTCGGTCCGGTCTATATCGTTGGGCCCTCCGGCCCGGTCTGTTCAACACATAGCATACATATAACACAATGCACATAATCTCATATATACACATAGCATACAAGACCCTCTGGCCTACACATAAATACCACTCTAGGTAATGTATAGTGAGAAGACTCACCTCGGGTATCTCGGATGATCTCGCTCACGAATATACTGATCTAGCCCCCGCCTAATCACATACACAATATCCTCGAATAAATAATGGCTCTCAAAGGCTAGATTAAATCCCCTTCTACGATCCCTCAGAAGGGTAAAAGACCATTTTACCCCTCCTTGACCCAAAAGTCCAAATGTTGACCGAAACCCTAAAAGTCAACGAAAGTCAACGGTCAACATTGACCGGACTTGCCGAGTGCACTAGAGTGACTCGGCGAGTACATGCCTGTCCTCCTCACCCCTGTCCTCACTTGACTCGCTGAGTCAACCCCATACTCCACGGGTCGCCACAGGTCGCGAGTCGCGGGGCAACCCGACTCGACTCGTCGAGTCCCTTATGGGCTCGGCGAGTTCCTCCCATGAAAACTCTCAAAAGATCTCTTGAGGTCAGATCTGCTTCACCAACTAACAGATCTACCCCTCAAATGATCAAATGTCACGTAAAGGTGCAACCTTTACATGCATGCAACCCACCATAAGTCATAAATGGAGAAATAACTCTAGAAATGGCAACCTAGTCTCCAATCTTTCATTTGCTTGCATAAAGCTGAGGGATAGTGACTCTATGGACCTCTCATGGTCCAGATTTGATGCTATTAACACAAAGGGGACCTCATACTCACTAGATCTTACATGAAATGGGGGGTAAAAGCCCTAAAATCATGAACTCTATCATATCAACATGAAATAGACAGGATTATACCTCCAGAGATGAAATCTGAAGATGATTAGCCCAGATCCAACCCCCCCTTACGCTCTAGATTGGTGCTTCCTTCTTCCTTCTAGCAAAACTACACCAAAAGTAATGTATTAGCCTCTTCTTGCCCTCAAACTCACCCACTCTCTCTCTCTCTAGGGTTTCTCTGGAATGAAGTGGCCGCAAATGGAGGCCATAAAGGCCTTTAAATAGGGCCCCAAACCCCGAGAATTAGGGTTTCATTTTACAGCGCGGACTCGCCGAGTCCACGCATCGAATCGTCGAGTCCATTCATTAAATCCAGTCATCATTCGCGGTCCTACTCAACGAGTTTACGACTCGACTCGTCGAGTCCCTCTCTTTTCTCAAAAATAAATGATAAAATATAATACCTGGAATTCTGGATGTTACAATTCTCCCCCGCTAGAATCAGACTTCGTCCTCGAAGTCTTGCTCCACAAACAACTCTGGATGCTGCTCACGCATCACTAACTCCGGCTCCCAAGTCAGCTCGGACCCCCTCCGATGTTGCCACTGGACCTGCACCAGGGATACCTCCTTGTTCCTCAGAACCATGATCTTCCGATCCCGGATCGCGATTGGCCTCTCAGCATAATTCAGGCTCGCATCCACCTGAATATCCTCCAGCGGTACCACCACTGACTCGTCGGCTATGCACTTCCTCAACTGAGATACGTGGAAGGTATCATAAATCTGGCTCAACTCCGCAGGTAGCTCCAATCGATATGCTACTCTGCCTACCCTCGCAGTCACCCTGAACGGACCGATGTACCGGGGCCCCAACTTGCCCCTCTTCCTGAATCGGATCACTCCTTTCCAAGGAGATACCTTCAGGAGTACGAAATCTCCCACCTGGAACTCAAGCTCGGATCGTCGCCTATCCGCATAACTCTTCTGGCGACTCTGAGCTGTCAATAACCTCTGTCTAACCTGCTGTATCTGCTCTGTCGTCTGAAGCACTATCTCAGTGCTACCCATCACACGCTGCCCTACCTCTCCCCAGCAAATGGGAGTCTGACACCTCCTCCCATACAACAACTCGAAGGGAGGCATACCAATGCTCGAATGGTGGCTGTTGTTATAGGAAAACTCAGCCAATGGTAGGTATGTGTCCCAGCTCCCTCCGAAGTCCAACACACATGCTCGAAGCATGTCCTCGAGCGTCTGAATCGTCCGCTCACTCTGTCCGTCCGTCTTTGGGTGGTATGCGGTGCTGAAATGCAGCCTCGTACCCAACTCCTCATGGAATTTCTTCCAGAACCTGGAAGTGAAACGTACATCTCGATCCGACACAATCGAGATCGGCACCCCATGCCGCGATACCACCTCCCTCACATACAACTCTGCCAGCCTCTCGGCAGAAGAGCTCTCACTGATAGCAAGAAAATGTGCGCTCTTCGTCAGCCGGTTGACGATCACCCAAATTGCATCGACACTCCGAGCGGTCCTCGGCAATTTGGTGATAAAATCCATAGAAATCTGTTCCCACTTCCATTGGGGAACCTCAAGTGGCTGCAACTTGCCATGCGGACGCTGGTGCTCGGCCTTAACCCTGCGACAGGTCAAGCACCTCTCAACAAACCATGCTACATCCCTCTTCATACAGGGCCACCAATAGTCCCTCTTCATGTCCAAATACATCTTAGTGGCCCCGGGATGGATCGAGAACCTCGATCGGTGCGCCTCTTCCATCAAAGTGGCGCGTGTCCCGCCTGCATACGGCACCCAAATCCATCCCTGAAAGGTCATCAGCCCACGACTATCGGTAACAAACTCAGGTACCTGTCCAATCACCTGCTCTCTCTTGCGGTTCTTCGGTCTTGCGGCCTCTGCATGGGCCTCCCGAATGGTATCCAACACCGGAGTCATCACTGTCAATCGCATACAAGTGTCTCGAATTGGGGCACTCTCCGCCCTACGACTCAGCGCATCAGCTACAACATTAGCTTTGCCCGGGTGGTACAGGATCTCACAATCGTAATCCTTTACCACATCCAACCATCTCCTCTGGCGCATATTCAGGTTGGGCTGATCCATCAGGTACTTCAAACTCTTGTGGTCCGTGTATATGGTACACCGAACCCCGTACAGGTAATGGCGCCAGATCTTGAGGGCGAACACCACTGCCCCCAATTCCAGATCGTGGGTGGGATACCTCGTCTCATGAGGCTTTCAGCTGCCTCGATGCATACGCTATCACATGCCCTCTCTGCATAAGAACTACACCCAACCCTGATATCGATGCGTTGCAGTACACCACTAAATCCTCCATTCCCTCTGGAAGGGATAACACCGGGGCTTCGCACAACCTCTGGCGAAGAGTCTCAAACGAGGCCTGCTGCTCAGGACCCCACGAAAAAGTAACGCCCTTCCAGGTCAACCTAGTGAGAGGCACGACGATCTTAGACAAATCTTTAATAAATCTCCGATAATAGCCAGCCAACCCCAGAAAACTCCTGATCTCGGTGGGGGTTCTCGGCACCTCCCAACTCATCACCGCCTCAATCTTGGCCGGATCGACCAATATCCCATTCTGATTAACGAGATGTCCCAGAAACTGGACCTCTCGTAACCAGAAATCACACTTGGAGAATTTGGCGTAAAGCCTCTCTGATCTCAGAACTCCGAGGATCTCCCTCAAATGCTCCTCATGCTGCTCTCTGGATCTCGAATACACCAATATGTCATCGATGAACACGATCACCGATCGATCCAACATCGGCCTACACACCCTGTTCATGAGATCCATGAATGCTGCTGGTGCATTGGTGAGCCCGAAAGGCATCACCACGAACTCGTAATGCCCATAACGAGTCATGAACGCCGTCTTCTGGATATCCTCATCTCGCACTCTCATCTGATGATATCCAAACCTCAGATCAATCTTGGAGAACCAAGACGCTCCCTGTAACTGATCAAACAGATCATCAATCCTCGGCAGTGGCTAACGGTTCTTGACCATTAACTTGTTCAACTCCCGGTAATCAATGCACATCCGGTGTGAACCATCCTTTTTCTTGACAAAAAGGATCGGCGCTCCTCACGGTGAGCTACTCGGTCGAATAAACCCCTTCCCCAGCAGCTCCTGCAGCTGTGAGGATAACTCATGCATCTCTGGTGGCGCAAGGCGATAGGGCGTCTTGGCGATAGGTGCCGCTCCCGGAACCAAATCGATGTGAAACTCCACCTGCCTCTCGGGAGGCACACCCGGCAACTCCTCGGGGAAAACGTCCGGGAACTCACGCACTATCGGCATATCATCAACAGAACTAGAACTCTCCGCTGCTACTCGTGTGTCCATCACATAGGCCACAAACCCACTACAGCCCTGTTGTAGACTTTGCCTCGCTCTAGCAGCCGAACAGAATGCTGACCCTGAACGGGTACCCTCGTCGTACACCGTAATAACTCCCCCACTAGGGTCTCGTATCGTCACCAACTGTCGCTCGCAGTCTATAACTGCCCCAAAACGGCTCAACCAATCCATACCCACTATAACACACACGTCCCCCATCGTAATCGGGACCAGATCAATCGGAAACTCAACACCAAAGATCTCGAGTACACATCCCCGAATCACATCCGTAGCATATACCGCTCGCTCGTCAGCTATGGAAACTCGTTGTAACAACGTAAATTTTCAAAACAATTTTTCATTTTTAAATCATACTTTCATTCACATGATAATCACAAAACATAATGTGTCACTGTGTCATAACAAAAACATGTCCCAGAATCTCAATAACATAAACTCCATAAGTGTGTACGGATCATGCCGGCGCCTTCCCACGGTCCTCGCTAGTACGTGAAACACATATCATAACAACTGTAAGCATAAATGCTTAGTGAGTTCCCCAAAATACCACATGCCACACATACGCCTTTCCAGGCCACAACTCTGTAGGATCTTCCGATCCATGTGTCTCAGGGGACTCCCGTCCCAAATCCCGGTAGACCTTCCGGTCCTACCCGTATCGACCTTCCGGTCCGTAACCTCTTGACCTTCCGGTCCATATCATACATAATCATACATAGCACATACATATCACATAACCGCATATAGCACATACATCATAGCATACAAGACCTTCTGGTCACACATAAGTACCCTTCCAGGTACATTATAGTGAGAAGACTCACCTCGTATGATGTCTAGTAACTCACGTGCTCGATATCCCTGAATCTCGAAACAACGACCTAGCCCCGCCTAATCACATAAAGTAATTATTTCAAATCATTAACGGCTCTCAAGGCTAGACTAATCCCTTCCTATGTCCTCTTAGAAGGTTAAAAGACCATTTTACCCCTCAATGGTCCCAAAAGTCCAATTGTTGACCAAACCCTAAAAGTCAAAAAAAGTCAACTCTCCGGGTTACGCTGCGCGTACCAAGCCTGTACGCTGGGCTTACCCGACGACCTCACAGAAACGGGGAACGCGACCCCCTACGCCGCGCGTACTGGGATTACGCCCAGCGTAACTCCCAGTTTCAGACTCCTTAGCTCTTGAGGTCTTAAACAGTTAAGACCCACGTCCAACTTTTAGATCTGACCATTTCTAAGCCTCTTAATCCATAAAGTTGGTGACTTTAAGCCTTTGCATGGCTGGACAAGTCACTAACACCCATAACATTCCATTTCCCAACTCTAGAAAGCTCATAATTCAAGCATGACCTCATATCAACGACCAAGATGGAAACTTTATGGATCTATAACACAAATATCACTGAAATGGGACAGATCTAGGTCCATGGAGTCCTTTATGCTCATAAAGTCTCCACCTTTGGGACTTTAACCCTAGAAATGGTCCATAAATCACAAATCAAAAATAACAAGGAAAGCTTTGAGCTTTATACCTCCAAGTGAAGCTCATCCCTCTGTAGAACTCAGATCCAAGCTTATACTCCAACTTCTAGCCTCCACAAGAACCTCCTCTTCTTCTTTACTAACACACAAAGGCACTTTCTTGCTCAAGAACACACACACTAGCTTTAGAACGATAAAGTTGCTCTTCTAGGGTTTCTCTCTGAGGGATGGTGGCTGGGGACAAGACCATCTCATTCCTTTTATAGCCCTCAAGCCACAATTAGGGTTTTGCACTTGGGCCAACTACGCCCAGGGTAACCCTGGGTACGCCCAGCGTACCTAGGCGAGTCCGCGTCCAAAAATAAGCGCATGAGTACGCGCAACGTACTCTTGAGTACGCGCAGCGTACTCATTTGCTATAATTTCCACTCAAGGGCTAATCTTGACAACTTGACAAAAGAGAAGGGTTAAATAGTTGTACCTGAATTTCATGATGTTACAATTCTCCCCCACTAGAACCAGACTTCGCCCTCGAAGTCTCATGCTGAAAACAACTCCGGATGCTGCTCCCGCATCTCTGACTCTGTCTCCCAGGTCAGCTCAGACCCCCTCCGATGTTGCCACTGAACCTGAACCAGGGACACCTCCTTGTTCCTCAGAACCTTGATCTTTCGATCCACAATCGCGATTGGTCTCTCAGCATAATTCAGGCTCGCATCCACCTGAATGTCCTCCAGCGGCACCACTGCCGACTCGTCAGCTATACACTTCCTCAACTGAGACACATGGAAGGTGTCATGAATCTAGCTCAACTCTGCAGGTAGCTCCAACCGATATGCTACCTTGCCCACCCTCGCGGTCATCATGAACGGACCGATGTACCAGGGCCCCAGCTTGCCCCTCTTCCTGAATCGGATCACCCCTTTCCAAGGGGACACTTTCAGGATTACGAAGTCCCCCACCTGGAACTCCAGCTCGGATCGTCGCCGATCTGCATAACTCTTCTGACGACTCTGAGCCATCAGTAACCTCTGTCTAACCTACTGTATCTACTCTGTCGTCTGCAGCACTATCTCAGTGCTACCCATCACACGCCGTCCTACCTCTCCCCAGCAAATGGGAGTCCGACACCTCCTCCCATACAACAACTCGAAGGGAGGCATACCAATACTAGAATGGTGGCTATTGTTGTAGGAAAACTCAGCCAACGGCAAATACGTGTCCCAACTTCCTCCGAAGTCCAACACACATGCTCGAAGCATGACCTCGAGCGTCTGAATCGTCCGCTCACTCTGTCTGTCCGTCTGGGGGTGGTAGGCGGTACTGAAATGCAACCTCGTACCCAACTCCTCGTGGAACTTCTTCCAGAACTTGGAAGTGAAACGTACATCTCGATCTGACACAATCGAGATCGGTACCCCATGACGCGATACCACCTCCCTCACATACAACTCTGCCAACCTCTCAGCAGAAGAGCTCTCACTGATAGCAAGAAAATGCGTGCTCTTCGTCAGCCGGTCGACGATCACCCAAATTGCATCGACACCCCTCGCGGTCCTCGACAATTTGGTGATCAAATCCATGGAAATCTGTTCCCACTTCCACTGGGGAACCTCAAGCGGCTGCAACTTGCCATGCGGACGCTGGTTCTCGGCCTTAACCTTGCGACAGGTCAAGCACCTCTCGACAAACCACGCGACATCCCTCTTCATACAGGGCCACCAATAATCTTTCTTCAGGTCCAAATACATCTTCGTGGCCCCGAGATGGATCGAGAACCTCGATCTATGCGCCTCCTCCATCAAAGTGGTACGTGCCCCGCCTGCATACGGCACCCAAATCCGACCTTGAAAGGTCATCAGCCCTCGACTATCGGTAACGAACTCAGGCACCTGCCCGATCACCCGCTCCCTCTTGCGGTTCCCCGGTCTCACAGCCTCTGCCTGGGCCTCCCGAATGGTGTCCAACACCGGAGTCATCACTGTCAATCTCATATAAGTGCCTCGAATCGGGGCACCCTCCGCCCTACGACTCAACGCATCAGCTACAACATTAGCTTTGCCCAGGTGGTACAGGATTTCACAATCGTAATCCTTTACCACGTCCAACCATCTCCTCTGACGCATATTCAGATTAGGTTGATCCATCAAATACTTCAAGCTCTTGTGGTCCGTGTATATCGTACACCGAACCCCATACAAATAGTGACGCCAGATCTTGAGGGCGAACACCACTGCTCCCAACTTCAAATCGTGGGTGGGATATCTCGTCTCATGAGGCTTCAGTTGCCTCGATGCATATGCTATCACATGCCCCCTCTGCATAAGTACTGCACCCAACCCCGATATCGACGCGTCACAATACACCACAAAATCCTCCATCCCTTCCGGGAGGGCTAACACAGGGGCTTCGCATAACTTCTGGCGAGGTGTCTCAAACGAGGTCTGCTACTCCGGACCCCATGAAAAAGCAACACCCTTCCGGGTCAACCTGGTGAGAGGCACGGCGATCTTGGAGAAATCTCTGATAAATCTCCGATAGTAGCCGGCCAATCCCAGAAAACTCCTGATCTTGGTGGGTGATGTTGGCACCTCCCACCTCATAATCGCCTCGATCTTGGCCGGATCGACCAAAATCCCATCCTGGTTGACGAGATGCCCCAAGAACTGGACCTCCCGTAATCAGAACTCGCACTTGGAGAATTTGGCATAAAGCCTCTCCGTCCTCAATACCCCGAGTATCTCTCTCAGATGCTCCTCGTGCTGCTCTCTAGATCTCGAATACACCAGTATATCGTCGATGAACACGATCACCGAATGATCCAACATCGGTCTACACACCCTGTTCATGAGATCCATGAACGCTGCTGGTGCATTGGTGAGCCCGAAAGGCATCACCACGAACTCGTAATGCCCATAACGAGTCCTGAACGCCGTTTTCTGGACATCCTCATCACGCACTCTCATCTGATGATATCCAGACCTCAGATCAATCTTGGAGAACCAAGACGCTCCCTGCAACTGATCAAACAAATCGTCGATCCTCGGTAATGGATAACGGTTATTGACCGTCAACTTGTTCAACTCCCAGTAATCAATACACATCCGGTGTGAACCATCCTTTTTCTTGACAAAACGGATCGGTGCTCCCCAGGGGGAGCTGCTCGGTCTAATAAACCCCTTCCCCAGCAGCTCCTGAAGCTACAAGGATAACTCATGCATCTCTGGCGGCGCAAGGCGATAAGGCGCCTTGGCGATAGGCGCTGCCCCCGGAACCAAATCAATGCAGAACTCTACCTGCCTCTCGGGAGGCACACCCGGCAACTCCTCGGGAAAAACATCCGGGAACTCGCGCACTATCGGAACGTCACCCACCAAACTTGACCCCTCAGCGGCCCCTCGTGTGTCCATCACATAGGCTACAAACCCGCTGCAGCCATGCTGTAAACTCTGCCTCGCTCTGGCAGCCGAACAAAACGCTGTCCCAGAACGAGTACCCTCGCCGTACACCGTAAGTACTCCCCCACTAGGGTCTCGTATCGTCACCAACTGTCGCTCGCAGTCTATAACATCCCCAAATCGGCTCAACCAATCCATGCCCACTATGACACACACGTCCCCCATCGCTATCGGGACCAGATCTATCGGGAACTCAACACCGAAGATCTCGAGTACACATCCTCGTATCACCTCCGTAGCATACACCGCTTGCTCGTCAGCTATGGAAACTCGCAGAGGTCAACTCAACGCCTCTCGTCTGCTACTGATGTGCCGACTAAAGGCTATCGACACGAACGATCGACTCGCACCCGAGTCAAATAACACTAAGGCAGGTACAGAACTCACAAGAAAAGTACCTACGCATATCATCATATAAGCACAATATCTCAACTCAATATAAATAAATAAAGAATACATACCATCCACAACATCGGGCGCTGCGCGGACCTCCTCCGCTGTCAACTAGAAAGCTCTCCCGCGAGCCTTCGGTGCCTCGGCCTTTACTGGCCGAACCTCGGTAACCCTAGCAGCAGGTGCAGATCCCTGTGCTGATCCCTGATGTGACTGCGGGCACTCGGCCTTCCGATGGCCAGTCTGGTTGCAATGAAAGCAAACCATAAATCCCTTGGGGCAATCCTTGGCGATATGCCCCTCCTTGCCACATTTGTAGCAAGCACCTGATCGACATACCCCATCATGTCCCTTGCCGCACTTCCCACAAGTGCGGCCCTTCTGGCCTCCAGATCTCGTATCAGCGGGCTTGGCCCGCTTGGCTGCCGGCTGCGCCTGTGCCGGCCGCTGATCCATCCTCTGAGACTCGGCCTCCTCCCTGGCCTGAGTCTCCAACTCAATCTCCCTCTTCCGGGCATTTGCCTGGAGCTCAGCAAATGACCGGTAAGTCGAGTTCGACACGAACTCCCGAATGTCCCTCCTCAAAACGCCCAAATACCGGCTCATGCGTGCCTGTTCAGTAGACACCTGCTCAGGGCAGAACATCGCCCTCTCATGAAACTTACTGGTAACCACCGTAACAGAATCAGTACCCTGCTTGAGGGTCAAGAACTCCTGAACCAACCGTTCCCTCTCCACCGGGGGAACATACTCGTCTCTAAACATGGTGGTGAACCTCTCCCAGGTCACCGTTGAAATCTCTGTAAGAGTGAAGCTCGTCGTCACGAACTTCCACCAATCCTTCGCTCCCAAGCGAAGCTGGTTCAACGCGAACCGTACCCTCAGATGCTCTGGACATGAACACGTATAGAAGCATCCCTCGATATCAGAAATCCATCTCATCGCAGCGATTGGATCCTGCATCCCATCAAACTCTGGTGGCTTCGTGTTGCTGAACTCTCGAAGCAACAACGAGTCACCTCCCTGAGGTCTGGCAGTAGTTGCAGCAGCCGCAGCCTCAGTCACCGCTGCGTACCGCTCATCAAACGTCTCAATCAATGTGGTCTTGATAGACCCAAACATCTCCGGAATCTCGGCTCGAATCGCCGCTGCCACCTCATCATGGATCATCTGACGAAGCTCCTCGTCACTCACACCGCTCGCCTCAGGTCTGTGGCGTGTCCCAACCATGATGTCTCTGAAATACAACATAATAATATCAGAGACTCGCTCGAGCATACTCGCACTCGATAACTCAACCCTACTTGTTCCTTAGTACCCAAAGGGTTCTTACTTAGGGTGCGCACTGCTCCGGTGTCTTCAGTAGTACGGGCCCTATACTACCGTCCACACCGCATCAGCATTCACTCTAAGTCCTCCTCCATGGATCCCAGATCACAAGTACCCTACATCTCGCTGGCATAGGCTACCCTTCGGTAGACCTCTTATAAGCTCCTCACTGCTATCTACTCACTCTCAAGCATCACATAGCAGCAAGAATCTTCCTAGGCTAAGGCATCCTAAAATTAGGCCACTCTAGTCCTAATATGAATACCTAGCCAACTCTAGCATGCATATCATATAATAACATATCTCATAACACGTAATGTAAGGGTATTTTGGGAAATCACCGTTCAGGCGCTGGCTGATCGTACACACTGCTTCCTTCTGCCTTTCTCAAAATCTTTTACTCTTTTAGAAAAATTGTTTATTTTATGAAAAACTTTCTCAATTACTCAGTTTGAGTTCAGATCCATCCGAAGATGCACCCGAATCCCTCAAACCAAGGCTCTGATACCAACTTGTAACAACGTAAATTTTCAAAACAATTTTTCATTTTTAAATCATACTTTCATTCACATGATAATCACAAAACATAATGTGTCACTGTGTCATAACAAAAACATGTCCCAGAATCTCAATAACATAAACTCCATAAGTGTGTACGGATCATGTCGGCGCCTTCCCACGGTCCTCGCTAGTACCTGAAACACATATCATAACAACTGTAAGCATAAATGCTTAGTGAGTTCCCCAAAATACCACATGCCACACATACGCCTTTCCAGGCCACAACTCTGTAGGATCTTCCGATCCATGTGTCTCAGGGGACTCCCGTCCCAAATCCCGGTAGACCTTCCGGTCCTACCCGTATCGACCTTCCGGTCTGTAACCTCTTGACCTTCCGGTCCATATCATACATAATCATACATAACACATACATATCACATAACCGCATATAGCACATACATCATAGCATACAAGACCTTCCGGTCACACATAAGTACCCTTCCAGGTACAGTACAGTGAGAAGACTCACCTCGTATGATGTATAGTAACTCACGTGCTCGATATCCCTGAATCTCGAAACAACGGCCTAGCCCCGCCTAATCACATAAAGTAATTATTTCAAATCATTAACGGCTCTCAAGGCTAGACTAATCCCTTCCTATGTCCTCTCAGAAGGTTAAAAGACCATTTTACCCCTCAATGGTCCCAAAAGTCCAATTGTTGACCAAACCCTAAAAGTCAACAAAAGTCAACACTCCGGGTTACGCTGCGCGTACCAAGCCTGTACGCTGGGCGTCCCCGCGACCTCACAGAAACGGGGAACGCGACCCCCTACGCCGCGCGTACTGGGATTACGCCCAGCGTAACTCCCAGTTTCAGACTCCTTAGCTCTTGAGGTCTTAAACAGTTAAGACCCACGTCCAACTTTTAGATCTGACCATTTCTAAGCCTCTTAATCCATAAAGTTGGTGACTTTAAGCCTTTGCATGGCTGGACAAGTCACTAACACCCATAACATTCCATTTCCCAACTCTAGAAAGCTCATAATTCAAGCATGACCTCATATCAACGACCAAGATGGAAACTTTATGGATCTATAACACAAATATCACTGAAATGGGACAGATCTAGGTCCATGGAGTCCTTTATGCTCATAAAGTCTCCACCTTTGGGACTTTAACCCTAGAAATGGTCCATAAAGAAAAAATCAAAAATAACAAGGAAAGCTTTGAGCTTTATACCTCCAAGTGAAGCTCCTCCCTCTGTAAAACTCAGATCCAAGCTTGTACTCCAACTTCTAGCCTCCACAAGAACCTCCTCTTCTTCTTTACTAACACACAAAGGCACTTTCTTGCTCAAGAACACACACACTAGCTTTAGAACGATAAAGTTGCTCTTCTAGGGTTTCTCTCTGAGGGATGGTGGCTGGGGACAAGACCATCTCATTCCTTTTATAGCCCTCAAGCCACAATTAGGGTTTTGCACCTGGGCCAACTATGCCCAGCGTAACCCTGGGTACGCCCAGCGTACCTAGGCGAGTCCGCGTCCAAAATAAGCGCATGAGTACGCGCAGCGTACTCTTGAGTACGCCCAGCGTACTCATTTGCTACAATTTCCACTCAAGGGCTAATCTTGACAACTTGACAAAAGAGAAGGGTTAAATAGTTGTACCTGAATTTCGGGATGTTACACTCGTAGAGGTCGACTCAACGCCTCCCGCTGGATACTTATGTGCTGACTAAACGCTAACGACACAAAAGACCGACTCGCACCCGAGTCAAATAACACCAAAGCAGGTACAGAACCAACAAGAAAAGTACCTACGCATAACATTATATAAGCACAATATCTCAAACTTAGCATAAATAAATGAAAGAATACATACCAGCCACGACATCGGGCGTTACGCGGACCTCCTCCGCTGTCAACTGGAAGGCTCTCCCGCGAGCCTTCGGTGCCTCGGCCTTCGTTGGCCGGGTCTCCGTAGCTCGAGCAGCAGGTGCAGATCCCTGCGCTGATCCCTGCAGCAGCTGTGGGCACTCGGCCTTCCGATGGTCGGTCTGGTTGCAATGAAAGCAAACCGAGAATTCCTTGGGGCAATCCCTCGCGTAATGCCCCTCCTTCCTACACTTGTAACACACCCCAGCCCTGTACACTCCCTCGTGGCTCTTGCCGCACTTTCCACAAGTGCGGCCCTTCGGACCCCCAGATCTCGAATCAGCGGGCTTTGCCCGCTTGGTTGCCGGCTGCGCCTGTGCCGGTCGCCTGTCCCTCCTCTGAGACTCGGCCTCCTCCCTGACCTGAGTCTCCAGCTCAATCTCTCTCTTCCGGGCATTTGCCTGAAGCTCGACAAATGTCCGGTATGACGAGTTCGCCATGAACTCACGGATATCCCTCCTCAGTATGCTCAAGTACCGGCTCATACGTGCCTGCTCAGTCGACACGTGCTCAGGGCAAAACAATGCCCTCTTGTGAAACATCCTCGTAATCACCGTCACAGACTCAGTTCCCTGCTTGAGGGATAAGAACTCCTGGGCCAGACGTTCCCTCTCCACAGGGGGAACATACTCATCTCGAAACATCATGGTGAACCTCTCCCAGGTCACCGCAGTAAGCTCTGCCGTAGTGAAGTCTGCCGTCACAAACTTCCACCAGTCCTTCGCTCCCAAGTGAAGCTGGTTCAGCGCAAACCGAACCCTCAGATGCTCCGGACACGAGCAAGTGTAGAAGCATCCCTCGATGTCAGAAATCTACCTCATCACAGCAATCGGGTCCTGCGTCCCATCAAACTCTGGTGGCTTCGTGTTGCTGAACTCTCGGTACAGCAACAAGTCACCCCCCTGCGGCCTGGCAGCAGCGACGGCTGCGGTGGCCGCAGCAACAGCAGCCTCAGTAAGAGCAGCATACCGCTCATCAAAAGTCTCGATCAGCGTGGTCTTGATAGACCCGAACATCTCTGGTATCTCAGCTCGAATGGCCTCCGCCACCTCCTCGTGAATCAACCTACGAATCTCCTCATCGCTGGTACCACTGCCTCCTGGGTGGTGGCACGTCCCAACCATGATGTCTCTGAAACACAACACAAAAGAATCAGAGACTCGTTCGAGTATACTCGCACTCGATACTCAACCCTACTCGTTCTTTAGTACCCTAAGGATTCTTACTTGGACTGCTCACCGATCCGGTGTTTCCAGTAGTACGGACCCTTATACCACCTTCCACAGCGCATCGGTATTCACCCTAAGTCCTCCTCCTAGGATCCCAGATCACAAGTACTCTATATCTCACTAAACTCAGGCTACTCTCTAGTAGACCACTCATAAATTCCTCGCTGCTACCTACTTACTCTCGAAGTATCTCATAGTAGCAGTAACTCCTAGGCTAAGGCATCACAAATCAGGCCACTCTAGTCCTAATATGAATACCTAGCCTACTCTAGCATGCATATCCTATCATAACATATCTCATAAGACATAATGTAAGGGTATTTTGGGAAATCACCGTTCAGGCGCTGGCTGATCGTACACACTGCTCCGTTCTGCTTTTCTCAAAAGTCCTTTACTCTTTTGGAAAAATTGTTTCTTTTATGAAAAATTCTCTCAAATCCTCAGTTTGAGTTCAGATACGCCCGGAGGTGTATCCGAGTCACTCAAACCAAGGCTCTGATACCAACTTGTAACAACGTGAATTTCCAAAACAATTTTTCATTTTAAAAATATCATAGTAATCCAATGTATCACATGTTATCACAATAAACAAATCCCAAGATCCTCAAATACATAAATCCTCTCAGTGTGTACGGATCATGCCGGCGCCTTCCAGCGATCCTCGCTAGTACCTGAAACACATAACACAACAACTGTAAGCATAAATGCTTAGTGAGTTCCCCAAAATACTACATACAACATATACGCCACTCGAGGCTATAGTACGACCCTCCGGCCGATGTGTCTCAGCGGGACCCTCCAGTCCCGTAGCTTGTTGGACCCTCTGGTCCGGTTATAGCTCGTCGGACCCTTCAGTCCAGTCTGTGTCGTTGGACCCTTCGGTCCGGTCTATATCGTTGGGCCCTCCGGCCCGGTCGGTTCAACACATAGCATACATATAACACAATGCACATAATCTCATATATACACATAGCATACAAGACCCTCTGGTCTACACATAAATACCACTCTAGGTAATGTATAGTGAGAAGACTCACCTCGGGTATCTCGGATGATCTCGCTCACGAATATACTGATCTAGCCCCCGCCTAATCACATACACAATATCCTCGAATAAATAATGGCTCTCAAAGGCTAGATTAAATCCCCTTCTACGATCCCTCAGAAGGGTAAAAGACCATTTTACCCCTCCTTGACCCAAAAGTCCAAATGTTGACCGAAACCCTAAAAGTCAACGAAAGTCAACGGTCAACATTGACCGGACTCGCTGAGTGCACTAGAGTGACTCGGCGAGTACATGCATGTCCTCCTCGCCCCTGTCCTCACTTGACTCGTTGAGTCAACCCATACTCCACGGGTCGCTACAGGTCGTGAGTCGCGGGGCAACCCGACTCGACTCGTCGAGTCCCTTATGGGCTCGGCGAGTTCCTCCCATGAAAACTCTCAAAAGATCTCTTGAGGTCAGATCTGCTTCACCAACTAACAGATCTACCCTTCAAATGATCAAATGTCACGTAAAGGTGCAACCTTTACGTGCATGCAACCCACCATAAGTCATAAATGGAGAAATAACTCTAGAAATGGCAACCTAGTCTCCAATCTTTCATTTGCTTGCATAAAGCTGAGGGATAGTGACTCTATGGACCTCTCATGGTCCAGATCTGATGCTATTAACACAAAGGGGACCTCATACTCACTGGATCTTACATGAAATGGGGGGTAAAAGCCCTAAAATCATGAACTCTATCATATCAACATGAAATAGACAGGATTATACCTCCAGAGATGAAATCTAAAGGTGATTAGCCCATATTCAAGCCCCCCTTACGCTCTAGATTGGTGCTTCCTTCTTCCTTCTAGCAAAACTACACCAAAAGTGATGTATTAGCCTCTTCTTTCCCTCAAACTCACCCACACTCTCTCTAGGGTTTCTCTGGAATGAAGTGGCAGCAAATGGAGGCCATAAAGGCCTTTAAATAAGGCCCCAAACCCCGAGAATTAGGGTTTCATTTTACAGCGCGGACTCGCCGAGTCCACGCATTGACTCGTCGAGTCCATTCATTAAATCCAGTCATCATTCGCGGTCCTACTCGACGAGTCTACGACTCGACTCGTCGAGTCCCTCTCTTTTCTCAAAAATAAATGATAAAATATAATACCTGGAATTCCGGATGTTACACATACAAATAAAACTCATGACCAAAGCATGTAACCAGACTAAGATAATTATCACAAAGACAATCATCTTCTAAATACTCCTCTTTGGTGTAGACCCACCCCTACTGGAAGGTAACTCACCTCGTACAAGTAGCTGCTGATAATGTGTGCGGGAAACCTCTGTCTGCTGCCGCTTCGGAAATCCTCCGGCTACAATCCCCAGAAAACACTTAATCAGAGTCTGAATCTATTCTTAGGGTAAAATGACCATTTTACCCCTGACCAAATCCAAGTCAAAGTCAAAGTCAACTTCCAGTTGACCCGACTCGCCGAGTTGGGCCGTCAACTCGTCGAGTCCCTATCTCTTCAACTGTCCTCATCCACGATTCTACTCGTCGAGTTTAGCGACGACTCGACGAGTTCCTCTTCGATATGAACATCGAATGAACCTTCATCCGACTCGCCGAGTTGTATGAACACTCGTCGAGTTCACCTTCATCAGATGAACAAGTTCTGACCTTGACTCGCCGAGTTGTATGAACAACTCGTCGAGTTCATCTTCAATCATAAGGAGATTGCCTTGGACTCGCCGAGTCTGTTCTAGCACTCGTCGAGTCCCATGAACTCTAGATCTAAAACTAAGTCCAATGCGTTGGGTCGCCCTTTCTGTCCTGCTACAACCCTTCTAACACCCAACTGAGTTCTTTGACCCTCAACAGATATGGGGCTCAAAGCCTTGGACTCGTCGAGTCCCAAGAACGGACTCGCCGAGTCGATAACATCCACACCCTAAATCCTCGATTTCTGATGTACAACACTTGACCAAATGATAGATCCAAGCCCCTAAGCTCAATCTAGCACGTAAAGTTACGAACTTTACGTACATGCATGGGACTTTTGAGCCAAAAAGGCTCTAAAATGGCTCTAGTGTTACATGGGGCCTTCCTTGGGTGCAAAAGCAACCCAAATCTACCTTGTGACCCCTTTAAAGACCTGATTCCAAAGCCTCAACCCCCAACCATGTTTGCAATCATGGTTGGTTACCAAAAATGGCTTATAAAAGCCCTAAATCTCCCCAAAAAGGGGATTTATCAAATGAAAGAGCAAGGTACAGACTTTATACCTCTCAAAGACTGCAAATGATGAACCAAACTCGAATCCTTCAGTTCCCTCTTGATCCTTCTATGCTCTTCCTTCTTCCTTGTGAACAAAACCACCAAAATCACTCAAAAGCCTTAGATCTTGCACCAAAACACTTAGGGTTTGCTATGGAGGGTTTCTGGGAGCATAAAGGGGCGATGGAGGCTGCATAAGGTTGTTTAAATAGGGTGCAAACCCTCATATTAGGGTTTTGTCTAGTCAGAGCCTACTCGTCGAGTCCGGGACCCGACTCGACGAGTCCATCACTTAAATCCCGCGCCTCATCCCGCTTTTACTCGGCGAGTTGGTCCTTCAACTCGCCGAGTCCAAGGCCAAAAATGCAAAATACTTAAATAAAAATACATACCAAGAACCAGGTGCTACACAAGTTATCAGGGTTATCGCCAATCTTGGGCGAAGGAAGATGGATTAGTGTCTTAGCAGAGCTCAGTGGGTGTTTGTGGAATCTAGCGTTTGCAGGGCGCGGAAGTGTGCCCCTAATATGAAGGGTTAGTATTATCGGGTGATTCGTGATTGATAGGTGGTGCTTGTGAGTTGAAAGGCCAATGGTCGGCTTGGAGTAGTGGCAAGGATGCCACACGAGGATAAGCCATTTTAAGAGAGATGCAGAAGTAGGGTTTGTAAGAACCCGAGTTGATTGAGAAATCGGAGTCTGCAGTGCAAGGGGTTTGTTCTGAAGCGTATGTTGCAGTAGGCTTCGAGGATGAAGCCTAATTTAAGTGGGGGAGAGTTGTAACATCCCGAAATTTCAGAAGTTCGATGAAGGGCCAAAAGTGTAAATAAAAGAAAGGACTCGACGAGTAGGTCTGCTTACTCGCCGAGTCGGAGCGGGATTCTGTCGCGGTTTAAGTGGCCAACTCGCCGAGTCGGCAGTTTGGACTCGACGAGTTGGTGCTGTAGAGAGAAAACCCTAATCTCGGGGGTTGTGCCCTATATAAAGAACATTATAACCCACCTTTAGCCTCTTTACTACCCTTTTGAGATCCAGAAACCCTAAAATCGAGTGAGCCTCCATTAATAGAGAGAATAGAGCTTTGGAGGAGGAAATCTTGGAAAGGGGCTTGAAGATCAAGAGGCTTGCTGCAAAGGAGTGGTGTAGATCCGGGATCTACTTCAGTTGAAGCTTATATTGGAGGTAATAATCTGTTGCTTGGGCTCTTTTGCATCTAGATCTTTTATCATTTGAGATTTGGGGCATTTTTGGTATGATTGAGAGCTATTTCGAGTTAGAGGCTTAGATCTGAGGTTGCTACCTCAGATCTAGGCTTGTGATGGTCCAAAATGTCATAAAGCTCTTGTCTAAGAGTTGTTGGTGAAGCCCCCTAGTCCTTAACCCTAGCCCTAGAGTGTTTTGGGCCTATATCTCCTTGGTTTCACGTAAAGTTTGCCACTTTATGTGAGGGTTATATTGTAGAAGAGTAGATCTATGGATTGGAGCCCCTGCATGGTTCGAAAAGCCACTGTATGGATTGAGAACTGGAGAGATTCGGCGAGTCACATGGGTGTACTCGACGAGTTGTATGAACATGTACATGGACTCGGCGAGTTGGAAGAACAACTCAGAGAATCTGTTGAAGATTGCCTTGGACTCGGCGAGTCTGTTCTTGGACTCGGCGAGTCTGGTCGCAGAACCCCAATCTCTTCTGGTTAAACCTCGAAGCAGTGAGTCGGGAGGTGACTCAGTGAGTTGAGCAGGATGGGACTCGAAGATCGTTGGACTCGACGATTCTTGGGGTGACTCGGCGAGTTGAGTCGTGTTCTAAGAGTTTTCAGAGTATAAGGACTCGACGAGTCAACGGGTTGACTCGGCGAGTAGAGTCAGTCATGAAGTTTGACTTTGGCCTGGACTTTGACTTTGACCTTCATGGGTGTTATGGTAATTGGTTATTTATGTCAATGGTCCGTTGATGGCAATAGGTGTTGGGATTTGGAGCAGTGCTTCGGGAGTGTGCTTTCGTGGTTCGGTTCTTCGTTTCAGGTGAGTTATCCTCACTGTACTCAAGGGTCTAAGGCACCAAGGCCGGCCCTTCCAATTGTTGTTTAGAGCTTGTTATGCTTATGTGATGATATGCTTGCTAGTATCCTGGTAGATAGGATAATGATATGATGTTATGCTCTGTTATCTTAGTATCCTGGAGGATAAGGTAGTTAAGTGATGGCAAGTTTTGTTGGATCAGAACCCTGGTAGTTGGGTAGTGGTTATATTTATAGACCTGTAGTTGGTCTTGCTTTATGTACGCTGGTAGGAGGTTACCTGCGGGATATGTATGTTGAGTAGTAGCAGAAGGTATTCCATCCCGGTAGGATGATAGGGCCCTAGTATGTTGGTTATGTAGAGTGTTATGTGGTTGCCTGTTATGTGTGCATGGTTGCTAGTGTAGGGGCATTCCAACCCGATGGTTGTGGGCCAGGAGTATTCCATCCCGGTAGGATGATTAGACTCATAGTATGTTGGCATTCCAACCCGATGGTTGAGGGGCCTGGGGTATTCCATCCTGAGGGATGATTGGACCCATAGTAGTAGTTATTGTATGTATAGGAAGTGGGGCATTCCAACCCGATGGTTGTGGGCCTGGAGTATTCCATCCCGGTAGGATGATTGGACTCATAGTATGTTGGCATTCCAACCCGATGGTTGAGGGGCCTGGGGTATTCCATCTTGCGAGATGATTGGACCCATAGTAGTTATTGTTGTACGTATATGTGTATGGGCATTCCAACCCGATGATTATGGGCCGAGAGTATTCCATCCCGGTAGGATGATTGGGCTCGTAGTATGTTGGCATTCCAACCCGGCGGTTGAGGGCTTGGGGTATTCCAACCTGATGGTTGATTGGACCCATAGTATGTTGTTCATTGTTGTATGTGTATGGTTGTGTGTGTACGTGTATTTTGGGGGAACTCACTAAGCTTTCGAGCTTACGGTTTTCAGTTTCTTGTTTCAAGTACATCAGGTGATCGTGGCAAGGCAAAGGCGTGATCGTACCGCTCCTCATATTTCATGATTTTGTGATTTGGTTCTGGGGATACTCTGATGTTTAAACTATTTTGAAAACAAATTGTAATAACTTAATGGTTTTGAATGGGTTAAAATGTTTAATTTGGCCTGAATTTTATGGGTGTTACAATTTATGTGTAGACCGGAGGGTCTTGTATGCTATGTGTATATATGAGATTATGTGCATTGTGTTATATATATATGCTATGTGTTGTATAGACCGTACCGGAGGGTCCAACGATACAGACCGGACCGAAGGGTCCAACGATACAGACCGGACCGAAGGGTCCAACGAGCTACGGGACTGGAGGGTTCCGCTGAGACACATCGACCGGAGGGTCGTACTATAGCCTCGAGTGGCGTATGTGTTGTATGTGGTATTTTGGGAACTCACTAAGCTTCATGCTTACCGTGTTATGTGTTATGTGTTTCAGGTATCTCAGAGGATCTCGGGAAGGCACCGGCTTGATTGTACACACCAGAGAGAGAGTTATGTTTTGAGGATCCTGGATTACTAATGGAGTTGTGTTTGTAATTTGAATAAACGAGATTTCTACACAATTTGCTATGAAAAGTATGCGTTTTTAGAATGAAAAATTTGTTTGGAAAATTACGGTGTTACATTATAAGTTAACATGAAAACAAAATTAAGTGACGTTGCCCCTTGTCTAAGGTAAAAGGTGAGAAATAGACGATTTACTGAACGACCATTTATTTAAACAAAAATAAGTAATGTTTTTTTTCATGACAACCTAAAAACAAACAAGATAAATGTCATGATACAAAACAATCGATAAATTCTTTAAAAAAATGAATATTTGGATTAATCTGAAAGATAAATGAAAATATGAATGTTTTTTGTATATAAATAAAATGTGAAAGTTTTTCTAATGATGGTAGATAAATGGTTGGGTTTTTTTTCTAATTTTGTCTTATGAAAATAGAAATTGAAAACTAAATAGTAAATGAGAAATTAAATATCCTCGTACTTATTCTTTTTACTCATCTTCCTACCATGATGATAAGTGTAATAAAAATTTATTTATTTTATTAAATATGATAATTATCCTAATCTTAAATGTGTAAGAAGATTAATTGAGAAAAAAATAAATGGATATTTGATTTTTGATATTAAACTAGTAAAGAACCCGCGGCTATGCCGCTTTTGGGGTAATATGGAAAAAATCGGCAAACTTTAAAAGATATGTGCTGAAATTGTAAATCACCATAAATAGGGAAGAAAGTCGACAACTCCTAAAATTAGATGTCAAAAGTGTACAACGAAAAAAAGGGACACTGGTGGAAAAAATCCAAAATGTTGTGGCAATAATATTAAAGTTGTTAACGTTGGGAAAATATGTTGGCAAAATTTTAAAGGAGGTTTTTTTTGTTTTTTATATCAAAATGTAAAACTTTTGACTACAAGGACAAAAAGTGTCAAATTCATTAAAGAATTGTGGCAAAAACACCAAAATGTAATACCTTTGAATATAAGGACTAAAAGTGTCAAAGTCATTAAAGATTTGTGGCAAAAACCTTAAGGCACAAAAACTTAATCAAAAGGCAAAAATGTAAAAATTTTGACCTTAGGGACTAAAAGTGTCAAGTTCAGCAAACTTTTGTGGCAAAATCCTAAAGCTTAAAAGAATACTATTCCTAAGCTCCTTTGGGTTTAATATATATATATATATATATATATATATATATATATATATATATATATATATATATAATATCAATCTATTAGTTTTATAACATGGGTTTTATGTAGTGTTAAAAGAGAAGGATGATTATATATCAACTTTTTGTTTTCTCTTGAAAAGTCGATATTTATCTAGAATAAACGAGTCGGGTCGAAGGAGGCGAGAAAAGTCGTGGCATTATCGTTGTTGACTTGAAATGAAAACCCGCCAACCGAACCTTCTCTATCCGCTTCTTGTCCACACCATAATATTATAATATTATTAACAATAAATTCACAGCGTATCTTCCTAAAATCAAAAATCACTCTTTCTATCTCGAAGATCTGATTCAAATCAATTCCATCTTCTTAATCGTTGTTTGATCGTGATTCCTTTCAAATACATATAGTTTGAGGGGGAAACCCCTGATCCGTTACAAAACAAGGGAATTTATTCGAGTTCTAGGGTTTTCTATCACCAGATAGATATGGCGCAGAATCAAGGTGGCGGTGGTGGTGGTGGTTTCTTTTCGTCGATCGCTTCAAGTTTCTCCAGTTTTAAGAATCAAGTTAACGGGTGAATGATTCTGGACCTTTCTTCTTGTTTTGTCGTAGTAATTACCCTAAATTCACATCGATCCATCGCTGCTGTTTATTTTTGCTTCAAATATTGTTTTCACTTTAATTTCTCCGATTTTGAGCGTGAGAATCGTGGGATTAGTTGTGCATGTTTGATTTAATACCAAGTTTTTGTTTATAAGATTGTTCGACGGCACTTGATTACGTTTTAGCTTTAATTAGCTTATCGATTCCGGTTGTAATTTATATTTTACTCAATCAGTACTTACCAGAAGCTTTGGTTTGTTATATCAGGAGCTAAACTCTCCTTTGAAGCTTATTAACTGAAGTGGTTATTGTTTGATAATAACAAAAGTTTACATCCATCGGACTTAAGTTCCTTCAAAGATACATGATGATTTTGTGATCACGATATCATGATTTGAAATCCTAAATCGACATGGATTTGTCATTATTTTTTTTAGAGTTAAAACCTAGTTGTTGGTACTTTGGAGTATTTTATAAAATCTGACATTTTTCCTCATTTCTCCCGCTCTAAATTTCTTATTGCATCCGAAATAGAATCATTAACAAGTATCAAAATCATATCTAGTCTTTGGATAAGATTGTATTTCTACAGTGTGTGTCTAGATTAACAACAAGTGTCACATGTACTGAATTGTTTGGATCTAAATGTATTTGATTATTTTCTTCTTTAGATTACTTGGTTACGAGGGGCTTGAAGTTATTAACCCCGAGGGAGGCACTGATGATGCTGAAGTTGAAGCACAAAGAGGCAGATGGAAGGGAGAGGTACACTTCAATTATTTCTCTTATCTACTTTTTTCTTCACAATCTCATCATTTTGCTCTGTTTTGGGTACTTATTACACCTAACATCCATGTTCTATTATCATCATTCATTGTTTTTATATATCTTCACAGGAGCGTGATAGTTACTGGAGGTCAATGCAGAAGTATGTAGGTGCTGATATCACATCAATGGTGACTCTACCTGTTCTCATTTTTGAACCCATGACAATGTTACAGAAAATGGCAGAGGTATTTCCCAACACCAAATCACCAATATGTTTCTATATCTTCTTCTTCTTCTATAATTGTTCATAGTAAATTAGTAATGAGTAAGAGACTTTTATTGTTTTTGTAGTTGATGGAATATGCCCATCTTTTAGAGCAAGCAGATAGTTGTGAAGATCCATACATGCGATTAGTATATACAGGTAAGAAATCATTATTCTTAATTCCTTACACACATAGACACACACTACACTGATACACTCCTTTTTCTATATAAATTTTCAAAAGCATGAAATCTTTTTTTTTTTTCTATTACAGCATCATGGTTTATATCAGTATATTATGCTCTACAACGAACCTGGAAGCCTTTCAATCCAATTCTTGGTGAAACATATGAAATGGTTAATCATTGTGGCATTACATTTATTGCAGAGCAGGTAAAAAAAAAAACTTTAAAGATCTTTCATACTTTTTAAAAAAAAAAAAATTAGTTTTATATTAATTTGATAATACTTTAATGTAAAAATTAGGTGAGTCATCACCCTCCAATAAGTGCTGCACATGCTGAAAATGAGCATTTTGTATATGATATAACTTCAAAGGTGAAGACCAAGTTTCTTGGTAACTCTGTTGATGTCTATCCTCTTGGAAGGTAAGTAAATAACTAAACTCTACCATGTTTTTTTTTTTTTTTTTTTAATTATAAAAAATATGGATGATATTTTGTTGTAGAACTCGTTTGAAGCTAAAGAAAGATGGAGTAATCCTAGAATTAGTACCCCCTCCCACAAAAGTCAACAATTTAATATTTGGAAGAACATGGATTGATTCCCCTGGGGAGATGGTTTTGACCAATTTGACCTCAGGAGATAAAGTTGTCCTCTATTTTCAACCTTGTGGTTGGTTCGGGTGCGTGATTTTTAAATACACAAAGTAAACTTCAATTTCTTTTTTTAAATTATATAAATTTACTTTTTTTGTTTTTTTATTTATGTGTAGTGCTGGACGTTATGAAGTGGATGGATATGTATACAATTCAGAAGAAGAACCAAAAATATTAATGACAGGAAAATGGAACGAATCCATGAGCTATCAGCCTTGTGATTCTGAAGGGGAGCCTCTCCCAAACACTGAACTCACACAGGTAGTTTCAATATTTTAAATTCATATATTTTAATTTTTATTGTTAGATATTCAATAATTATAATAATGTTTTGAAGGTATGGAAAGTTGCTGAGGCTCCAGCAGATGATAAATTTCAGTACACACATTTTGCACATAAAGTAAACAGTTTCAATACAGCACCAAAGAAGCTATTAGCATCAGATTCCCGCTTACGACCTGACAGATATGCCCTTGAGATGGGTGACATGTCAAAAGCTGGTTCGGAAAAAAGCATGTAAGTGTAAAAGACAGAAATGCCCTCCAAAACGTTGAAAAGTATGAAGCTAATTTTTTTGTTTTTTGTTTTTGGAAAGTCTGGAAGAGAAACAGAGGGCGGAAAAAAGAATAAGAGAAACAAAGGGGAAAGAATTTGTGCCAAAGTGGTTTGACATGACGGACCAAATTGCCCCTACACCATGGGGGGATTTGGAGATTTATGAATACAATGGGAGATACTCCAAACACAGAGCTGAAGCTGATAAGTCAAGTAGTGTTCAAGATGTTACAATTGCCAATACAGAGTTCAACCCTTGGCAGTATGGAAATGTTGCTGAAACTGATTGATAATTGATTCATCACCAGTTTGTCTGTTTAATTTTGACATAAAAATGTTTTTTTTTTTTTTTTTTTTTTTTTTTTTTTTTTTTTTTTTGGGGTGTTTTGTTTGATCATCATACATACACATTCCCTCCCTCTCTCTCTATATATATGTATGTAAGCTGTTGAAAATTTTGGTGGTTTTGTGACTTGGTAAGATTGTATTTGTATTAAATGTTTGTGTCTCACAAGTAGTAGATAAAAGAACTTGTTAGTAGTTATATGAAGCTTTTGCTATATATATATATATATATATATATATATATATATATATATATATATATATATATATATATATATTTCTTATTCGATGTTGAGATATGTTTCAAATGGGGATGATATTATCATAAGAGATTCCCAACATAGTATTTCCATCCTTCAAAACCCACACTTTTACATACCCCGAACAAGAGTTACAATTGTAGTGATTAAAGACTAAAGATTCATGAATTAGTGCATGCTTAACTAGTTGAGCATACAAATGACCTTAATGGTAGAACAACACGATTTTTTGAGATATTTTCTTACAAAGTATTTTATAGCATAACTGTAATTGCTAATAAAAATAGACACCGACATGAATTAGCTTATCAACTTCATGGACAATACTATAAACAATCTGTACCGGATTGGAATTGTGCAACGGAAAATGCTCCCATATCAATAACATTTTGAAGGGAAATTGAGTAATCTGACAATTTTTCTAATGTATTTTTTTTAAATAAAATAACCACTTTTAATAACCATTTGAGAAATGACCATCTCGTTCGGAAAGAACTATTCTAAATTGAGGTTCGGCCTGGTCCGGCCCGGCCCATTCCAAATCATAATGAGTTCAAGAATTATGGCATTAAATAACTCATTCCGAAATGGCTGTCGGAATTTGATCACATTTCAGACTGTTGGCAAAAGAAGAAATGACATGATTCTGATGAGTTGGATGTTTTATGGGTAAGTTCATGACTCTTTTACTTGTACTTGTTTAATTTTCTAATTATAACTGTAAAAACTTGAGCTCGGAATATAAAGAACTTGTCCAAAAGACGAAGAACAAGTTTGAAATGTTATGTTGATTATTAGTAGGTGCCTTAATTATGTAGTTTTATAGTGTTACTAAAGACCCAAAGTATTAAAAAATAGTTATGTTATTCTGGAACACATAGATGCATTCCAGAGTACAAAGAACTAGTCCGGAATGTTTAGATCATTACGTTCCGGAGCACCATTTATAGTCCGAAATTATCATGAAAGATTTTTTTTGTTTCTTGCAGCATGCCAACATTTTTGATGCTTTTCTTACAATTTCTTGCAAACCTGACATTGGTGTTGAATTTATATGCTCATGAATCATTATTGAGTGATATTGTTAGTAATATATGATTCTAATAGTGTCACGCCTCTATCAAGTTGACATATTTTATATATTTATTATTAATATGATTATTAATAAATAATATCAATTCTTGTATTTATTTAGGGAATAATTATTGTTTTCTGAAAAAATAATTAAAGAGAGTATAACTAGTTATTATATCATATAGTATGATTTAATAAGTCATATACAAAGTTTTGGACACTTTGGTTAACCATGATCAAGTTAATGAGTTAACATACCATGGTTAATAAACTAGCTAGACAATTTTTGTCTTCTTTTTAAGCATTAACCAAAATTATTATTATGTCCCTCATGCTTCTAAAACTCTATCAATACTTTATATTATTATAATCTAAATGTATGTTTTGCATTAGAGTATATAAGGAAGGCCTTTGCATGAGTGTTTGACTAGTTATTCAAGGTCTTTTCTTCTTTTCCATATGATGGCCGAAATTTCTTCTATTTTCATCATCTCTCCATTTGAAGCTAGTTTTTGGTGATTAGAAGCCCTTTTGAATTGTCTCATTTAGTACTTATTTGAGTTAAGTACTTAAAGGCTTAAGACAATTAAGAATACAAGAAGGAACTAGCATTCCAAGTGTCTTAATCTTGATGATGTATACTTGTAGAGAAAATCATACTCTTTGATTTTGCTATATTCATCAACACCCCAAAACCAAGTGGGTTCAAAGGCTCAAAAGGTTGTCATTCTAAAACACTTTATGGTTGTTTTTAATATCATTTTAACCTCTATAAATGGATCCTAGATGGTTTGGTTTTGTTATAAACTCAAAAATACACTTGTTATTTTTAATGCTTCCGTTGACCCGTTTTTATGAAAAATACACTTATATTTTGTATTAAAAACCATCAAGACGGTGCCCAAATTTGGCATCGGTTTGGTGTGACAACTGGAAGATTTTGGATCAAACAAGGTCTAAATTGTAACCATGTACTAGTGAATTCACAACGTAACTTTGTTGCAATGAAATTTTACAAACCAAAAGGGCATTGTTTTTATAAGTTAATGTAATTTATACTTAGAAAACCTTGTCGTAATTAACCTTGAAAATCAACAAACTATAAACAAAATCACACATTAACAAAATACCCCCCCAAAACCGAAATCACCCCTTAGTGGGTGATCTCTAAACTGAAAACCCTTCCATGTGAAGCACCGAACCGAAAACAACATAAACCAAAAGCACCTAAGACCGAAATCACCATTTGAAAAGGATGTAGGACCGCAAACACCAAGAACAAGCCCACTAAGGCCGAAAACTCCTTGTGTGAGGGAGTTAGGACCGAAATCACAAAGGGAATGAGGTGATTTCGGTCATGCATGGCCGAAAACACCAAATGTATCCCCTCCCAAGGTGATTTCGGTTTAGGGAATAAAGAGATAAGGATAGTTGACTTTAAGAAGTGATGTTTCACCCTTTTCCCACGCAATATAATACCCAACAGTATCCCATGTATTAACCAACAGATACCAAAATAAACATCCCCTCATCTTCTCCTTTTTATACACGACAAAAAACCCAAAATCCCCACCATTTCCATTTCCTCATTTTACTCTAAATTCTCTCAAGGATTAAGCACAAAGCTTCCAAGTTTAAAAATTCTCCAAGCATTATTCTTAGAATTTTGGTAAGTTTTCCTTGATAATCTAGTGTTTTTATACACTTTTGTGTTAGTTTCATTATATTTACACACATAATGTAATGTGTTAAAACCTTTAGGATCATACCATTTCCAAGAAATTCATCAACCATAGCCAAGAGTTTAGGCTTGGAAATCTTCACACCATCTTCTCAAACAACCCACAAATCCACTCAAGGTGAGTTCATACCCCAACATTTTCAAGCTTTTTCATGTTTTTAGGGGGGGGGGATACAAGTAAAACTTTGTTTATCACACAAATACTTACATGTTTTCATCTTTATGTTAAAAATAAGATATTATTTGCATAAGATATCATTATCACTACTTTTTAGACAATATTTGTGATGTATAGTTTTGATATGCAAAGTTAACAAAAATATAACTCATTATATGCTACAAATATCATAAGGAAAAGTATGATTTGGAAAACTACAAGGTTTGGAAACTTTTACTAAAAGATAGCTTTTCTAGCAAAAATGGTTACATTATAGTCATTTACTATTTTGGTGGGTTACAACCCAAAGATATCATGTTTTGATTTCATATTTTGACACTAGACAAGATAACAACCTTATATTTATATAAAAGACTATATAAATAGTCTCAACAAACATACAAGATAAACTATAATTGGTATAGTTTGGGAGTCATAAAACCACACTTTCCTTTTAGAAGAACCATATAATTATTTAAAGGTATAATTATTTCATTTTACAAGAAAAAGGAGTCATAGTTCATGTAAATCTGTTGATGCTCTTGTGAGACATTCGCTTCACCGTACCTACCTAGTGTACACCTTAAGTCATGCATTATAACCAGAGTCTCCTTGAGGGAGAACGCGATAGTTGTGTATAGATCTATACGGGATTGACAACCCCACACCTCTGTTGTTAGCTACAGTTAGACCGACAAGTCTAGGGTGACAAATGTCTACCAACTCCGATGCCTGAAGAACGTCGTTCAAGCATATCAGTCATATTAACATGGTTATAATAACTCACATAGGGATTAACGAAACTACTTGGTTTACGGCGTAACTTACACTTCATTAGTTTTATAAAAAAATGAAACTACATACTATTTTTAGTACAACATTACTTACATTTTGGTCTTAGGGTTTTAGACTACAGTTCATATTTAAGAAAATATTGGATTTTCTGGAAACATACATTATCATTTTACAAGGAAGAGATACAAAGGAAATACATACATTTTAGTCTCGGGTATAAAACTTACAACTCATCTTTAAAGAAAATGTCAGATTTTCTAGAAGTATACAAAAATCATTTTACACTAAACCGTTACAAATCCTTCTCATACAAAATGCTTATGAACTCACCAACTTAATTGTTGACACTTTTCAAAATCACTTGTATTCTCAGGAAACCAGTAAACAGGTATTCAAACCATTTTGAGGGTCGGCGTCGTTGTTGCATGTTTTCTACTTTTCAGTTATTTGTATTTAACTTTTGAGCAAACAAAGTTTGTAAGCAATGTAAACTTGAAATCTTAATGTATGAATGTTTGTGTTTCTATGTTTCATTTATATTCAATTGCTATGATACTGTACATGAAGTCACTCCATCCGCCCCCAGACGTTTCCACCATTCTGGTTTGGGGGTGTGACATTTGGTGCTAAGGATCTGAGTTTTTATGGTTCCGTAGGCCTCATCAAGACCCGTCAAAAATTCGTATATATGCTCCTTTTCCTTAGACTATATAATCCTTTTACCTAAGTTATATGAACAATTACCGTATGTGTACGTTGGTAAAGGTGACATTGACTCGATTTTGTCCCACACCCCCTCTGATGGGTTTTGATACATAAAAAATAGTAAGTTTTTCATAAAACCGGGCAATGGAAACTATAAAATTTACTATAAATTTTTTAGTATATTTTCAAAACAAAACCACCAAGGATCCTTTTAAAGAGGTTAGAATGATATTAAAACAACCATAGGGTGTTTTAGAATGACAACCTTTGGAGCCTTGGACCCTCTTGGATTTGGGGTGTTGATGACGATGGAAAGAACAAGGAACTTGAACTTCTCTACAAGTATCCACCACCAAGATTAAGGTACCAAGAATTGCTAGATTCCTTCTTGTATGCTTTGTTCTTTAAGCCTTTAAGTACTTAACAAATAAGCACAAAGGGAAGACACAAAGAAAGCACCAAATCTTCACACTTTACTTCAAAAGATGAGAGGAAGGGAGGAGCTTAAAAGATACGACTTTTTGAGTGTTTAAAGGGTAAAGAAGTAGCTCATTTCTTATGCGTAAGGCATCCTTATATACTCTCATGCAAGGTAAGGTCAAACTAATAAAATACTCTAAAGTATTATAAAGCATAAAGGTAAGGGAGACAAGGCATGGAGGTTGACAAGAAACCTCCACCCTCTCTTGAAACTTCCAGCCATAAGGCCTAGAAAGGGACAACAAATGTTTGCTAGTTTCTTTATTCAACAAATCTAGTTAACCACTTAAGTCATGGTTAGCCAAAGTGTCCAAAAACTTTGTACATGACTTATTTATCATACCATATGATATGATAACTAGTTTGTTGTTTCTTTTATTATTATTATTTTCATAAAACAATAATAATTCTCTAACTAAATACAAGAGTTGAATTTATTTATTAATAATCAAATACTTAATTAATATTCAATAAGTACCAACTTGATTAAGGTGTGACCCTATAGGATTATATGTCATTAACAATATCACTCAATAATGATTCTTGAGCATATAAATCCAACAATCTCCCACTTGCACAAAGTTCATTACAGACTGACATAGACTGTGGCCGGCGTCTAGCAATGAGCCATTGCCCCAAAAAATACATGAAGGTTGCCATCAATCAATATCCAATTCCAGGATGTAACGTCTCAAAAATCACAACAAATTTAAACTTTTCAAAAACAACCATTTACTCAAAAAATGTTTACATAATCATTGTTCCCAAAAACCTTATTTAAAATCAGAGTCTCCTAAGATCCAATATCATAAAAACAAGGATGTGTATGGTCACGCCTTCGCCATGCCACACTCCTCAGAAGTACCTGAAACAAAACTAAAACTATAAGCCAACGCTTAGTGAGTTCCCCCAAAGTACCACCACATAAATATAACAAACAATAGCATGCATACAGAGCCTTCAACATGACTAGACCACCTCACCTGGCCTTCAGCCTATCTGGATCGCTCTCTCGGCTTTCAGCCTGACTGGACCGCCTTGCAGGCATTCACTCTATCCAGACCGCCCTGGGTATCTTGGCCTTCAGTCTATCAGTTGTTCCGCCTCATCCCAGTAAACCACAACATATTGATATAAACATCATTAATCAATAACAACAAAAACAGACAGTCCTATAGATCTACCAGACTAATCACATAACCAATAACCACATATCTCTGCATAACAGCATACAACAAACCAGTAATCTAATCCAATGGATGATACTTGAAATAACTAGCAAAGAGATTAACCTGCCAAGACGGGTGTTACAACAGTACAAAAGTGAGCCGGTGAATGGAGGAGATGGAGCGTGGGTTTTGAGGATTTTAAAGATTTTAAATATTTTACAAGATACATTCTTCTTAATTGATAAACAAAGCATCCTTTTTTTATCTCGGTCAAAGATTCAATTTGAAATAGATATGGTTCCTGATTTTTTCAACATTAGAAAACGTTTTAAATCAACTGAATAAAGTAAAGGTAAAGGAATAGGCGAGAATCAACTGAATAAAGTAAAGGTAAAGGAATAGGCAGGAATAAAAAGTAGACGGGTTAGGAGAGGATGACATGTGTCAAGAAAAAGATTAAAAAAAGACATGTGGCATGTATAGGAGTCTTTTATTAGAAGAAAATATAAGAATCGATATCAATTCTAAGAAAGGAATATGTAACTTTTCTTCTTTTTTTCTCCGATATGTAGTGAATGTGACGATATTTGATAATTAACTTTTTGTTCTTCTAAATAAATATATTTTGTTTTTCGTTCACTGAGAGCTATTTTATTTTGATATCAAATGTTACGTTTTTATTTATCAAAATGCTACTCCTTTCATGTTAAAAAATGTAACATTTCATTAGTAGTAAAACTCATACACTAAAAGATCAATTACCAAAAACACCATTTATCTGTAGCAAACTCAAATCCATATACATATTCAACAAACACAACTTAATAATAACATTTATTGATTAAATCTCAATATTAACAAATCGATAATCATCGACATAGCACAAATAGCTTTCTTTGAGAATAAACATACGTACAGAAATAGAAGTGAAAGTAAATAATGAAATAGAAGTAAAAATATGCTAAATATTATAATGTATTAATCCAATGATGTAGCTATGTTTGGCATACTAGCTGAAAAACTAGATGATAGATAAAAAAATTAGTTGTTGTAAAACTAGCTGATAATTAATAGCTGAAAAGCTAGTCGATAGTTATTAGCTAAAAGTTAGTTGTTAGCTGATAAAAATGACGATAGTTCAAAAATATATAAAAAGACAGAAAAGAACATCTTGATGAATAATTACCCATCAACTAGTTTTTCAGCTAGTACGCCAACATAGCCTAAATCAATGCCTACATGATTGGATAACACAATATAATATTTACCATTTTTTACTTCTATTTCCTTATTTACTTCTATTTCCGTATGTATGTTCATTCTCAAAGAAAGCGACAATGTAACACCCCGAGGTTCAGGTACATCTAGATTCATCCCTATAATTTTATTATATGACATTTTGGTCCCTAAGTCCAAGAGAAGGTGCCTTGAAGCTCGAGTGGGAATATTGTAATTTTGGGCAGGAGAAGTACGCTAAGCGTACATGAGGGTACGTTGAGCGTACTAGGGTGCGCCCTAGTACGCTGGGCGTACACTTATGTACGTTGGGCGTACTAATGTCTGGAGAAAACCCTAAATTTTAGGGTTTGAGGGGTATTTAAACATCCCTATGGCTCATTTCTCTCCACCTTTTCAGCCTCCACATCCTTTGAGACGTCCTTGGAAAACCCTAGCCCCTTAGAGTGTGTTTTGAGTCCAAAAGTGTGTTTTTTTGGTGTGTTAAAGGAAGGAGAAGTTGCATCAAGAAGCCTTAAAGTGGAAGCAAGCTTGTGGATTTGGGATCTTTGCCCTTTTGTGAAGCTCCAGAAGCTATAAAGTCTATACCTTGATGTCTTGATTGTTAAATCCCATTTTTGGGAGTTTTATGTTGCTTTTCTTGTCCCAAAGGTCCCATTCCATGCATGTTTCATTGTGGTCGTTTTGAGCAGTCCTTCCAGACCCTAGGAAGGGTCCTAAGCCATAAAAATGAGGTCCCACTGGCTAGAACTGTCACATGCATCTTGTAGAAGGTCTTAATAGATTAAGACCTTGTGTTAAGGACTTTTTGGACGTGCAAAGTCATAAAGTTGGAGACTTTATGACTCTAGGGTGCATTTGGACCATAGATCTGAAGTATGAGCTTAAGTGCTTAAGCCATTAAATACTTAATGAGAATTTAAGGTTTGCGAGATTACGCCCCGCATACACGGTCAGCCACCCCGTAAGCTGGTCAATGTGAGGCTTCACGTACGCTAAGCATACCTCTAAGTTACGCTCTGCGTACTCGTATGAGTCAGCCCTTGTTGAGTTGATTCGATTGAGTTGACTCGACTGGGTTAACTCGGTTGGTTTACTGGGTTTGACCAATTATTGACTTTGACCAGTTGACTTGTACTTTGACCAAGTTTGACAATGAGGGCATTTTGGGTATTTTGGGATTTTAATGGAATTGGTCACTTGATAGGTTTAGGTATTGTGTAGAGAGCTGAGATTCGGAGTCGGGCCTCATCAGTTCTGTTCAGTTTGCGAGGTGAGTTTTCCTCACTGTACTTACGAGTCTAAGGCACCAATGTCGGAACATTGGTTTGATAATTTGTATTTGTTGATATGCTAAGTATGGAATATATATGCATGCTGGTTTTTATATGCTAGTCTGGTAGACCTGTAGGACTACCTGTGGTACTGTCTGATTATCTGTGTATGTTACTATCTGTTATATGTCGACATATTATGTGGGTTGGGTTGAGGTTGTACTGCTCCGTGCGGAAACCAACAAACCCTGGAGCAAGCCATATATGGGCTGAGGGCCGAGGAGGGCATGCCAGACTCATACTTAGGGCTCATGAGCATTCCAGATACGAGCTGAGGGCCGGGAAGGGCATGCCAGACTCGTACTGAGGGCTTAGTGGTATTCAGTCTGAGTACTGATCTGGTCGGGGAGCAAGGCAGACATAAGCTGTGGGCCGAGGGCAAGCCAGGCTTATGTTGTGGGCTCAGGGGTAATCCAGTTTGTTAGTTGTGGGCCCATTGCATGCTGTTATTGTTTATGTATTATTTTTTGTGTGTTGGTACTTTGGGGGAACTCACTAAGCTTTGGGCTTACAGTTTTGGTCATGTTTCAGGTACCCCATAGGATCGTGGGAAGGAGAATGCGTGATCGTGCACCTCCTCGTGTTTTGTTTTTATGATTTTGGGAAAACTTTGATGTTAATCATGTTTTGAAAACTATTTTGTAAACAATGATGATTTATGGGTGGTTTTAAAAGTTTAAAATTTTTCATGAATTTTATGGATGTTACAGACATAGCTGAAAAGCTAGCTGATAGTTAATAGTTGAAAAGCTAGGTGCTAGCTGATAAAAATGACGATTAGTAAAAACTAGCTGATAAGCTAGCTGGAATATATAAAATGACATAAAAGGACATCTAGAAGAATAATTAGGGGATATTTTAAAAAGGTTATAAAAAACTAATCTAAGTAGTTTTTTTTAAGATACTTTTTAGCTTATCAAATATGATTAAAAAAATAAAAATAAAATAAAAAGAAGCTAATTTATTACCTAGTTGTTACGCGTCAAACATAGTCTTGTAGTTTTCATTTTACACCAACCCTTCGTAAACTTCCTTTATTAGCCCTTGAAACCTAACCCTGCGATTTAGTCTGTTAAAGTATTACACAACAAAACCAAAATATGCTTAGATAACCGATATCACCATATTTATAAATACATTCTGTATGGTATCTTAATGTTTTGAGTTATATTTTGATGCATTTGAAGATCAAATGTACTTATAATGCTTGGAATTGTTGTTTTGAAAATAAATATGTTGCTGAGCTAAATTGAAGCAAATTGGAGCTGAAAGTTGGAGTGGATTCAAAAGTAGAAGAAGAATATGTGACGAGTTTTATCCTTATTACGCGACGCTTGAACGAATTTGACTAAAACATGGATTCTTGAGCTACATGCCACATACAACTAGCCTATGCGCCACATTTTCTGCCAGTTTAGAAAAAAACTATAAATAAGGCATTTTCCTTTGACCTAGATAATAATTCAGATAAATAATTAGATCCTGGACCATAGATACACCTCTGAACAGCCATTTTGATAGTCTCGAAGGCGTTTTCAAGGCCGAAAGGTTGACTGGGAGCAACAATCTAAAGGATCGGGAGCAGAATCATGAGGGATGTTGTTTGGTTTGCTTTTACTGACCATGTTTAGCAATCCTTTATGATTTCCTTTTGTTTTCTATTTCAAATTATGGGCTAAAAACCATTTACTTTTTATTAGAAGTAGATGAACCTTTAAAGTTTTGGTTTGATTTCTATATGCATGATTTGAGTTATTTAATTTATTGTAACATCCATTTCTCGGTTAGTAATTTCAATCTTTCAATATTTTAAGTTGTTTAATTTTGGGGGTTTTTGGCCATGGTAGCGCGACTCACAAAGAGTCTCGACGCGACTTCCTCACGGCACAATATCAAATGAAGTTCACGGTGTGATGCGTCTCTGGGGCCAAACCATAGAGGCCTCAATTTTAGGCCTATTTAATGGCACAAACCCTAGGGTTTCGTCATTATCTCAGCCTCCATCTTACAAAGACTCTCCCATGCAAACCTAGCCCCTCCCCCTTGTGGTCTTTAGTCTTTGGTGTGATTTCCTTCCTTTCGTGTAGCATGAGAGTGTTTGGAGTGCAAGAAGGTGTTGTTTCAGTCCTTTCCAGCAACTATCAATCTTCTTCTTCTTACTCTGGACCTCTATGCGTGTTTAATTCTCTTGCTTTATGCTTTGTTTATGATAGATCTAGGTTCTTGGTATGGTTTTGGTTCCTTATAGTTGTTTTGGTTGGAGTTTGGATAGCTCCAGTCCTAAATGTTGGAACTTGGAGTCTTCTAGATCTTTTAGGACTTAAGGCAATGAATGTTATCTTGCATTTGATGTCATGCAAGGTCATGGGCTCATTTTTGATCCCTTTGACCTATATATATATATATATATATATATATATATATATATATATATATATATATATATATATATATATATATATGAGTTTAAGACATTCAAATGGATAAACTCGGTGTAACGTCCCAAATTCAGGAATAGAAGTTCGGGGTGCTATGTGTAAATAAAGGAGTAGACTCGACGAGTAGGTATCTTAACTCGTCGAGTCGGAGCGGGTTTTGGCCACGTGTTAAGTGACCAACTCGCCGGGTCGACGGCGGGACTCGACGAGTCGGTGCTGGGAAGAGAAAACCCTAATTTTAGGGTTTGCACCCTATTTAAAGGACCTTATGTCCTCACCCCAGCCTCTTTGTTACCCCTTGAGAGTCAATAAACCGTAAATCGTGTAAACCTCCATTGTTGAGTGATTGGAAGCTTTGGAAGAGGATTATAGTGAAGGAAACTTGTAGATCAAGAGGCTAGCATCAAGGAGTTCGTGTAGATCCAGAATCTACTTCATCTTGGGCACATTTCTGAGGTAACAAGTCGTTACTTTGAGCTTTTCCCTTCTAGATCCATTCTTGGATGATGATTTGGGGCTATTTAGCATGTTTGGGATCTATTTCGGGTTTTGGGACTAGATCTGGGGTTGCAACTTCAGATCTAGACTTATCTTGGTCCAGGAAGGCATAAAGTATCAGTCCTTTAGCTTGTTTGTGAGCATTCTTGTCTTGAACCTTCTATCTAGCTTGTATAGAGCCAAAATCACCTTGCATGCACGTAAAGTTGGAAACTTTACGTGTAAAACTAGCCTTAAGAGTCCAGATCTATGAGTTGGAAGCAGTGGATGGACTGAAATCGTCTGAATGAGGATGACTTAAGTGAACTCGGCGAGTCTGTTCTTGGACTCGACGAGTTGGGTCGCAAACCCTAACCCATCTGGTTATAATGCGGATTAGTGAGTTGATAATAAACTATTTGGAAACCTTTTTGTAATAACTAATGGAACTTGGGTTGTTTTTGAAAGTTTAAATTGGTTTGAAATTTATGGGTGTTACAAGTTGGTATCAGAGCCTTGGTTTGAGTGAATTGGAGGAACACTCGTGTGAATCCAGTCTCAAATCAAGGAAAGATTTTCAAAATGATTTTTTTTAAATGGTTTTCAAAATAAGTAAAAGAGGATGCGAAGTGTACGATCAGCCGGAGCCAGTAAGTAGACCCCAAAATACCATACAAGTTATTTGATATTATGTGATATGTTAGAACATCATGCTAGTAATAAGATAGGGATCCTCAGAAATCGTATGATAGAAATTGCCTGATCCTTGATGCCTTATCTTATGTTTTGTACCTCAATTGATAGTTTGTGACTCCTTCGCGTGTGAACTAACTATTGGGTGAATACTCTAAGTCACATGCTACATAGGTTAAATAGTCGTAGGGTAAGGGATTTGGTCCTGCTGCGCAGCTCTTGTCTGAGTCCAACCGTCGTGGGATTAAATCTTTTAGTCTAAGATTGTTTAAGCTGTGCGGTATGTGATTGTATTCATGTAACAGTTAACTGGCACCAATGGAGAGTCGTGTGGCAGTTGGTGGATGGGAGGGTAGTGAGAGGCCGGGAGGCCAGTTATGAGATATTTAGCATTCCTCTAGGAGTGAGGATTTATCGCTCGCTATGTATATGTATATTGAAGGGTGTTGTGGTGATACTTGAGACAAATATGGGTAGGTGTGGAAGGTAGTATGGGCCCGTACTACTGAAAGCACAGGACCCATACGCGTATCAAGGAAGTTACAACCCCTAGGGATTAGTTGGGAGTTGGTTCCCGGTCATTTACGCGGATTGCCTGATATCTTCCTCTTATATTTTCAGTATGGTGGTTACGAGACGTGTCAGGGCGGGATCCGGATCGGGATCAGGATCAGGACAGAGTGATCAGGGGGCCCCAGTGGCACCTGAGATTATCGGCCAGGAGGGGCCAATGTTGACAGAGGATCGGGTCAGGGAGATCATCCGCGAGGAGGTGGTCAAGATTGTCCGGGGTCAGATTCCGGAGTTATTCGGGACTATTAAGTCCGCTATGATGGAGTACTTCGATGATCGTTATGCAGCTCTTACTGAGACGGCTGTCGCGGCAGCTACACCGACTATAGCAGCGGCAGGGGGAGGAGCCGGACGGGGCTTCCAGTACCGGGACTTCGATAATACGAAGCCCCCTACCTTCGACGGGGTTCAGGATCCGATCGTTGCTATGAGATGGTTGTCGGATGTGGAGGTATGTTTCTTCACGTGTCCGTGCCCTGCCGAGCAGAGGGTGAGGTGTGCTCTGAACCTTTTGAGGCTCAGGGCGAAGGATTGGTGGAGGTTGACTACGGGATCATACTCTGACGCGCAGCGAGCTGTGGTGACTTGGGATCAGTTTCGGGATATGTTCAGTACTCGTTATGTTCCGCGGGTAGAGCGGGAAAGATTGGCTCAGGAGTTTTTGGAGCTTAGACAGGATTCAGAGTCGGTGACGAAGATCACCAGGATGTTTACGGAGAGGGCGATGTTCTGCCCTGAGTTTGCTTCGGAGCAGGCTCAGATGACCCGGTATCTGAGCATGCTCAAGAGGGACATCAGACAGTTTGTGTCCACACAGAGACGTGATACTTTGTTGGAGTTGCAGGAGGCTGCCAGGCGGCGCGAGTTAGAGATTGAGCTCCAGCCGAAGGAGCAGAGACAGGCCCCGGTACAGTCACAGCCTGCGCCGAAACGGTTGAGGGCCACTGATTATCGACAGGGAAGTCAGAGGAGTCGCACTTGTGGGAAGTGCGGCAAGGTGCATGATGGAGGTTGTCGGTCTTCTTCTGGGTGCCACAAGTGTGGCAATGAGGGTCACATAGCCAGGGACTGTAGACAGCAGACTCCAGCTGCCGGAGTCCGACTTTGTTATCATTGCGAGCAGGTGGGCCATATGAAGGCCCAGTGTCATCTTTTGGCTGCCAGGCCAGTGCAGGCCCCAACACCAGCCACCTTGAGGCTTACTGACGGGGGTCAGGGTAGAGCAGAGCGTCCAAGGGCTCAAAGGCGTGCCTATCAGCTTATGGCTGAGGAGACCGGGACAGCGCCAGAGGTGATGGCCGGTATGTCTTTCTTCCTATCTTTTGTTCATATTTGTATTATGAGTTTCCGTTTCTTTCTGCGTGAGTTATTAGGGCGTAGGAGATGCTAGGGGGAAAGTATTGTTAAGAGATCTTAGATGGGTAGAATCCAGTGGTGCATTCAAGAGAAAGAGATAGGATAGAGAAATCGCCAGACTAGGACGAGCAACCGTGATTCAGGGATTCAAAAATCATCAGTAGGAGCTCGGATTCTTTGAAGTTCGTTGCCTCGAATAGGGATAGTTGAGTCGCGTACCAGCTTTGCTGCCGGTAGACAATAGTTAGTGCTCTAAGTGGGGTAGAATTGGAAATTCTCGGATGCGGTGTTTGCTCTGGAAGGTGCTGCCTGATGCGGTTTGGATGATGGTTACTAGAGGGGTGCGATAAGGCGGTCCGGTATATTGAGGACTCCGGTGTATTTTTGGCTGATTGGAAGTTATTATTAGAGGACGGACGGAGTTCAAAGGATCTTGGTGATTCCATCAGTTCAGAGTGTCTTCGAGGCTTCATCTTCTTGGATCGGGTAATACTCCAGTTAGGGGACTGAGAGTGAATCCGAATGGGTATTAGTCAGTTTCGGGAAGGTTTGGGATTTGAATATCCTGTCATTCAGGTTCTGGGAACCGGGTTAGATCTTTTCTTGATCATTTATGGCATTGGATAGGGTTGAGGCGGTCCTGCTTTATGCGGTAGGCCAAGATACCCGGTGCGGGCCGAATGTAAGTCGTAGGCACGGAGGCTCGAAGGGAGCGGTAGGGTTGAGGCGGTAGGCCAACAAACCCTCAGAATTTCAACTCAGTAGTTGAATTGATTAGACATGTTGGTATTCTAACCCGAAGGGGGTGATATGGGTTAGATATGAGTGTCGTGCTGGTTGGCCGGTAGTGGTAGGTATGTTGTTGATGGTTTGAGTTGTCGTGATTCGTGTGTGGTTGTAGTTTTTGTATTGTATATTGTTCGTTGATGAGAGGAGCATCGATTAGGCCCTTCGAGTGGCGGAGGAAAGGGGATACCTGCAGGGTCGGAGTGTTTGACAACTGAAGTGACGACGGTAGTGTCGATCGGTCATCGGGAGCATTCCAGTCATGAGCTGAGGGCCGGGGAGGGCATATCAGACTCATAATGTGGGCTCAGAGGCAATCCAGACCTATGCTGAGGACCACGTGAGGGTGTTCCAGTCATAGTTTGTGGGCATAGAGATTGTATTATTATGTCTGTTGTAGGAGCGCGTTCGGATTGGACATATTGACGAGATTTGGGCGAGCTGTGCTCGGTTGTGTCGAATCATAGAAGTTTGAAGGAGATGCAAGGATAAATCCTTCGATTCCGAGTATGGTTATAGGCATGGGTTATGAATGTGGTGGTATTCCAATCTAGGGTATTCCATCATGGGGATGACCGGACCCTATGATTGATTGGACCTGATGTGTTTGGTATTCCAACCCGAGGGTTGATTGGGCCAAACATGCGTGAGGATACGAGGGTATACCATCCTAGGGATGACTGGACCCGTCGTAGGCATACCTGGTATTCCAGCCCGAGGCTGATTGGGCCAGGTATGAGCGTTTATGTGATATAGCTGGTTGTTCATAAGAGTTGCCCGGAAGCTGAAGGATGCATATCCTCTCAGCGCGGAACGGGACTAGATTCAGGAAGGGGACAAGATGAGTTTCCAATATTGCAAGTTACTCGGGTTATCGCCAGTTTTGGAAAGGGAAATATAGATTATTCCTGTGAGAGAGCCCAGTAAATTATAGTAGTATCTAACTTTCGCAAGTCACGAAAGTGTGTTCATGACAGGAAGGAGTTCTCCTTAGAAGGGACACGGTAGTAGCGCCTGAAGAGATTTGGGCTGGTTTGGGAGACCGGAGGCTGCAATGTAGGAGTGTTATCCGGAATTGTGTGCTGCAGTAGGCTTCGAGGACGAAGCCTAATTTAAGTGGGGGAGAGTTGTAACATCCCAAATTCAGGAATATAAGTTCGGGGTGCTATGTGTAAATAAAGGAGTAGACTCGACGAGTAGGTATCTTAACTCGTCGAGTCGGAGCGGGTTTTGGCCACGTGTTAAGTGACCAACTCGTCGAGTCGGCGGCGGGACTCGACGATTCAGTGCTGGGAAGAGAAAACCCTAATTTTAGGGTTTGCACCCTATTTAAAGGACCTTATGTCCTCACCCCAGCCTATTTGTTACCCCTTGAGAGTCAGTAAACCCTAAATCGTGTAAACCTCCATTTTTGAGTGATTGGAAGCTTTGGAAGAGGATTATAGTGAAGGAAACTTGTAGATCAAGAGGCTAGCATCAAGGAGTTCGTGTAGATCCAGAATCTACTTCATCTTGGGCACATTTCTGAGATAACAAGTCGTTACTTTGAGCTTTTCCCTTCTAGATCCATTCTTGGATGATGATTTGGGGCTATTTAGCATGTTTGGGATCCATTTCGGGTTTTGGGACTAGATCTGGGGTTGCAACTTCAGATCTAGACTTATCTTGGTCCAGGAAGGCATAAAGTATCAGTCCTTTAGCTTGTTTGTGAGCATTCTTGTCTTGAACCTTCTCTCTAGCTTGTATAGAGCCAAAATCACCTTGCATGCACGTAAAGTTGGAAACTTTACTTGTAAAACTAGCCTTAGGAGTCCAGATCTATGAGTTGGAAGCAGTGGGATGGACTGAAATCGTCTGAATGAGGATGACTTAAGTGAACTCGGCGAGTCTGTTCTTGGACTCGACGAGTCGGGTCGCAAACCCTAACCCATCTGGTTATAATGCGGATCAGTGAGTTGAGTGGACTCAGTGAGTTGGACAGGCTAGGACTCGGATTGAAGGGCTCGGCGAGTCATGGGGTGACTCGGCGAGTCGAGTCGCGAATTGTGGGGTTTCTGAGTTCATGAACTCGGCGAGTCACTAGGTTGACTCGGCGAGTAGGGTCAACCAGGAAGGTTAACTTTGACAAGGACTTTGACTTTGACCAAGAGTTGACTAGTTTGACTTCCAAGGGTATTCTGGTAAATTGGGCACTTGTTGATATGGTTTCATCAAGTGTTAGGTGGTGGAGTTCGTGGCCGTGAGCAGAGGATTTGATCTTATCTCTTCAGTTCAGCATTTCAAGGTGAGTTATCCTCACTATACTCAAGGGTCTAAGGCACCAAGGCCGGCCCTTTGATTTGTTATTTGAGATAGTTACTATTACGATATGTTATCTCGACATCCTGGTAGATAGGATGGTTATATGCTTGTATGATCGGTTAGATCTGTATCCTGTTAGATCGGATGTGGTTATGATTAGTGACCTTTAGTGGTGTGACTGTCTGTATGCTGGTAGGGGATTACCTGTTATAGGTGCACATGATTGAGCAGTAGTGGAGGGTATACCATCCCGAGGATGATAGGACCCTAGTATGTTGTTTCTATAGACTGCTATGTGATTATCTGATAGGTGCACAAGTTTATTAGTAGGTGGGCATTCCAACCCGATGGTTGTGGGCCAGGAGTATTCCATCCCGGTAGGATGATTGGACTCATAGTAGGTAGGGCATTCCAACCCGTTGGTTGAGGGCCTGGGGTATTCCATTCCGAGGGATGATTGGACCCATAGTAGTTGTTGTTATATGCGTAGGTGTATGGGCATTCCAACCGAATGGTTGTGGGCCGAGAGCATTCCATCCCGAGGATGAGTGGGCTCGTAGTATGTTGGCATTCCAACCCGATGGTTGAGGGCCAGGGGTATTCCAACCTGAGGGTTGACTGGACCCATATTATGTTGTTCATTGTTGTATGTGTATGGTTATGTGTGTATGGGTATTTTGGGGGTAACTCACTAAGCCTTCGAGCTTACATTTATCGATTATTGTTTCAAGTACATCAGGAGATCGTGGCAAGGCAAAGGCGTGATCGTACCGCTCCTCACTTTTCATGATTTTGTTTCTGGGATACTCTGATAATAAACTATTTGGAAACCTTTTTGTAATAACTAATGGAACTTGGGTTGTTTTTGAAAGTTTAAATTGGTTTGAAATTTATGGGTGTTACACTCGGGAACTTTAGTGGGTTATGGAGGATTAGGGTTTAGCCCCGTCGAAAATACCCGATACCTGAATTACCCGCCCGATTTTTTCGGGTATCGGGTAAATCAGGTCGGGTAAATCGGGTATCGAATAAATTTTTTCGGGTAATCGGGTAACCCAATTTTTTTTAGGTCGGGTAAAGGGTACGTTTGTTGGGTTTCGGGTATACCCGAATTACCCGAATTATTTTAAAAATTCTTTTTTTTTCGTAGAGCTTGTATTCTGTAGCAGATATTTGATCACGCTTAAACCAACTATCATTATTGTAAAACATGAATCTCTTTTATTATGACAATATGACACTAGCAATATTAAAAGTAATTGTTTATATATCATCATGTTATTTAAAACTTAACTGTTTTATAGATTATAGTTTTTATTGCAACTAACAAACTCATTATCTTGACGAAACTTCAGAACATGGCAAAAACTTATGGCTACAATTATCTTAAACATTTTAAACTTTTTAAATTAAGATCTTTAAGTATTTGTTTTTTTAACATTTTATTAGATTATATTAAGTTGTTAAAAAATTACTTGATATCTCAGGTATTATTGACTAAAAAATCTCAATGTACAAAGTTTGAGTAACTTTGTTTATGCCTCGTTTGTTTATATAAACAAAACTAATAAAGCACGGCGTATTTATTTCATTAAATTTATTTTCAGGTGAAATTCAAAAAAAAAAAATTATATATTTCGGGTAATACCCGAATTACCCAAACCTGGCCCGAACCCAAATTACCCAAACCCGAATTAACCGAATTTAATTTGGGTCGGGTAACGGGTATTTTTCTTAATATGAAAAACCCGAATTACCCGAAACCCGAAAAAATTTCCCGATCAACACCCCTATTAGGGTTTGAGTCTTGAAGGATTAAGACCTTAATGAAAAGGTGGTTGTTAAGCCGGAAGTAGTGGCACGCCGGGCTAAGAGCCACGACGTGATTGTGAGGTGTTCTCGACTATTTTGTCGATTAGCAACTCATGGCTTGAACTATAGAAGGTCACGAAGTGAATTACGTGGACCATTGAATTTTTGGACAAGTTGACTTTTAGTCAACTTAGGGTTTCATATTGTAGACTAAGGTTTCATCACTATTTAGGTTCAGTGGTGCATGTAGTTGATTCTATGTGATCTATAGTGCTTCAGCTTTGATAATGTGATTCTTCTCACTATACTTTGTAGGACACTTGGTGTCAGAATATACTAGTTATTCTTTGTGAATTGCATGAAAGACTATGGGTGGACCATAAAAACTGTATAAAAGACTATGGGGGACCATAGCAGGAAATATTACAGGAGGACTGTAGCAACAGAAGTGACTGTAAGACTATGGGTGGACCATAGCATTCACATGGTTTGAAATATACCCCTAGGGTTGGGCCCATTATTATGTTTGGTATGTGGGGTAACTCGCTAAGCTTTTTGTTTATAGTTTTAAGTTTAAATATTCCAGGTACTTCTGGTAGCAAAGGGAAGAGTCCGGCCTGATTGCATCGTATCACTGGAGATTCTGTACTATCTGTTTTTATGATTTTACTCTGATTTTTTTATTGGAATTTCAAACTCATATTTTGATTATCTTTTATTCGAATGGTGTTTGAACAATTTTATTATATTAAAAAATTAAAATTTTACTCTATATTTTGGGATGTTACATTTATCTTGCTTATTTGATCAAAGATCCTTATGTGTTAAATTTTGTATCTTTATTGCCTATTTTTGATTTAATATAGTCTATAGGACCAATCTGACTATGTTAGCTTGAATTATAACTATTTAATAACCATTAGATTGTTATGAATAGTGATTGACTAAATCATAAGGTTAGGTTAATAAAGTAATAAAATTTAATGTGTGTGAACTGTATTAGATCACCATTGTGATGCAACCAATTAATATTCAAGACCATTGAGATCAATCCATATTAAATCTTGCATGATACAAACTAAAAGTCATGATAATATGGATAGTTAATTACATGACCATTGTGTTAAATGTCCTTATCATCATCAGCGTTAGAATCAAACCAACAGGCTTAACCAAATTAGGAATCAGTGAATGACAACTAATATCCATTACACTTTGAAATCAATCATAACGAGGGGGGGGGGGTAATCGACTCTAAGTAAAAGTACATTTATCTATATGTTTTTGAATTCGTTTTATAGTTTTATTTAATTGGTTTCTTGTTCTTAGTTTCTTAGTTAAATAAATTCCCCCTTTTATTTTGTTGTTTTTAGTTTAACTAATAATCAGATTTTCTGAACTAAATCATACTCGTTCTCCTAGATTTCGACAACCCAATCTTACCAAAGCTATATTTTCATACTCTTAGGTATACTTTCCTAGTTGTATAATAGTCCCTAATATTGGTGAAATCAACTTATAAATTTAAGATTGGATTTTAGGTACGATTGTGCATATTTTAATAAGGCCTAATGATATAAAAGCCATTAACTTTGGAAAAAACGTTCGGTTTTAGAATTTTGCATATTTCTGGTTCATTAAAGTTTGAGGTCTATAATTTTTCTTTTTCAATTTTACCCTTTTTGTAGGTTTACCTGGTAAAACCAAACATTTCTGGCAAACTTAAAGGCTTTAATGAACCAAAAAAAAATGGTAAAATCAAATATTTCTATCAAACTTAAAGGCTTTAATGAGCCAGAAATACGCAAAAATGTAATAATGAAAAAAAAAAGTTGCAAACTTTCGACTTTAATGAACCGGAAATATGCAAAAGAGTAAAACCGAACATTTATGCCAAACTTAAGGGCTTTTTATGGAATTAGCCTTTTTAATAAAGGAAGCTTACGAAGGTTAATGGGTTATATCATAAAGGGAAGAACCAGATCCTATACCGGAAACACATCTAAACAACCGTTTTGAGAATCAAAAAGCTTTTTCGAGCCTAGAAGGCTAACTAGGAGTAGAAATTTGAAGGATCAGAAGCAAAATCACATATGATAGTTGGTTTGCTTTTCTGACCAAGTTCAACATATTTTTATGAATTCCTTCTATTTTCTATTTCAAGTTATGAGCTAAAAATGCTTTACTTTTGATTAGATGTAGATGAACCTTTAAAGTTTTCGTTTGGTTTCTATTTGGATATTTCGAGTTATTTAAATTATCTTTCTTGTTTGATCAAATATCCATACTTTTTAAAGTTTGTATCCATATTGCCTATTGTCAAGTTAATACAGTCTAGAGGATCAATATGTCTGTGTTAACTTAAAGCATAATTGTTTAGTTACCATATGACTGTGATGACTAATGATTGATCACATTAGAGGCTTAGGTTAACAAAGTAACGAACTTTAATATGTGTGAACTTCCTTAGATCACCATTTTGTGCAACCAATTGATATTCCGTTGAGATCAATCGAGATTGCATCTTGCATGATACAAACTAAAATACATGATAATAAGGATAGTTAATTTCATGACCAATGAATTAATGTTTTTAGACTCATTAGGGTTAGAATCAGACCAAGAGACTTAACCAAATTAGGAATCAACGAACCACAACTATCATCCATTGCACTTTGAAATCAACCATAATTGAAGAGGGTAATCAAGTCTAAGTAAAAAAGTACATTATTTATCTATTTCCAAATTAGTTGTTTTCAAGTTTCGTTTTGTTTTGCTTTGTTTTTTAGTTTAAATGCAAATTCCCCCTTTTATTATATTGTTTTTAGTTTAACTATCAATCAGATCTTCTGAACTGAATCATATCCTTTTCTCATAGATTTTGACAACCCGGTATTACCAACACTATATTGGCATACGATTAGGTACACTTGCCTAGTTGTGTAGTAGTCCCTAACATTGGTGAAATCGACTTATAAATTTAAGAATGTATTTTACACTTCCAGTTTTTGACGTTGTTGTCGTTGATGGATAATGGGTTATATAATAAAGTCAGATATATTGTCACTAACGCTTCATAAGCTTCCTTTATTAGCCCTTGAAACCTAACCCCCACCATTTAGTCCATTAAAGTGCTACGCAACAAAATTAAAATATATATAGAGAACATAAGGGATAGTTTCATAAAAGACCCTTAAATTTGCAAGTGGGAAGAATTTTTGTTGTTGTGTGAAAGGTCACATGTTCAAAACCCTCTCACCTCCTTTTCTTCCTACAAAAGTATTGAATTTTTAATTAATGGAAAACACGTTTGTTTTGGTCAAAAATTAGACAAGTACTAATCAACCAAATTTAATGAGAGGATGTGATGTTCAGATTGTGTAATAGCAAGTAGTAAAATAAAAGTGACTCGATGGTTTACAAGGAAAGCCCTTGATCCTTGCTAGGATCTCCGGCATAAAACCTTGGGAGGTGATAATGATCACCTGCCTTGATGATTTTATTGATATAAAGTAAAGATTACAATGAGTTCTTAGTAAGAATGAGTAGAGAATTTCGTAGAGTAAGCTTGAGCTAAAGAACCGTGTGTCGTGTGCAGATTACAAGTGTCAATTTATAGTCTAATTAGCCAACAAGATGTTCGATATTCCCGGGATCCTCTATGACCAGCTTCACGAACGTTATTTTACCAAGTATTCCGGGTATTTAGCATAGTTGAGATGATTCTTCGTTGAGAATTGGTCTTCCCCTGACTACTTCTGCACACGTGTTAGTTATAGACAAAATATGACCGTTATAAATATTGATAAAAATAATAACGGTAATTAACCAGGATCCTGATATGGCTGAGGATCCTAGATATTTGAGGATCCTGGATATAGTAAGGATCCTGGTCCCAACAACGTTGACATGGAATGTCACGTCAGTCTCACCCTAGATAAGTGCCAACGTGTCATGCCATGTCGCATGTGTTTTTAGCTCGACCTGCTAAAAGCTAAATATAACAAAAACTTGGCAAATATTTGGCATTTATGGACACAAAGTTTGACTTGGGAAAAAATCAACAATTTCTTGCAAATAGAAGGGTTTTTATGACAATATCCCATAACATAATGCAAAATATGTCTCATAGAATACCAAAGCTAAGATTGTACTAAACAACAATGTACTTTAACACACCCTTGCTAATCTTGACTCTAGAACATATCAAACTTATTCCATTTTCTACACAAATATCTTTGTTGATATAAAGGAAGTGATTTTGTGGAAATACTAGCATTTTGTTAATTCAAATCAAGTCATTTGTGTGATGGTCAAGCCACTAATGATTTTCCGTAACTCAGATACACAAGATACGAGCATTTAACTTTGGTATTCAGGTTTAATAATATCAATTTTTACATTTTATTTTTGGTTTTTTACTATTTTTGTTGCATAAGTAATAAAAATAACAAACTGACTTCTAAGAGTAACCAACTTTAGGTTTTGTACACATTTAGCCACTAAACTTATTTTTGTGTTCGGTATACCATTGAACTTGTTGAAATTGTTCGAAAAAAATACCAATATACCATGTAATAGTGTGTTTTGCCGAGTTTCCAACATTTTTTCCGGCCAAACACGAGGTTTGCGACTATTTTTGAATTTTTCAGTCATCTTCTCCAAACAACGTTTAATTTTCCGGCGTCTTTTTTCCAAAAATTACGAAAAAAAACTCTTGAAATTTAAAAGCATGCTCTTAAAAGTAAAAACAAAACCTTAAAATTTAATTCGTTTGAAAGGTAAAGACAAATGAATGGTGAGTTTATTTGTATTTCACTATGTTTGTAACTATTACATACGAAAATATATATAGAAGGGACTACAACTGAATCCTAAATACATGCGTAAGACTAGGTATGCATCTTGACTACATCTATTTCTACACAAGTGTTTGAACACGTGTATATGTATGTGAAAATGACCGTTATTACCCCTGCAAGCTCAAACGCGGGTCGAATTTGAAGCTTGTGTCTTAATGTCATCAAACGAACCTTGTGTAGAGGCTTTGTGAAGAGGTCAGCCAACTGCTCAACAGAGGAAACAAAGTTGATCGTTACTTCCTTGGCTTCAACTTGTTCTCTGATGAAGTGGAAATCTAGTGCAGTGTGCTTGGATCTTGTTTGAATTACCATATTCTTTGTCATAAAGACAACACTAAGGTTATTATTGGAAAATTAATTTAATTAATTTCCAAAAATGGATTTTCTCCATTTTTAGCACAAATTTTGGACTCTAAATATAATCAAAACGAGTTATTGATTATCTATTCGTGTTCTCCTCCGTGATATCTACGTTTCGATATATCACACGTCCAAAACGGATTAAAAATGAATGAGAAATTACTTGTCAAAGTAGAGCAATTGGAAGAGAAAATAAAAGAGTTAAGTGGGTTTAAAACTCATCCCACATTGGTGGGAGAATGAAAAGGAAATTGGTTTATAACTACAAGGACTAGCTACCTTTGTAAGACTTATTAGAACCAATGCTCTCTCTTGCGCGCGCACACAGGGGGGTGCAAATGCGAGCCAAATTGGCTTCGGGCTACTGAACTTGTGTGCGAGCGCGCGTCCTGCGGGCATGAATGCACCACCGGTCGACCAAAAAAATTCAAGGACCTTTTTTGCATTTTTTCCTTTTGGTTAACAGTTACAAAACCGAATTAAGAGCAATTAATCATAGATTTCGGTTTTGATTTCTTGATTAATTTTCTTATTTAATTGTGACAGTTACGATTTCGTTTTAATTGCATTAGTTACATTGGATAGTATATATACAGTGCATATGTGACTGATTCCATACACCGGATGAAACGAAATCATTCTCTTCCTCTCCTACGCTTCTGCTTCATCTTTTCTCTCCTGCTGCAACCAAGGTATCATCCGGGCCAAGTGAGGGTTCGGGCAATCTAGAAGAATTGCTTTCTACTGTTGTATCCTAGGAAACAAACACCCATATAGGGCGAATTTGTTTTAAGGAAACTGTGTTAAACACATGCCTCAGTCAAGAATTTTTTGGTTTTTGTTCTTTTGCATAGTTTTGGGTTATATTTTCCTAACAGTCTTAAAACAAATCGTTTGTGCGAAACGAACTTGGAAAAAAATGTTTCTGATTCGTCTTTAAGGGTTTATATAAACGAGTTTTTTTTCTCTACATAACAATTGCAGAATCTGTTTTCAGAAATCGTTTTCTAAGACATTTTCTACTTCTTTTGTTTTCTGTTTAAGTTTATTGCATCGATAATCTGTTACTGTTTTCAGAAATTGTTTTCTAAAACAATTTTCAGATTCTTTCTTTTGTTTCACAGTTTTTCAGAACCTGCTTTCTGGAAACAGACAATATTTAACAGTTTAGTGGTTACTGAATTTTAATCTTTAACAGTTTTATATTTGCTTCCTTTTGTAGCTTGACTACTGGTGAAGGTTCCCAACCACCAAAGCCTAATGGAACTCCTAATGCTCAAGGAGCTCCAATGATGACCATGCCGGTCAATCATACTGAGAAACCTGAGAAGTTCTCTGAACTGAACTTTAAGAGATGGCAGCAGAAGATGCTCTTCTATATTACCACTTTGAATCTTGCTAGATTCTTAACTAAAGAGGCTCCTCGGATGCCCGAAGGAGAAGGAGATGTGCAAGCTTTAACTACTATTGATGCTTGGAAACATTCTAATTTCTTGTGTAGGAATTATCTTCTTAATGGCCTTGTTGATTCACTTTATAATGTGTATTGTGTAACAAAGACAGCCAAAGAACTATGGGACTCATTGGACAAAAAGTATAAAACTGAAGATGCCAGGACAAAGAAATTTGTGGTTGCCCGATTTCTTGACTATAAAATGGTGGATGGCAAATTGTTATGTCCCAAGTCCAAGAACTACAAGTCCTCCTACATGACATACATGCCGAGGGTATGGGGTTGAATGAGCCTTTTTCTGTTGCTTCCATGATTGAGAAGCTACCCCCTAGTTGGGTTGATTTCAAGAATTACTTGAAACATAGGAGAAAGGAAATGTCCATTGAGGACCTTATTGTTCGCCTTCTAATTGAAGAGGACAATAAGATAGCTCAAAAGAGTAGTTATACCCCTACTTCTGAGAAAGCTAATGTGGTGGAGCATGGTCAAACTTCTGGAAAGAATAAATCTGGAAAAGGCAAATTCCAAAAGAAAGGCAAGGGTTCAAACTTGGGAGCCAAAGGTGGAATTTTTAAGAAAAAGTTTCAAGGAAACTGCCATAACTTTGACCAACGGGGTCATCGGGCTGCAAATTGCAAGCTTCCAAAGAAGGCTAAAGAGGCAAATATTGTGGAGAAGATAACCAAAGATGTGTCTGACATCGATCTTGCAGCGGTTATTTCTGAAGTTAATCTTGTGGAGTCCAATCCAAGGGAGTGGTGGATTGATACGGGAGCTACCCGTCATGTTTGCTCAAATAGAGAATGGTTCAGAAACTTCAAGGTTGTGGATAATGGTGACAAGCTGTTCATGGGAAACTCGGCCACTTCTGATATCCAAGGTGTTGGAAAGATTGTGTTGAAGATGACGTCGGGAAGAGAGCTGACGTTGAATGATGTGTTGTATGTACCCGGAATTCGTAAGAATCTTGTGTCGGGTTGGTTGTTGAACAAGCATGGTTTTCGCTTGGTGTTTAAGTCAGATAAATTTGTGTTAACCAAAAATGGTGTGTATGTGGGTAAGGGGTATGCTGATAGGGGTATATTCAAACTTTGTGTAATGGCTCTTAAGCCAAGTGACAATGATAATGAAATGAATAACTCTTCTACTTACTTGCTTGAGTCTTCAAATATATGGCATGCTAGATTAGGACATGTTAATTTTGATACTCTTCATCGTTTAATTAAACTCAATCACATACCACACTTTCACATTGACTCAAAATACAAATGTAACACTTGTGTTGAATCGAAATTAACACGCCAATCTTTCAAGTCCATTCAAAGGACAACCGAACCACTTGGATTAATTCACACCGATGTGTGTGACATGAAATCAATTCCATCTAAAGGTGGAAATAAGTACTTTATTACTTTTATTGATGATTGCACTAAATTATGCTATGTCTATTTACTTAAAAGTAAAGATGAGGCTATAGAGAAGTTTAAAGTGTATAAAAGTGAAGTTGAGAATCAACTTAATAAGAAAATTAAAGTACTAAGAAGTGACCGTGGAGGTGAATATGTATCACCGTTTGAGGAATTCTGTGCAACTCATGGTATCATACATGAGTTTACTGCACCTTATTCACCACAACAAAATGGTATGGCAGAAAGGAAAAATCGGACCTTAAAGGAAATGATGAATGCCATGTTGTTAAGTTCTGGGCTGCCTCCCTCAATGTCGGGGGAAGCTATACTTTCAGCTAACTACCTTTTAAATAAGGTCCCACGAAAGAAATCGGATAAAACACCATACGAGTTATGGTCAGGTATAAAACCATCCTACAAATACCTTCGAGTGTGGGGGTGCCTTGCAAAGGTCGTGGTACCTGCACCCAAGGTGGTGAAGATAGGACCCAAGACTGTTGATTGCATATTTGTTGGATATGCACAAAACAGTAGTGCATATCGATTTCTTGTACATGACTCAAAAATTCCAGAAATTCACAAAGGCACAATAATGGAGTCAAGAAATGCATCATTCTTTGAGAATGTGTTTCCATGTCTTCATAAGGTTGAGACAAATGCTTCAAAGTTAATTGAGCACAATGAATCCTCTTATGAAGAAGAAATAGAGGAAGAAACAGAGCCCCGTAGAAGTAAAAGGGCACGAGTGGAGAAGTCGTTTGGAGATGATTTCTACACTTACATGGTTGAAAGAGAGCCTCAAACTTTCAAAGAGGCAGTCACCTCCTCAGAAGGACCTCAATGGAAAGAGGCAATTAAAAGCGAAATGGATTCAATCTTGCAAAACCATACATGGGAGCTAGTGGATTTACCTCAAGGTTGCAAACCACTAGGCTATAAATGGATTTTCAAGAAGAAAATGAAAGCGGATGGAACCATTGACAAGTACAAGGCAAGACTAGTAATTAAAGGCTATAGACAGAAAAGTGGCCTTGATTATTTTGATACGTACTCTCCTGTCACACGTATTACATCCATTAGATTGGTACTTGCAATCGCTTCTATAAGAAATCTTGAAGTACATCAAATGGATGTTAAAACAACTTTTTTAAATGGGGATTTAGAAGAAGAAATCTACATGGAACAACCAGAAGGGTATGTTGCCCAAGGAAAAGAATCAAAGGTTTGCAAACTAGTGAAGTCATTATATGGGTTGAAACAAGCCCCAAAAAAATGGCATCAAAAGTTTGACCATGTGATGTTGGAAAATGGATACAAGATTAATGAATGTGACAAGTGTGTTTATGTTAAAAACACAAGTGAGGGTTATGTTATCTTGTGCCTTTATGTTGATGATATGCTTATTGTTGGGAGCAACGATAAAATGGTTCAATCAACAAAGAACATGCTAAAGGCAAGATTCGACATGAAAGATATGGGTCTGGCAGACGTCATCCTTGGTGTGAAAATCACAAGGACTGAAAATGGACTTACTTTGAATCAAACCCATTATGTGGATAAAATTCTTGAGAAGTTCAACTCTGGTGATACTACTGTAGCTAGGACACCAATTGATACAAGTCATCATCTAAGTAAAAATAGAGGTGAAGGGCTTGCACAAGTCGAATATGCAAGAATCATTGGTAGTTTGATGTACCTTATGAGTTGTACTAGAACCGACTTAGCTTTTGCAATAAGTAGACTAAGTAGATATACCAGTAATCCAAGTGCTGAACACTGGAAGAGTATTAAAAGAGTATTACAATACTTAAGGTACACTAGCAATTAATTTGTTGTACTATACAAGATATCCCAAGGTCATAGAAGGGTATAGTGATGCAAATTGGATATCTGACATTAAAGACTCCAAGTCAACCAGCGGGTTTTTGTTCACACTTGGAGGTGGAGCTATATCGTGGAAATCTTCAAAACAAACAGTTATAGTTAGATCCACCATGGAATCTGAATTTATAGCACTTGATAAAAGTGGAGAAGAAGCTGAATGGCTACGACAATTTTTGGAAGATATACCAGGTTGGCCTAAACCAGTTTCTGCAATCTCAATCCATTGCGATAGTCAATCGGCAATTGGATGACCGCAAAGTGCTATGTATAATGGTAAGTCTCGACACATCCTTCGAAGACACAACATCATTCGACAACTACTCTCAACAGGAGTTATCTCAACTGACTACATAAGGTCCAAGGATAACATTGCGGATCTGCTAACCAAAGGGTTAAACAGGGAGTTAGTTGCAAAATCGTCAAAAGGAATGGGATTAAAACCCATGAACGAATAAGTTATTGCGAAGGAAAACCTAACCTAGTTGACTGGAGATCCCAAGATCTAGGTTCAATGGGACAACCTACTTGCATATAACATATGTGGATCACTGTGGGGGTCAACCCCAACCCATTCCTATAAATAATAGTGATGCAGGTTAAGCTTATAGTAGTTGGTGATAAGTTGGAAATCATCAAGCTTTCGATTTTAATGATTAGGATATAATCACCTATGTGAGAGAGAAGTGGGGTCGCTTCAAAGGGAATTGAATGGGCAAGTTCCTAAGAGCTCTTACAGAACCAGACAAGTGTCCACGACCAAAACGGACACATCCATGAGAACCTAACTAGGTCAGGGAGAATCATGTGACACATGTATTGATTATTTACACAAATGGCAGAACAGTTCAAGGACATCGAGTCTACTGGTCCGCTAGTAAAATAAATATGTATCTTAAGGGAAGGTTCAAAGGGTCATACCTACCTATCCTGTGCATGATTCAACTGCTGGATTTTACCTAAAGCAGCTTGGAATTGCGGATGCTGAAGCAATTTTCATTCATGTGGGGGATTGTTGGAAAATTAATTTAATTAATTTCCAAAAATGGATTTTCTCCATTTTTGAGCACAAATTTTGGACTCTAAATATAATCAAAACGAGTTATTGATTATATATTCGTGTTCTCCTCCGTGATATCTACATTTCGATATATCACACGTCCAAAACGGATTAAAAATGAATGTGAAATTACTTGTCAAAGTAGAGCAATTGGAAGAGAAAATAAAAGAGTTAAGTGGGTTTAAAACTCATCCCACATTGGTGGGAGAATGAAAAGGAAATTGGTTTATAACTACAAAGACTAGCTACCTTTGTAAGACTTATTAGAACCAAGGCTCTCTCTTGCGCGCGCACGCAGGGGGGTGCAAATGCGAGCCAAATTGGCTTCGGGCTACTGAACTTGTGTGCGAGCGCGCGTCCTGCGGCACGAATGCACCACCGGTCGACCAGAAAAGTTCAAGGACCTTTTTTGCATTTTTTCCTTTTGGTTAACAGTTACAAAACCGAATTAAGAGCAATTAATCATAGATTTCGGTTTTGATTTCTTGATTAATTTTCTTATTTAATTGTGACAGTTACGATTTCCTTTTAATTGCATCGGTTACATTGGATAGTATATATACAGTGCATATGTGACTGATTCCATAGACCGGATGAAACGAAATCATTCTCTTCCTCTCCTACGCTTCTGCTTCATCTTTTCTCTCCTGCTGCAACCAAGGTATCATCCGGGCCAAGTGAGGGTTCGGGCAATCTAGAAGAATTGCTTTCTACTGTTGTATCCTGGGAAACAAACACCCATATAAGGCGAATTTGTTTTAAGGAAACTGTGTTAAACACAAGCCTCAGTCAAGAATTTTTTGGGTTTTGTTCTTTCGCACAGTTTTGGGTTATATTTTCCTAACATTTATCACACATGATTAAGGGAGGACGTGGAAGTGGTGCTCGTAACTCAGATAATAGTTGTTTAATCCAAATTAACTCTGCAGCAGTATACACTAAGGAGCGGTGTTCTGCTTCAGTGTTTGAACGAGCAACAACCCGTTGCTTCCTGGAAGTCCAACTAATTAGATTGGGTCCATGAAAGATGGCATAACCATATTGTGATCTACTATCATCTTTTTCTGATATCCATCCTGCATCTGATTAGGCAAAAAGAGAAGGTGTGTGTGTCGGCTTAAAATGAAGGCATTGGTTGATGGTACCTTTGAGATATCTAAGTATTCTTTTGACAGTGTCACACCCCCAAACCAGAATGGCGGAAACGTCTGGGGGTGGATGACTTCCATGTACAATATCATAACAATTGAATAAGAGTGATCAAAGTCATACAACCATCATATTGATAATTTATAAGTTTACATTGTATTCAAATCGTTGTTTGTTTGATGGCAAATACAAATGACAAACGCGGGTTGAATTTGAAGCTTGTGTCTTAATGTCATCAAAAGATCCTTGTGTAGGGGCTTTGTGAAGAGGTCAGCCAACTGCTCAACAGAGGAAATAGAGTTGATCGTTACTTTCTTGGCTTCAACTTGTTCTCTAATGAAGTGGAAATCTAGTGCGGTGTGCTTGGATCTTGTTCGAATTACCGACTTCTTTGTCATAAAGACAACACCAAGGTTATCACACAGGATTAAAGGAGGATGTAGAAGTGGTGCTTGTAACTCAGATAATAGTTGTTTAATCCAAATTAACTCTGCAGTAGTATAGGCTAAGGAGCGGTGTTCTGCTTTAGTGTTTGAACGAGCAACAACATGTTGCTTCCTGGAAGTCCAACTAATCAGATTGGGTCCATGAAAGATTTCATAACCATATTGTGATCTACTATCATCTTTGTCTGATATCCATCCTGCATCTGATTAGGTAAGAAGAGAAGGCGTGTGTGTTGGCTTAAAATGAAGGCATTGGTTGATGGCACCTTTGAGATATCTAAGTATTCTTTTGACAGTGTCACGCCCCCAAACCAGAATGGTGGAAACGTTTGGGGGTGGATGACTTTCATTTACAGTATCATAACAATTGAATAAGAGTGATCAAATCCATACAACCATCATATTGATAATTTATAAGTTTACATTGTATTCAAATTGTTGTTTGTTTGATGCCAAATACAAATGACAAAAATATATGACGTGACGTTGCTACGCCCATCTTCAAAACCTTTTTGATTACCTGTTCACTGATTTCTTGAGAATACAAGTGATTTTGAAAAGTGTCAACAATTAAGTTGGTGAGTTTATAAGCGTTTTGTATGGGAGAAATCGGTAGCTTTTCCTTGAAAAATGATAGAGTGTGCTTTCAGAAAATCCAATATTTTCTTTAAAAATGAACTGTCAGTCTTAAACCCAAGACCAAAAATGAAAGTAGTGTTGTACTAGAGAATAGTAGTATGAAGTTTCATCTTGATATAAAACTACTTGAATGTATGTTATCCCCATAAACCAAATGTATTGTTAATACCCCATGTGAGTTATTATAACCATGCTAACGACTAGTTGGCCTGTTACGGCGTTCTTCAGGCGTCAGAATGTAAGACATTTGTCACCCCAGACCTGACGGTCTAACTGTAGCTAATAGTTTAGGTGCGGGTTTGTCAGTCCTGTATAGATCTATACACAAGTGTCACCCTCTCTTACCGAGACTCTGGTTACAATACATAACTTTTGTAGGTACCCTGGTTGGTACGTGAAGACGATGTCTCAATAAATATGTATTAACGGTTTATGTGTAGTGTAGTGAAAACCCCTTTTTGTAAGTGGAAAATATTACCTTTCCATAGTAATTCTGTAGTGTTAAATAATTATACCTTTAAATAATTATTTGTTTCGTCCGAGATGATAAAGTAGTATTTATGATTTCCAAACCATACCAATTATAGTTTATTATGAATGTTTGGTTAAACCTATTTATATAATCATTTATTTAAATACATAGTAGTTGACTCGTCTAGATGTTTTTAAACGATTTTATCATGAAATCTTACATCTGACACATGTATGGGAACATTTGCTAAGAAAAAGTCAATTTCTAGTTTTTAACGGTATTTACTGGGAAAAAATGACATTATAAGACTTGTTTCTAACCTTTTTGGGATTTTACCTCAAAATAGTTTCATATGTTGTAAAACCATATTTTTGATCATAAAAGTCTTAAAATCCTTGTAACTTTGTGGTTTTAACCTTTTTCTAAAGAACATATAACTTGTTTATGTTTGTTTTTCCTAGTTTTATATCATTAAAACTAGCATACCACAAATAAATGTTCTAAAAACTAGAAATTCTCATATTTCTTGCAAATAATGCTTCATATTCAACATAGAAATAAAACATGAAAACTTTTGTGTTATAAACCAAACTTTACTTGTATCCCTCCCCCCCCAAAAAAAACATGAAAAACTCGAAAATATGGGGGTATGAACTCACTTTGAGTGTGGTTGTGGTTGGATAAAGAGATGATTGTGAAGATATTTGAGCCAAGAACACTTGAAGGTGGTTGAAGAACTCTTTGAAGGTAGTATTATCCTAAGAGTTTTTAACACATGATAATCTGTGTAAATGAGATGAAACTAGCGGTGTCTCGTAAAAGCATTTTGGCCCTCCCCAACGATGATTTCGTTGATCAGGGGATCCTCTCTTAGGAGGAGTCCTGCTCTTTTGGTGATGACGATATCGAGTCTCTAAGACTCGCTGGAGCCTTTCCTTCCGGAGTCGTTTTCAGACCCTTTGATCCCTTTATTCAGTTGGGCTTTGTCTCTCCCACTTGGGTGTGCTTTCCTGAGTACCCCTTCTCTTTTGGTTTGAGGTATCCTTTCACGGGAATAATCTCTGAATTCTTTAAGTTGACCAGGATTTCGTATATCCAGGCCATGCCTTTTATTTGGAGGATCCTTTATAGGATCGATCAAATAAATCAGTTGAAAGCCATAAATATAGGCTTCTCTGAGCTGGCCTGTGTATACGATCTTACAACTTTCGGAAACTCCTGATTCTTCCATAAGGTCAAAACCTACAAGTCTCCTTTAATCCTAAAAACCAAGCATAACGATGGGGCTTGGAAAGGAAGATACTTCTTCGTGAGACGTGACTCTATTCCCGGCAGGGATCTCTTGCCCCTGGATTGGGTTAAGAAGGGTAGGATTTTAATATTTTCCTTTGGGATCCTGAAATCTTATGCTTATTTTGTTTTTTTTATTACAGGTTTCAAGTTTGGAGAGCTTGTTGTCACTGCTGAGGATCTTCCACCATAACTTTTATGGATACAAGTACACATCTTTTTACTTTCTGGCTTCAAGTAGTTGCCTTAGGATCCTTGATCTTATTAGGATCCTTATGTTCTATGCAGGTTCCATGATCGTTCGCTCCAGTGCTCGCTTCGCTCTAGCTGACCTCGAGGATGATATGACCAGTGGCCTGGTCAGAATCAAGCATAAAAAGTCTTCTGCTCCAGTTCCTCCAAATAAAGCCCAGCTCGACCTGGTTGTAAGGACTCCGGGATCCCGAAAGAGAAAGACTTTTGAGGCCACAAATTTCAGTCTAGAGGGCCTCAATCTTGAGGATGCTCTTGGGAAGCTGACCTCTTTTTCCCAGACTGTAAGTTTCCTGCATGAAATAATTTATTTTTCATACCTCTTTTCTTCCTTTGCTGATCTTTGTGTTTCTTCCAGATCTGCACTCATATTTCTCAATGCACGAACAATCTTAGGATCCGGGCTGAGAAAGCCCAGTACGCTCTAAAGGAGCAAGAGAAAATATGGAAGGCCACCAACGGAGATCTTCTCCAGAGGGTAGAGCTGTTAAGCAAGCAGAAGGCTGAGAAAGAGGAGGAGCACCTTGCAGACCTTGAGGAGGTGATAACGGATGCGAAGGCGAGTACTGTTGTGGTTATCCTGGAGGCCAAGATCAATCTGGCTGTGATCTTGAACATTCAGGATCTTGGGACGTGATAGGATGGCGTGAGGCATTAGCCAAGCTAACCGGAAAGCCTGCCACCGTCGCTGAGGATCCTGTAGTACGGCCAGGAGGGGAGGAAGAGGAGAAGAAGAAGGAGAAGGCCGATGATGACCAGGTTAAGGACTAGGCCTTTTAGGTGATTAGGGCAGTATAATCTTTTGATATTAATGCACTACTTTTTTAAGGCTGTAGGCCTCTTTGTTTTTTAATATAATGGTTGATTTTCTTTTCGTCTTTCTCTGTTTCCTGCATAACACAATACTAAGGTCTTTTCATGTTTAGGATCCTAAAAAAACAAATTGGGTCAATAATGATTAGTCAAACAATAAGAGGCTTTGTTAAACAATCTAAAAGTTTCTTTTACAAGTTTATTGATTATCTTGTAACTCATAAAAGTTTCTGATACGCTTTTGGAACTTCTGTGAAAATAGCGAATGACCCCGAAAGTTCATATGTTAGCAATTAATTCAGGATCCTGGAAAGTTCAGGATTCTTGATTTTAAAACTTCAAAATTAAGGAATGATAGAACCTGATTGTCTTCGGGTTTCTCCTTAAGTCTTTGAGAGTTTACTGAGGGTAAATTCCAACTTAGGAGAGAACTTTGGTTCAACGTTAGGAACGAGGTCCCTTACCAACAAAGGTTGATGAGGATCCTTAAGGGTAAGGATCCCTACCGTCAGAGATCCTAAAGAGTTTAGATATTGTAAAGGAAATTTCTCCTTAGTATAACTTGTTTAGATTATAGACTTAGACAAAATAGATAACATGTTAATGTTATATTCTGGGGAGGATCCCCACTTATGATATAATTCATTGGGTAGGTAACATGAAAATGTTACAATATGGCCGTATTTCCCGGGGAACATTCCCAACATGTGTCAACATGAAGATGTTATAGGTCTCGTGTAATTCCTGGGGCGAAATCCCAATCTTTGATAACATGAAAATGTTATAAACCTTAAGTAGTTACTGGGGTAAAATCCCGATAACATGAAAATGTTATAAGCCTTAAGTAATCACTGGGGTAGGATCCCGACTTCTGGATAACATGAAAATGTTATAAACCATAAGGATCTCAACTTGTGTTCAAAGATAAGAGGGTTTCCAAGCCACTGAATCGTGAAATGATCCCCTTATCCGTATCCCACAGTTAGATAACATGCGTCCAAGCGAGGTGTATAGACCTTAGTTCGTGTGAAAGAGGTAATTAGCTCTTTAAACCTTAGAGGGGATTAAGTACCCTTAGGCGTAGGAGAGATGATCAGTCTCTAGCTTGTGTACATGATAGTTTAGGGATGATATTGTTAAATATAATGAGGTTTACCAAGTATTGAGATCTTTGTGTGTCAAGATCCTTGTGCATTGGGGTGTTCAAACTTGAGGATCCAGTCGTTCCGGGATCTTCTCTTGTGAGGATCCCGACGTTTTAGGATCTCAACTCTCGAGGATCCTTAACCATATGTTGTTCTGCATAGCAAACGTTAGCTAAGGGTGGGCGTTAGTCTAACTAACGCCCCTCCGATGCTTAAGTTAGTAATGTATCCGAGGAGAAAATCAGTAATAATAAAAGTTTTTAAGGTAAAGGACATGTGTACCTTGGTTTTGTTGTGGATCATTCGATACTACTTACATTTTGTATGATTTAAGGTGTACAACGTTCCAGGATCTTGGCAGAACGTCTCCTTCGAGTGTCGCTAGCCAGTATGCTCATTTTCCTGCTTCAGCATCTATAAGATATGGTCCTTCCCATTTGGGAGCTAATTTTCCTGCACTAGGATCCTTGGTGTTTTGGAATGTTTTCCTTAATACCAAGTCTCCTATTTGAAACCTTCTTACCCTTATATTCCTATTGTAAGCATTGGTGATTCTTTGTTGGTGAGCACCAATGCATATTTTGGAAAGATCCCTAAGCTCGTCAATAGTATCGAGATCCTCTACTAGGATCTTGTTATTATTCTCTTGGTCTTGCAGCAAGTATCTTGCCGTCGGGATCACTACTTCAGTAGGGATTACTGCTTCTGTCCCAAACACCAAGGAATAGGGGGTCTGACCTGTGGCCACTTTGGAGGTGGTTCTATCTGCCCATAAAACGAAAGGAAGTTCTTCTGCCCATTTTCCCTTCTTTTTGTCCAGCCTTTTCTTCAAATTGTTAATAATGATTTTGTTGCTGGACTCCGCTTGACCATTAGCTTGGGGATGAACAGGAGTGGACATTATCATTTTGATCCCCCGGATTGTGCAAAAGTCTCTTGTTCTTTTGCTAATAAATTGGGATCCATTGTCGCATATGATCTCAGCCGGGAACCAAACCTGGTCAAGATATTACGTTTAATGAACGATACTACCTCTTTGTCTCTTACCTGGGCGAAATCTTCAGGTTTGATCCATTTGGAGAAGTAATCAGTCATCACCAACATGCAGACTTTTCCTCCTGGGGCTACAGACAATTTTCCTACAATATCCATCCCCCATTTCATGAATGGCCATAGGGAGATAATAGGATGTAGAAGTTCTGCCGATTGGTGCAGGATGTTGTTGTGTCTTTGGCAAGCATCACATTTTTTAGCATGTAGGAAAGAGTCTTTCTTCATGGTTGGCCAGTAGTATTCTGTTCTCAGTATTTTGGAGGATAAGGATCTGCCCCCGGTGTGATTTCCACAATCTCCTTCGTGTATATCCTTTAAGACTTCTGCAGCTTCAGAATCTTCCAAGCATCTTTGGTATGGACCTGCGATAGATTTTTTGTAAAGTTTACCTTCGATTAACACGAATCTTAAGACTCTCGTCCTGAATGCTCTTTCACTTTTTTCTCCTGTCGGGATTGTGCCATTTTGGAGATATTCTATAATGGGTTGGGTCCGTGATTGCAGACTTCTTTGAGGATCATGTTTGTCGGGATCTCTTTGAGAAAGGATCCTAGGGTCAGGATCTTCAATAGCTGCTATGCTTGTCGGACGCTTAGGATCTTCTGACTTGTCGGAGAGGGTTTCTATGGCTGGGTTTATTATGTGAGTTATAGAAATCTTCGTCTCTGGTGGGATCCTAAGGGAGGATCCTAAATTTGCTAGTGCATCTGCTTCTGTGTTTTCCTCTCTGGGAACTTGGGTTAGGCTAAAGTTTTAGAATTCAGAAGCTAATTTTTTGAGGATCTCTAGGTATAATGCTAATTTTTCACCTTTCACTGCATAATGTCCATTGTAGTGGTTGGTTAGTAGTAAATAATCAACAAATACCTGAAGATCCTTGATTTGAAGATCCTTAGCTAATTGTAGTCCCATGATGAGTGCTTCATATTCTGCTTCGTTGTTAGTACTGTTGAATTCACAAATAACTGCCTGGGGTATGACATCCCCCTGTGGCGACTTTAGTATGATCCCAAGGCTTGTTCCTTTCTGATTTGAAGCTCCATCTGTGAACAACGTCCATTTTCCTAAGTGTTCATCTTCTAGGAGTCACTTGGCTTCCATGTCTATTTCGTTTTGTAGATCATCAACCACAAAGTCCGCTAATGCTTGTGATTTTATGGCGGATCTTGGTTCGTATCTGATGTCAAATGTGCTTAATTGTACCGACCATTTTGCCATCCTTCCTGACATTTCTGGTTTTCTAATGACATTCTTTATAGGATAGTTAGTTTTTACATGTATAGTGTGTGTTCCAAAGTAGTGTCTTAATTTGGTAGAAGCAGTTACTAAGGAAATAATTAATTTTTCGAGATGAGAGTACCTGGTTTCAGGATCCAGGAGACTTTTACTTACATAGTAGATAGGATGTTGCTCCCCGTTAAGATCCTTGACCAGAACAGCACTTACCGCGTCTGGGGATACTGAGAGATAGAGGATAAGTGGTTCTCTATCTATAGGTTTCACCAATAGTGGAGTAGAGCTTAGGTATTTTTTGAGTTCCTGGAAGGCTTTCTCGTGTTCCTCTTTCCACTCAAATTTCTTGTTCTTTTTCATGGTATCGTAAAAGGGCTTGCACCTTTTTGAGGATCTTGAAATGAACCTGTTGAGTGCTGCTACTCTTCCGGTTAGCCTCTGGATGTCCTTTATTGGAGACGGGGATCTTAGCTCCATGATTGCTTTTATTTGTTTTGGGCTTGCTTCTATCCCTCTTTTGGTTACCATGTACCCGAGGAACTTGTCTGATTTCATTCCAAAGTGACATTTGAGTGGGTTCAGTTTCATATTGTACTCGTCCAGGATATCAAATACTTCCTTGAGGTCTCTAAGGTGATCTTGGGCTTTCTTCGACTTCACTACCATGTCGTCGATATAAACTTCCATGGTGCCCCCCAGTTTGTCTTTGAACATCCGATTTACCAATCATTCATATGTCGCACCTGCATTTTTGAGACCAAAGGCATTGCGATGTAACAATATATGCAGGTTGGTGTTATAAACGTAGTATCTTCTTGGTCTGATGGTTCCATTTGGATTTGTTGGAATCCTGCTGAAGCATCCATGAAGGTCAGGAGTTCATGGGCAGCCGTCGCATCTATCATAGAGTCAATATGTGGTAGAGGGAAAGGATCCATAGGACAAGCCTTGTTGAGATCCGTGTAATCTACACACTCTCCATTTTCCGTTTTTCTTTTGTACGACAACCACGTTAGCTAGCCATCTTGGGAATTTTACTTCCTTGATCATTCCTGTTTTGAGGAGCTTCTCTACTTCCTCTTGGATGATTTGATTCCTTTCGGGTGCAAATTTCCTTCTTTTTTGGTGTATTGGCCTGAAAGAAGGATCAATATTAAGTTTATGAGTAATGATACTCTTGTCTATACCTTTCATATCCTCATGTTTCCATGCGAATGTCTTGCTTCTGGTTCTTAATAAATTCAATAGATCCTGCTCGATCTGCTCTAGCATTGAGGATCCTATGAGGATTTTAGCTTCAGGATCCTCGATGCCGAGGGGCACTTCCTTTACGTCTTGTTCCTTTGTCTCTAGAACATGTCGTGCCCCTGCCTTAATTGCTATGCTTGTTGGGGTTTTGTCGTAGATTTCATAGAGTTTTTGTAGCATCCTTTCGATTCTTATTGATCTCCCATGATCTTTACCGTCCCCCATGGAGTGGGCATCTTCACACACTGTTGTGTAACATCCAGATTTTCAGGGGCATTATTGTGTATGTTAATCTTGAGATTTAAGGAGGGACTCGACGAGTTGAGGGACCAACTCGCCGAGTCGAGTCGAGTTGCTCGCGTGGATTTAATGAATGGACTCGACGAGTCAGAGGAGGGACTCGCCGAGTAGGTGCTGGGCAGAGAAACCCTAATTTCCCGGGTTTGGGACCTATTTAAAGGCATTTATAGCCTCATTTGCGGCTACCTTCCCCTGAGAGCAAACCCTAATTGCTATTGGAGCTAGAGAGTGAGAGAGAAGCTCATATTGTGGTTCTTGGTGCATTTCTATGAAGAAGGACGAAGAGCTTCATGATGGGGAAGAAAGGAAGGCAGTGGATCTGTGGTATTGAGTGTTTCAGCTGCTAAGAGAAGGTACAAAGTCCTCATCTTGTTCATTCCTTGTACTAGATCTCATTTTGGGAGTTTTAGGGCTTTGCTTCCATCCTTTTGAATCTATGAGTCGAATGAGACCTAGTTGTGGTTGGAAACCTCAGATCTGGACCTCCTAAGTTCCTTAGAGTCTAGATGTCTCAGCTTTAGTGGTCCAAATGAGGGTTGATGAGCAAAAACCTTCATGAAGATCATGTATTGGCGTTTTGAAGCAATAGCATCATGTATGAACGTAAAGATCGAAGCTTTACGTAATTATTGAGCCTTGGGATGATAGATCTATAGTTTAGAGTGATGGATCTGGTTGAAATCGTCTGAATGAGAAATCAGATCAAAGGGACTCGCCGAGTCCATGACCTGACTCGACGAGTCGGCGAGGGTTTGTCCCGATGGATTGATTGTGCGATAACTCGGCGAGTTGGGGGTCAACTCGACGAGTTGAGCTGGACTTTTGAGACTTCTGAGGATACGAGGGGACTCGACGAGTCGCAGGAGTGCACTCGACGAGTCGGGTCAAACTTTGACTGTTGACTCAAGTTTGACTTCTGTTGACTTTGGGGTTTTGGTCAACATATGTGATAGAGACCTTGGAGGGGTAAAATGGTCTTTTACCCACTTTAAAGAGTAAGAAAGAGAAAGAACCGCCTTCGATTATCTGAGTCGTGAACAGAGTATTAATAAGAGATATTCATCCTTTGTGTTAGGAGGAGGCTAGTTCGAGATCCTAGCGCGAGGTTATTTGCTCACCTGCTAGCCGAGGTGAGTCTTCTCACTATACATTACCTAGAGTGGTAACTATGTGCAGACCGGAGGGTCTTATGTGTTATGTGTATGTCTGAGTTTATGTGATTGTGATACACTGCATTATTTCTATGTGATTCATGTCGTGTATGTTCCAGAGTTTACAGAGTTAGAACCGGAAGGTTCACAGAGTTATGACCAGAGGGTCCACAGAGTTACGACCGGAGGGTCCACAGAGTTAGGACCGGAGGGTCCACAGAGTTACAGCCTCGAGTGGCTAATATGTGTTATATGTGGTATTTTGGGGAACTCACTAAGCTTCGTGCTTACCGTGTTATGTGTTATGTGTTTCAGGTATCTCAGAGGATCGCGGGAAGGCACCGGCTTGATTGTACACACCAGAGAAAGAGTTATGTTTTGAGGATCCTGGGTTATTAATGGAGTTGTGTTTTGTAATTTGAATAAACGAGATTTCTATACAACATGTTATGAAAAGTATGCGATTTTAAAATGAAAAAATTGTTTGAAAAATTACGGTGTTACATGATGGTATGTTGATGGAACCGCTTTCATCTCGTGGATCCATGGTCTACCTAGTATCACAATATAAGAAGACATGGTCTCAATAAGACATAAATTTTGTATGGAATTTACCCCTTCTATGTATATTGGTAGCTTTATTTCTCCAACTGTGTGTTTTGTTTCCTCGCTAAATCCTTTGAGGACTGAGGATTTTCTGACTATCTCCGATTCTGGGATTTTCATTCTTTTCAACGCGTCTAGGATTACGATATTGACCGAGGATCCTCCGTCAACGAGGATCCTTTTGACGAAATGGTTGACCATATATAGCGTTATCACGAGCCCGTCATGATGTGGATCCTAAATTCCTTCCTTGTCCATCTCGTCAAATGTAATTTCTTTTTCGTTGCAAACATGGTATTCTTTTGTGGCCTATCCTCCTTTTCTATTTTGGAGACCTCGGCATGTCTTTTAGCCTGAGAATAAGAGGTACAACAGATATTAGATCCGCCTGAGATAATGTTAATTGTCTTAGCGTCAGCGGGTGGAGATCCTGGTTTCTCCAGGATCCTGTGATCATCCTGGCTGTTTTCCTTGGATTTTTCTCTTTTTCTCCTGAGGATCTCTTTGAGGTGTCCTTTGCTAAGGAGGTAGCTTATTTCTTTTCATAGAGCTATGCAGTCCTCCGTCATCTGGCCAAAGTCTTCATGGTAAGCACACCATTTGGACATGTCTTTCCAAGCGGTGGACTTGTTATCTATCTTTGGGCATCTTGCTTTATCTCCAAGATCCTTCATAACATGAATTACCCTTGAAACATCAACAGAAAAACAATAGTCAGTGATTTTAGGAAGTTCTTCTTCTTCTCCTCCATCTTCAAGGGCTTTAACCCTGTGATGGTCCGGTTTGGAATAGGGTTTCGTTTTGTAGGATGTTTGAGTTGAGGATTCGGCCTTCCTGTTGGGGTTTTCATACTGATCCGAAGGGTTGCTTCTCTTTTGGATCTCTGTATCCTCTTCGAGCCTTATGAACCTTAATGCCCGACACCTAACTTCATCCAATCTTTTGCATGGGGTCATCACAAGGTCTTCGTAGAAGGGTGAATCCTTTCTTAATCCCATTTTGAAAGCTTCCACAGCGGTAGCCATGTCAATTTTGGGGATGCTCAGAGCTTCCCTGCCAAACCTGTTAACAAAGTCCCTAAGTTTTTCCTTAGGATCCTGAACCACCCGGTAAAGATCACTAGTTATCGTCTCGAAGGTTCTGCTGCAAGAAAATTGGTTATTAAAGATATTAACTAAGTGTGCAAATGAAGTAATAGAGCATGGGGGAAAGTTTAGTAGCCATTTGAGGGATGATCCTGTGAGAGTCGAACTAAAGCCTTTGCATAGGCAAGCTTCCTTCAAGTGCCCTGGGATAGGAATGATCTCCATCCTTTCTCTGTAGTGGGCTATATGCTCTTCGGGATCTGTAGTCCCATCGTATAGCTTCATGTTGGGAGTTTGGAAGCGTTTAGGAACTTCGGTATCAGCTATCACAGGAGTAAATCTCGAGATCATGTGTCTTGTAGAAGATGATTCTGGTATTGGTTGGACCACTCCGGGTACACTGGAGATCATTTGTCTTAGTTGTTGAAGTTCCCTAGCCATATTCGGGTTTATTCCTGCATCAACATTAGTGTAGTTAGTATTGATAGTATTGCTATTTAAGAAGTTCTTAGAGTCAAGGTTTCTAGGAGTATTGAAAGGCTCATTGATCATGGACGCTCGGTTGTCCATTGTTGCCCCCCAGGGTGACGCCACAGTGGCATGAATTGTGTCCTTCTGGCGATTTTCTGAGGATCCTGCATTATCGAAGTCCAGGATCCTTGGTTGCACAAATGTGGGCATAGTTTCCTAGGATTTCTGAAATTTTGCCTTCATCCTTTCCACTTCTTGGAGTAGTGCTCTATTCTCCTCCTGCTATTGGGTCACCTGTTGCGTCATTTTCCTCATCATAGCGAAACGTTCTGCAGTAGTGACTGAGGCAGTCAGATCCTGGAGCCCTGACGATCCCAAACTTCTTGGATTAGCGATTGTGGGGGTGCTTTTCTAGGAAGTGTCGGGCGCTTTCCTCTGAGTGGGGGGTCAACTCGGAGGAGGTGGTAGGTTTTTGATTGTAATGGAAGGAGCAGAGGACGAAGAGAGGATCGGTTGTGTAGACATGATTTTTTCGAGGATTTTGAACACCACGGCCCCAAGGTGGGCGCCAAATTGTTTTGGTCAAAAATTACACATGTACTAATCAACCAAATTGAATGAGAGGCCGTGATGTTCAGATTGTGTAATAGCAAGTAGTAAAAGAAAAGTGACACGATGGTTTACAAGGAAAGCCCTTGATCATTGCTAGGATCTCCGACATAAAACCTTGGGAGGTAATAATGATCACCTGCCTTGATGATTTTATTGATATAAAGTAAAGATTACAATGAGTTCTTACTAAGAATGAGTATGGAATTTCGTAGAGTAAGCTTGAGCTAAAGAACGTGTGTCGTCTGTAGATTACAAGCGTCAATTTATAGTCTAATTTAGCCAACAAGATGTCCGATATTCCCGGGATCCTCTATAACCAGCTTCACGAACGTTATTTGACCAAGTATTCCGGGTCTTTAGCATAGTTGATATGATTCTTCATTAAGAATTGGTCTTCCCTTGACTACTTCTGCACACGTGTTAGTTATAGACAAAATATGACCGTTATAAATATTGATAAAAATAATAACGATAATTAACCGGGATCCTGATATGGCTGACGATTCTGGATATTTGAGGATCCTGGATATAGTAAGGATCCTGGTCCCAACAACGTTGACATGGAATGTCACGTCAGTCTCACCCTAGATAAGCGCCAATGTGTCATGCCATGTGGCAGGTGTTTTTAGCTCGACCTGCTAAAAGCTAAATATAACAAAAACTTGGCAAATATTTGGCATTTGTGGACACAAAATTTGACCTAGGATAAAATCAACAATTTCATGCAAATAGAAGGGTTTTTATGACAATATCCCATAACATAATGCAAAATATGTCTCATATCATTCCAAAGCTAAGATTGTACTAAACAACAATGTACTTTAACATACCCTTGCTAACCTTGACTCTAGAACATATCAAACTTATTCCATTTTCTACACAAATATCTTTGTTGATATAAAGGAAGTGATTTTGTGGAAATACTAGCATTTTGTTAATTCAAATCAAGTCATTTATGTGATGGTCAAACCACTAATGATTTTCCGTAACTCAGATACACAAGATACGAGCATTTAACTTTGGTATTCAGGTTTAATCATATCAATTTTTACATTTTATTTTTGGTTTTTTACTATTTTCATTGCATAAGTAATAAAATAACAAACTAAATAACAAACTGACTTCTAAGAGTAACCAACTTTAGGTTTTGTACACATTTAGCCACTAAACTTATTTTTGTGTTCGGTATACCATTGAACTTGTTGAAATTGTTCGAAAAAATACCAATATACCAAGCAATAGTGTGTTTTGCCAAGTTTCCAACATTTTTTCCGGCCAAACACGAGTTTTCGGACTATTTTTGAATTTTGTCAGTCATCTTCTCCAACCAACTTTTAATTTTCCGGCGTCTTTTTTCCAAAAATCACGAAAAAACCCTTGAAATTTAAAAGCATGCCCTTAAAAGTAAAAACAAAACCTTAAAAATTAATTTATTGGAAGGGTAAAGACAAATGAATGCTGAGAAAGGTCTTCTATTTCACTGTAATTGTAACTATTACATATATATATATATATATATATATATATATATATATATATATATATATATATATAAGGGACTACAACTGAATCCTAAATACATGCGTAAGACTAGGTATACATCTTGACTACATCTATTTCTACACATGTGTTTGAACATGTGTATATGTATGTGAAAATGACCGTTATGTAACACTCCGACTCCCAGGTATAATATTTAACTTAATTATATGCATTTTGGAAGGGCAACTCGACGAGTTGGAGGCTTCAACTCGTCGAGTAGAGACTGAGACTGGCCGCGTGTTTTAGAGTCAACTCGACGAGTTGGAGGACCCAACTCGACGAGTTGGTGCTGATGGAGAAAACCCTAATTTTACGGGTTTGTGTTCTATTTAAAGTACCTTAAGCCTTCATTTCCGCCTCCCTTATCACCCTAGCCCTCTGTGAGAAACCCTAATCGAGCTTTATTCGTTGTGAGAGAGAGAGAGAGAGAGAGAGAGAGAGAGAGAGAGAGAGACTAAATTTGGGTATCCTAGTGCACTTTTGGAAGGAGGTTGGAGAGCATCAAGGCTTGGAACGAGAAGGGACTTTTGGATCCAGTGTTCTTCAGTGTTAGCTTCTGTTTGGAGGTAAAAAGCTACCACATTGATCATTTCTTTTGTTAGATCTCTTTATATGGAGTTTTAGGGCCTTTTCCCATCCATCTTTTGGTTTTTGAGTTGTTTGAGCTTCCCATGGAGTTGAGACTCCAGATCTGAACAATATGAGGTCCCATGAGCCCAAAGATCCAAGCTTTATCAAGCTATTGGCAAGCTTTCGTGCATTAAACCCTCTATAGAGCTTGTTTTGGCATTTTGAGCCCTAGATGCCATGCATGGACGTAAAGCTTGCAGCTTTACGTGATATTTCAACCTTAGAAGGCTAGATCTAGAGTATGGGGCCTTAGTTTTTCTTAGAATCGTCTGAATGAGAATTGATCTAGAGGGACTCGACAAGTGCATGAGCCAACTCGACGAGTCGGTTATGGTTTTCCCCGATACCTTGGAAGCTGTATGAACTCGATGAGTTGGTGAGACAACTCGACGAGTTGAGTTGAATTTTCCCAATCTTTATGAAGAACAGAGGGAACTCGACGAGTTGAGTCAACATGGGTTGTTGACTTGAGTGTTGACTTTCATTGGCTTTTAGGGTTTGGTCAATTGTGGACTTTGGAGACCATGGACGGGTAAAATGGTATTTTCACCCTATTGAGAGTTAGTAGAGGAATTAACCTAACATTTAGGGCGGTTATTACAAATTGTTAATCGGAGATGATCATGATACATGTAGGCGGAGTCTAGACCTACAGTTGAGTCTGAAATATTCCTGTTCTGCTTATGAGGTAAGTCTTCTCACTATACTTACCTGAGTGTTAATACTGTGTGACCGGAGGGTCTTATATTATTATACTGAGTTATGTGATATCGTGCATTTGTCGTTGTGATTTATGCTGTATATTATTCTGTGCTTTGTTTGTTAGGACCGAAGGGTCCAACCCGAGTTGTAAGACCGGAGGGTCCTCACTGGAACACATGGGTCGGAGGGTCCTTATTGAGATATAGCCATGAGAGGCTAATTATTTTCATGTGGTATTTTGGGGAACTCACTAAGTTTTGTGCTTACAGTGTTGTGTGAAATGTGTTTCAGGTACTTCTCAGGATCGCGGAAAAGCGTCGGCTTGATTGTACACACCTGTCATTGGAGTTATGTTTTGAGGATTCTGGAATATTGTCAAACATTTTGTGGTCTTGTGTTTTGAATAACTTATACATTGGGTTTGAGAATGTGAAATTGTGTTTTATGTGTTTTTTTTAAAATGAAAATTTTGGTTTGAAAATTTAGAGTGTTACACGTTATTACCCCTGAAAGCTCAAAGGCGGGTCGAATTTGAAGCTTGTGTCTTAATTTCATCAAAAGATCCTTGTGTAGGGGCTTTGTGAAGAGGTCAGCCAACTGCTCAACAGAGGAAATAAAGTTGATCCTTACTTTCTTGGCTTCAACTTGTTCTCTAATGAAGTGGAAATCTAGTGCGGTGTGCTTGGATCTTGTTCGAATTACCGGCTTCTTTATCATAAAGACAACACCAAGGTTATCACACAGGATTAAAGGAGGATGTGGAAGTGATGCTTGTAACTCAGATAATAGTTGTTTAATCCAAATTAACTCTGCAGTAGTATAGGCTAAGGAGCGGTGTTCTGCTTTAGTGTTTGAACGAGCAACAACCTGTTGCTTCCTGGAAGTCCAACTAATCAGATTGGGTCCATGAAAGATTGCATAACTATATTGTGATCTACTATCATCTTTGTCTGATATCCATCCTGCATCTGATTAGGTAAGAAGAGAAGGCGTGTGTGTTGGCTTAAAATGAAGGCATTGGTTGATGGTACCTTTGAGATATCTAAGTATTCTTTTGACAGTGTCACACCCCCAAACCAGAACGGTGGAAACGTTTGGGGGTGGATGACTTTCATTTACAGTATCATAACAATTGAATAAGAGTGATCAAAGCCATACAACCATCATATTGATAATTTATAAGTTTACATTGTATTCATATCGTTGTTTGTTTGATGCCAAATACAAATGACAAAAATACATGACGTGACACTGCTACGCCCATCTTCAAAACCTTTTTGGTTACCTGTTCACTGATTTCCTGAGAATACAAGTGATTTTGAAAAGTGTCAACAATTAAGTTGGTGAGTTCATAAGCATTTTGTATGGGAGAAATCGGTAGCTTTTCCTTGAAAAATGATAGAGTGTGCTTTCAGAAAATCCAATAGTTTCTTTAAAAATGAACTGTCAGTCTTAAACCCAAGACCAAAAATGTAAGTAGTATTGTACTAGAGAATAGTATTATAAAGTTTCATCTTTATATAAACTACTTGAATGTATGTTATCCTCGTAAACCAAATGTATTGTTAATACGCCATGTGAGTTATTATAACCATGCTAACGACTAGTTGGCCTCTTACGACGTTCTTCAGGCGTCGGAATGTTAGACATTTGTCACCCCAGACCTGCCAGTCTAACTGTAGCTAACAATTTAGGTGTTGGTTTTTCAGTCATGTATAGATCTATACACAAGTGTCACGCTTTCTTACCGAGACTCTGGTTACAATACAAGACTTTTGTAGGTACCCTGGTTGGTACGTGAAGACGATGTCTCACAAAATTTGTATTAACGGTTTACGTGTAGTGTAATGAAAACTCCTTTTTGTAAGTGGAAAATATTACCTTTCCATAGTAATTCCGTAGTGCTAAATAATTATACCTTTAAATAATTATTTGTTTCGTCCGAGATGATAAAGTAGTATTTATGATTTCCAAACTATACCAATTATAGTTTATTATGAATGTTTGGTTAAGCCTATTTATATAATCATTTATTTAAATACATAGTAGTTGACTCGTCTAGATGTTTTTAAACGATTTTATCATGAAATCTTACATCTGACACAGGTATGGGAACATTTGCTAAGAAAAAGTTAATTTCTAGTTTTTAACGGTATTTACTGGGAAAAAATGACATTATAACACTTGTTTCTAACCTTTTTGGGATTTTAACTCAAAATAGTTTCATATGTTGTAAAACCATATTTTTTATCATAAAAGTCTTAAAATCCTTGTAACTTTGTGGTTTTAACCTTTTTCTAAAGAACATATAACTTGTTTATGTTTGTTTTTCCTAGTTTTATATCATTAAAACTAGCATACCACAAATAAATGTTCTAAAAACTAGAAATTCTCATATCTCTTGCAAATAATGCTTCATATTCAACATAGAAATAAAACATGCAAACTTTTGTGTTATAAACCAAACTTTACTTGTATTCCCCCCCCCCCTAAACATGAAAAACTCAAAAATATGGGGGTATGAACTCACTTTGAGTGTGGTTGTGGTTGGATAAAGAGATGATTGTGAAGATCTTCGAGCCTAGAACACTTGAAGGTGATTGAAGAACTCTTTGAAGGTGGTATTATCCTAAGAGTTTTTAACACATGATAATGTGTGTAAATGAGATGAAACTAGCATTTAAAGTGTGTAGAAACACTAGATTATGAGGAAAACACTTACCAAATTGTCAAGAACCACTTGAAAAAGTTTATCTAGCAAGAGCTTGGACTTGTTCTTGAGAGAATATGGAGTAATTTGAAGAAAATGGAGATGGTGCGGGGGGGGGGGGGGGGGTCGGTAGTTCTCGGTCGTGTTCAATTAGGAATGAGGGGAGAGGTGATATTTTCTTTGTTATTTGTTGGATAATTGCATTGACACACGTTGGGTAAAACTTTGTGTTGGAAAGGATGAAACATCATGTCACGAAGTTAACTCTTGTTTCTCTTCTTTCCCACAGAAAACCCCATAGAACCACCGAAATCACATGTGATATCGGTCTAGCACCACCGTGATCACATGGTGATTTCGGTCCATGTACCAACCGAGATCACATGGTGATTTCGGTCCAAGTACTAACCGAAAGCACAATGTTTTGGGGTTCTAGGCCGAGAACCCTAAAGGCAAGGGATAAATCACGATTTACGTTCTAACTCGTTGACTTGTTTGACTTTTGCTGACCCGGAACTGCCAGTTGTCACATTATCCCCTCGTTAGAGGAAATTTCGTCCCGAAATTTGTTCTTGAGTGGGTACTTCTGTTTCATTTGATCTTCTCATTCCCAGGTGTATTCAAGCCCTCGTTTGGCGTTCCAGCGAACCTTCACTATGGGTATGCGGCTTTGTTTCGTCCTTTTGACCTCTCTGTCCATGATTTCCACAGGTTTCTCCACGAAGTGTAGACTCTCGTTTACCTCTATTTCGTCGAGTGGGATTACAAGAGTCTCGTCAGACAGACACTTCTTCAGGTTGGAAAAGTGGAAGGTGGGGTGTACGTTACTGAGTTCTTGTGGTAGTCGAAGTTTGTAGCCACCGGGCCGATTCTAGAAAGGATTTCGAATGGCCTGATGTACCTTGGATTCAGTTTCCTAAGTTTTTTAAAGTGTATCATCTTTTTCCAGGGTGAGACCTTCAACAGTACACGGTCACCAACCTGGAATTCCAAGGGTTTGTGTCGCTTATCTGCATAGCTCTTTTTCCGATCCTGGGACGCCTTCAATCGTTCACGGATTTGAAAAATCTTCTCCGTAGTTTCTCGTATGATCCCGGGGCCGATGAGAATGTTGTTAGTAACTTGCCCCCTTGTTAGCTGTGTGTCACCCACCTCAGCCCAGCACAGGGGTGATCTGCATTTGCACCCATAGAGGGCTTCAAATGGCGTGACTTTGATGCTAGTGTGATAGTTGTTATTGTATGAGAATTCTATGAGTGGTAATAGGGTATCCCAGGCTTTACCAAAGTACATCACACATGCTCTCAACATGTCAACAATCATCCAGATGGTGTCCAGTCCGCCCGTAGTCTTGGGTAACTTGGTTATGAAATCCATGGTTCTCCGCTCCCGCTTCCACTCGGGTATATCCGGTTGCTGAAGAAAACCCGAGGGCTTTTGGTATTCTACCTTGACCTTAGTGCAAGTCAGGCACTTGCCCACATAGGTAGCAATTTTTTCCTTAATGTTCAGCCACCAATAAAGTTTCGTGAGGTCTAGATACATCTTGTAGATGATGGATTATTTGGTTTTGTGAGTCTCGTTCATGACAGCGTCTCTGTACCCTCCAAATTTCGGTGTCCAGATTCGGTTCATGAGATAATAAGCTCCGTCCTCCTTGGCTTCAAGGTTTTTGTCCATTCCCTGCAAGGCCTCACTTGTGATGTTCTCGGGTTTCAAGGCTTCTCGCTGCGCCTCCTTGATCTGTGTGGACAGGTGTGAATGGATGGTCATGGTTAATGATTTTACTCGGTGGCCCAAGTATTCTTTTCGACTTAGGGCGTCTCCTACTATGTTGGCCTTGCCCGGATGATAACAAATTTCGCATTCATAGTCATTTAGCAGTTCTACCCATCGTCGTTGTCTCGTGTTGAGCTCTTTTTGATTGAGAATGTGATGAAGACTCTTATGATCTGTGAAGATGGCGCACTTTGTGTCGTAAAGGTAGTGTCTCCAGATCTTCAGGGCAAACACCACTGCTCCTAATTCGAGGTCATGCGTGGTGTAATTGACCTCGTGAGTCTTGAGTTGTCTTGAGGCATAGGCGATGACCTTTCCTCGTTGCATGAGCACGCATCCTAGGCCCTGCTTGGATGCATCACAGTAGACCACAAAGTCTTCGGTTCCTTTTGGGAGGGATAAGATTGGAGCACTGCATAGGGCTTGTTTAAGCGTTTGGAAGGCAGTTTTTTGTTTATCCTCCCAGCTGAAAGTCACTCCCTTCTGAGTCAAGGTAGTGAGAGGCTTTGCGATTTTGGAGAAATTTTGTATGAACCTTCGGTAGTAGCCGGCAAGGCCCAAAAACTGGCGTATCTCCGTCGGCGTTCTTGGTGTTGCCCAGTTTTCAATCGCCTTGACTTTGGAAGGGTCCATGTCTATCCCATCCTCGCTGACTACGTGACCCAAAAATTCTACCCTTCGAATCTAGAATTTGCATTTCTAGAATTTCACATACAGTTTCTCCGCCCTTAACGTCTCCAAGACTTGTCGTAAATGTTGGTTATGTTCCTCCTTGCTCCGTGAATAGATTAGTATATCGTCAATGAATACTATCACGAATATATCCAGGTAAGGTCGGCACACACGGTTCATTAGGTCCATGAACACTGCAGGCGCATTAGTCAAACCAAAGGGCATCACTACAAACTCGTATGGGGATTTGGCTACGGGGGTGGCTCCAGGGATTAAGTCAATTTTGAACTCGATTTGGCGTACGGGTGGTATTCCCGGAAGTTCTTCTGGGAATACATCGGGAAAGTCACAGACTTCAGCGATATCCTTGATGTCTTTCACTTGTTGTTTCTCATCCACAAAGTGGGCTAAGAAGGTGTGGTATTCCTTGCGTAGACACTTTTGAGCCTTGATGCAAGAGACGGTTTGTAGATTTACGTCGGGTTTTTCGCCATAAGTGAAGAGGGTTTCGCTACTTGGTAGGTTAAGGCGAACGGCCTTTTCGTAACACAGAATATCGGCATGGTGAGGACTTAACCAATCCATTCCTATGACAAAGTCAAAACTCCTTATGGTGATCGGCATTAGGTCGATTTTGAAAGAATGGTTGTTTAGAGTTAGAGTGCATCCTATGTATATATCTATGGTGCTTTTTGTTTTACCATTTGCCATTTCTACCGTAAATGTTTCGTTAAGTGTTTGAGGTTTTTACTTGAGGAGATGTTTAAACTTATGACTCACAAAACTTCTCTCCGCACCGCTATCGAATAGTATGCATGCATATATGTTACTAAGGAGGAACGTACCGGTACCACCGCAGGTTCGTTCATCGCCTCCTTGTGTCCTATTGCTAAGACTCTCCCCGTGCCCCTAGTATTTCTGTTATAGGCTTTCGGACACTCTATTTTGAAGTGACCCGTTTCCCTACATCTATAGCATGCTCGACTCACCCCAGCATTAGCGGCTCGGGTGGTTTGTTGTGTTGGCGCATTACAGAAACGGGCGGTATGCCCCTTCTTGTTGCAATTATTATAGTGCATCTCTCGGAAGGGGCGGTAGGGGCGGTGATGGCATGGACGACCATAGTTTGTAGTTTCTTGGTCGGGTCTTGAGTGGGTTGGCCCTTCTTTTTGTTCCAGAACTTCCTCTTGTTGTCACCCCTTTTCGTTGTTCGGTTGTGGGGGTTATAATGCCTTGACGAAATCCCTGGTCGACAAGAGTTTGTGCCAAATGTTTGGCACTGTCGAAGGTGCTCGGGTTGGCAGATATGACCATTCCCTGGAACACGGCAGAGTCCATTCGTGGAGGTGGTGGTGGTGGAGTTGTTAAGGTGTTGGCGGCACGCCTGTTACCTCTTCGTGGTGGCATCTTTACGAGTTATCGCTCCATGACTATGGGTCACTACAAGCGTAGCAGGATTTATTGTGTCAGCAGATCACATTACGAGTGGATGCTCGACATAGGGTGTCCGATCTGATGTATCGGCAGTAAGATTTTGGACAGTTGTGATGAGGCGAGAGTGTTGTAAGACTGCGGGGTAGCCCGTAGCATTTACCGATCCATAGGCAGCGGTAAGATGTTGGTAAACGTGTATTCGCCTTTGGATTTCTTTGGTTAAAGGGCACCTTGGGAAGTGATTGGATCATCCGATTGGTTAAGAATACAAGAGTATTCTTCAGAATTTCAGAGCTGAGTGATCATTGTGTTTGGCTAACTACGGGGCGCTTGTGTTGTCGGCGCAGGATTTGGGCGGGTCATGCATATTGATGGAAATGGATCGGAGATCCATAATGAATAAGAGGTGAAAGAGCATCGTCGAGTCCAAGTGGGGGAGAAACAAGTGGCTGCTTAGGCCTAGGTTGTTTTGGTGGGAGTTCAGGAAACTCCCAATCGCCGGTTGGCATCACCTTGATTATGCATAGTGAGCAGTGGGAATCCATAGGTGCGACCCGAACCCCTGATGGGATATACGATTCGGCTCGAGAGGTGCGATGATGTGATAGTGGAGTGTGGAAAGGCCATGGGTGGTAAGCATGGTTGGATGAAGTAGTGTTAGGTTGCGATAAGATCATAGCATTCATCGGTCAGAATTAGACTATTTATGTGATGGTCATAAGCATGAAAGGGAGATAAGCTCGTGTTTTGGGCACACTGGCAAGGGTTGGAAATGAATTACTCTCCGTTCTAGGATGAGGATCTTTGGGGTCCGCGGGCGAGCGCGGATGATTATGGGAATTCAGGATGGAACTGGTAGAGACTGCTGAGTCAATGGTTTGGATCTTGAGTTGCAGGATCATGTGGATAATCAATATGTGACGTAGAGGAGTCTAGGTTGGGTGGCCTCGGTATTGAGCTCTTGGGAATCTGGTGGTTGGACCAGGTGCAAGACTGGTAGTCTCGGGGAATGGCTTAAGGGTATTTACTTATTTGTCAAGTAAGGGATGACGAGAAGTCGTGGTGCATTATGCAAGTGCAGGATTTCGTATCACTGAGATGAGATTTGGGGCATCTATATGCCAAGGGCGTCAAATGTGGGATTCCAGGGTAATGAATGGGTTTGGTTCGATGGTAGCTTAAGGAGTTGTGATGTGTCTCGGGCTGAGTCTATTTGTAATAGAGCCACGACATGTTGGAATTAGGAAAAGATGGGCAGTTGGTGATCATATATGATACGAGGCTGTTATGTATGTGTGTTTTGGCTCAGCAATCGGGTAGGTTTCCGGTGTTCCGGATAGTTGGCAGACAAATTGGGACCAGGGAGGTCCCGATTGTTCTTGAGGAAAGCAGCTATGTGGCAGCAGGATGAGTTGGAGTGGTTTTAGTGATTTGGGTTCCATGTGTGGAGTTTCTTGTCATTAGGGGCATATACTAAGTTGTTTATAGTTAGACTAAATAATATCATAAGTGGAATAGCCAGTTGGGAGATAAGTAGAGTGAACTCGGCAATGATTCGATATGGGCGGTCTGTCAGGGAGAGAGACCATCTCAAGACTACAGATTTCAGACGGAGTGGAAGTGATCATGATGCAAGGAATTCGTTCATCTTCGGGTTTTAGAACCCTGCGAGGGTTGGTTCTGGTTGCCTCGTAAAGGCTAAGGAATGCTTGTGGTTACGGTCGTTTTGCTCAAGTTATCTGGCGTGTCAGGAGTGGTAAGGAATGATTTTGAGGAGGAAATCTAATTTAAGTGGGGGAGAGTTGTAACACTCCGTTTGAAATTAAATAAAATGAGTAAATAAATAATAAATTCTAAAAACCCGAGATGTATAATATATTTTATTGTAGCTCTAAATCCATAATATCCTAGCGGGGTGTTGGTCTTTGGGAGTTAAAAGCCATAATAGAGAGTTTGGGGTTTAAAATGTAATTTCCGGATTAGTTTGTAAAGAATTTTGAAGGTTGAGGGCTGTTTAGTAAATTATAGATTTAATTTGAAAAGGATTTCAGAAGTTAAGGTGTGTTTGGTAAATTACGGACTTATATTGTAATGAATTATTAAAGATGGGGGTTGTTTGGTAAGATTGGGACTTAAGTTGAAAGACGATTTTGTGGAGAGGGACTAGAATTGGAAAAATTGATTGATGTTTGGTTGAATTCACGGGATCAGTCAAATGCACATTCCCTCTCGTTTTGGTGGATACCAACTCATAAACCTAACCCTAGCTCTCTTCAGCCGCCGCCGTTCATGAGTCACTAGCCGCCACCACCCTTTTTCTTCGTCGTTCAGAACAGGCAAGACCGACAGGCACCTACCGTTCCAGCCGACGCCGCTGCCAGCATTGAAAGCCGTTATCCAGCACCAGTGTTGCTCCCGTAGGCGACGACAATGAGGACCGCAGGTGGGCAGCCATTCTGCTGCTAATTTTGCCATCGTTCACGGTCATAGTTCTCCTTCTTCATTTCTCTGGTGCTGCGCCTCAGCCATGACCGCCGTCGCTCGTAAGATTTTGGTCTCGTTGCTCCAGTCAGCATTCACCACTCCAAACGGGAAGTTGTTGTGAGCATTTGGCATGTGTGTCGATGATAGGTGAGTACTTTGGGTAATTCTTTTCACTGCAGGGAATGCTTATTTGGCTAGAAAACCGAGAGCAACCACCATGGCAGCCGACCATGGTGGCTGCCGCCTTCTACCACCTCTTTTGCCACCACCAGCCACCATCGGAGGGTTGTTGTGTGTGTGTTTTGGTGTGTGTGTACATGTTATGTGTGTGTTTAATGATGAATGTTGTATCAATTTTCTTAGTCAAAATTGAAGAAGATCGCCACCACCACCGTGAGGTGGTGGCTGCCGCCATGAGCCGCCGTCGACCACCACCGCCCGAGGTGGTAGTGGGTGGTGCTCGACATAGTGAAATCCTAATCGTCCCAATAGCTTAATCTTGGACTTTGTTGGCTTGTAATTGGGTTGAAAACCCTAATTGGGGTTTAGAAAACCCTAATTTTGGGAATGTGAATTTTGAATTTGTCGGGACCCATGTTTGGACCATTAGATTTGGGACTTTGAATTACGCCCGACCACATTGTATGTTTGGAGTGGTGTACTTAATGGATTAATTCCTTAATGGATTAAGTCCTTAATGGGTTAAGCAGGAACACTTAACCCTAATCGTCATTTTATGTGAAAAAACCCTAATTGGGTTTGGATTCTTGTTGGGACATTTATTGGACTGGGTTGCTGTGGGCCTTAGTGGGCCAAATGGGAACAAGTTTGTGGACTAAGGAAATTATTGGACTTTAGGATAAGGCCCATTCGAAAGGCTTGGGCCCAATTTGGAAAATTGGGCCATAAGTGGGCCATAATTGGGCCTTGATGATTATGAGATATTGGACCATCGGAATGCCAACTGTTTGGACTAGAATAAATGGTTGGGCCTTAAAATAAGTCAATTTAGAGGTTTGGGCCCAATTTGGAAAGTTGGGCCATGTGTTGGGCCTTGGTTCATTTATTGGTTTTTGGGCCTTTTGAGTGTGTGTTTGGACCTTGGTTTTGGACCTAGTTATGTTAAGGGTAAAATAGTCTTTTTACCCCAAGCATGGACTTATGATTATGTATTGGAACTCAATTATTAATTGGGTGTTGTTTTGATGTTGACAGTTCGGGAATCTGTCAACCAGCAGCTAGAGTTTTATTTGCGGGACTTCGGCAGTGTGAGGTGAGTCTCCTCACCATACCAATGGGTCGAAGGCACCAAGGCCGGTCCATTATGTGTTATGTGGTATTCTAGTTGATATTGTGCTATGTGGTATGCTAGTTGATATTGTGGTATGTTGTATGCTAGTTGTCTTTATGATACTTGCATGGAAGACCTTGGGGGGTTCCCGAGGCACTTGGGTGTAAGACCTTGGAGGGTTTCCACGGCATCATAAGTAAAGACCTCGAGGGGGTTCCCGAGGCACTAGGGTATAAGACCTCGGAGGGTTTCCATGGCATCCATAGTTAAGATCATGTGGGGGTTCCCATGGCATTGGGCTAAGACCATGTGGGGGTTCCCATGGCACCCGGAGTAAGACCCTGGAGGGTTTTCAGGGCATCCTTATGTGTTTGTATGTATGATTTATATGAAAGTGGGCTAAGACCACGTGGGGGGTCCTATGGCACCCGGAGTAAGACTCTGGAGGGTTTCCAGGGCATCCCTCTATGTTTATATGCATGACTTGTGTTGTTGATATGGTTTATGTGATTATGTGTGTAAGACCTTGGAGGGTTTCCATGGCTTCCTTATATGTTGATATGCATGGCTTACGCGATTGATATGGTTATGTGATTATGTGGGGTATGCTCTGGGGAACTCACTAAGCTTCGTGCTTACAGTTTTGTTTATGGTTTGCAGCTATCATCGGTTTGGAAAGGAAGGGCTCGGGTTGATCGCAACGCACACACCCGTGTTTCCACAATATATATTATTTTGGGACGAACTCTGATAAATGTTTTTAATTAATAATGTTTTTGGAATGTTTGGATTTAGAAGATATCTGTGTTTTGACTATAAAAAAAATTACCCTAGATTTTTGGGTCGTTACAAGTTGTTATCAGAGCCTTGGTTAGAAGGATTCGGACATACTTTCGGGTGTCTGAACTCAAACTGAGGATCTGTAAAGTTTTCAAAAGAAAAATGTTTTCAAGAAAATAGTTTCCTGAGATAAGAGAAGGGTGTGGTGCATGCAGTTAGCCGATGTGACATCCCCAAAATCACGGCCAGAAAAGACCGATTTTATTTATGCTTTTTTTAAAATATATTCAGAGTAATCCTTTGATTAAAAGAGTTGCGGAATTTGTTCCCAAAACAAAACATGATAAGAATTTATCAAAGCATTTCATAAAGAAATGTATTTTCATTATATAACAAAATATCTGGATGTCATGTTCCGATACAGACCAAAAGCATAAACACTACAGAATAGACCTTACAACAGTTATCCATAATTACTGGTTTATAATCCAAAAATATCTTGACAATGTCATCCAACTTATGCTCTCGTGCCACTACCTGTAATACATAGAAAAACTGAGTGGGTCAGGCTTGGGATCCTGGTGAGCATATAGGGTTTTCAACCTACAATAAATAATTATATTTAGTTCATCAACCGACAATAACCCGATTACCCATTCCCGTTATCCTCACTTTACGTCCCTACAACAACATCTATTACCAGGGACCTAATCTAGGATTTTCATCGGGATGGACATTACTGCGAAGGGGCTTCCACTACAATAAATGTCCTAAAGGCAACCATGATGGGGATAGAGTACACCGGTGAACATATCGTTCACAACACCTACAGGTTATGAGCCTGCTAGCGTTCCACTGGACTGTCTAGAAAGAGTCCGTGGTCGTCATCCATACTCCGCTAGATGACTAGATCAACAACAACATCGAGGCCCTCATCATTTTATTTCATCACACATCCACTATCTACCCATGTTCTACCCAACATCTTCGTAGATAAAAATATATATATACAACATAAAACATGTATAAAACATTCGATCAATACTCATTTCAAATACACATAACGTATAAACACATAACATGTATTTTATAGAGATTACTTCGTATTTATGTGTTAGAAGAAACTAACTACACACTCACCTGATAAGACGATGATCGGACATCACCTCGTCTATTAGAATAATATTCTTCGATGAAACCGGGAGATCTTCACAAAAACCGGGCTTCTCGCGGGCAGAATTTCGGCTCGACAACTCTGTTTCTCGGGATCTTCGGGGCTTCGGGACTCGGTTCAGGTCTCGGGATGATACCGGGGCTTCGAAGGTATACTTTGCACGTAAAACAAGGTAATAAGGAGTGAGAGAGAAGAGATTTGGCAACCAAACTCGGCTGGCTTTGTGATCTATTTATAGGGCTGAAGTCTGCCGCGAATGCAGGGCGTTCCCCGAACGCTGGGCGTTCCCTTCGAACGCGGTGCGTAGGAGCGGGGTTCTGATCCTATCCCTTATCCGCTGAGTCAGCATCGACGTGGCCAATCCAGAGCCGAGTATTGAACGCAGGGCGTTCTCCAATTGAACGTCGGGCGTTCGTCCTTTGGGATGCGTGCCTCGAACTTCAGAAAATTATAACTCTCGCATACGATCTCCGATTTCGACGTTCTTTATATCCACGCGTAGGTGAGATTATGCTCTACAACTCTCGTTTAGACTCCGTCGGCTAATTTTGACTTTATTATTATTATATTATTTTTAGTAGGCCGGGACAGGAAAACTCTGTTCGAAATTCATAACTTCTTCATCTAAACTCCGTTTTCGTCTGTCTTTTTACCGTTGCACTACTAATAACGAGATCTTCTATTCTCTTTTAGATTGTTTCGACCAAAAATCACTCGATCTCAAATTCGAGTTTCGGGCTGTATATTGCTAAGCTGAAACTTAGAAAAATCATAACTTCCTCATACGAAGTCAGATTTGGGCATTCTTTTTATGCACGCACTCGGTTTAACGAACTCTACGACTTTCGTTTAGATCAGTAAGGCTAAATATCTCTCTATCGTAAATTCTCTTTTTACGTCATAGAGCGTCGTGCCGGTTCTGTCGCGAAACTTCGACAGGTCATAACTTCTTCGTTATAACTCGGATTTCGGCATTCTTTATATATCCAGAAACCTCGTTTCAACCACTACAACATTATCCTTAGATATCGGCTTTATCTAATATTTTATTTTGATGCTTATTTTTATCCTTAATTCATTTAAGTCGCACAATTAAGCACAAAACACATAATACTCAAATAATACACTTCTATTATTTCAAAACGGTTTACAAAGGTTAGCCTAGACTATTACATCAACATTAATGACGAGCCCAGAAACACAAGCATTACAATTTTCTCCACCTTAGGATGATTTCGTCCCCGGAATCACACACCAACAAACAAATGCGGATAGCGACCCATCATGTCACTCTCCGTCTCCCAGGTGAGATTTGGCTCATTCGTATGTTTCCAACGGACAAGCACCAATTCGACCATCTTACATCGTAACTTCTTAGTCTTTCGGTCAACGATTGCCTCTAGTTCTTCAATTAACCTTTTGTTCTCATCAATTCTTAACTTAGAAATTGGAATTATATCGGGAACCTCTCCCGTGAACTTCCTCAAATAACACACATGGAAAGTCTTATGAATTCCATTCAGTTCTTCGGGTATTTGAGCTTGTAAGTTTGGTTCCCAATCCTCTGAAGAACTTTAAACGGTCCAATAAACCTTGGACTTAAATTTCCTTTTTTACCAAATCTTATAAGTCCCTTCCACGGCGAGACTTTAAGCAAAACCGAATCTCCAACTTCAAAAGTCATCGGTCTTCGCTTGTTGTCAGCATAGCTCTTTTGACGATCCTGAGCTGCTAACATTCTCTCCCTAATTACTTTCAACTTTTCAGCAGTCTGATGGACTATCTCAGGTCCCATAAACTGCTTTTCCCCAGCCTCAAGCCAACAAGACGGTGTACGACACTTTTGTCCGTACAAAGGTTGATAAGGTGCCATCTTAATGCTCGAGTGGAAAATATTATTGTAGGAGAATTCTACCAAAGGTAAATGTTCATCCCAGTTACCTTGGAATTCCAGGGTACATGCTCTCAACATATCTTCAAGCGTTGGTATCGTTCGTTCGCTCTGACCATCAGTCTGTGGATGGTAAGCTGTACTCAAACACAACTTGGTACCCAATTCCTCTTGTAGACTTTTCCAAAAACTTGAGGTGAAACGGCTGTCACGATCCGATACAATCGTTAAGGGAACACCGTGAAGCCTCATAATTTCCTTCACGTAAGAATTCGCAAGCTTATCCATAGACCATTTCTCATTGGCAGCTATGAAGTGCGCACTCTTAGTGAAGCGATCAACGACCACCCAAATCATGTCGTGACCATTCTTTGTTCTGGGCAGTTTAGTGACAAAATCCATGGCAATGTATTCCCACTTACCCATCGGTATAGGTAAAGGTTCTAAACTCCCATATGGTTTCTGATGTTGTGCCTTAACTCTCGCACATGTCACGCACTCAGCCACATTCTTTGCAATATCAAGCTTCATCATCGGCCACCAGTAATAGGGTTTCAGGTCCCTATACATTTTAGTGCTGTCAGGATGAATTGAGTACATGGTTTTGTGAGCTTCTTCCATCAAAATATCTCTTACTCCTCCTGACTTAGGTATCCAAATCCGATCTTGGAATACCTTCAGTCCATGACTGTTTGTACCGAACACTAACGTTTTACCCAAACGTTCCTCCTTTCGGTCATTCTTCTCTGAAGCTTCTTCTTGAGCTTTCTTTATACTCTCCACAATTGTCGAGACAACTTCTATTCTCAATGCTCTTGGCCTTTTTCTTTCTAGATTGACTTTCCGACTAAGAGCATCAGCAACAACATTTGCTTTACCGGGGTGGTAAAGTATCTCACAGTCGTAGTCCTTGAGTAACTCTAGCCAGGGTCGTTGCCTCGTATTCAATTCTTTCTGACTAAAAAGATATTGGAGACTCTTATGATCAGTGAAAAGTTTGCACCTCGTGCCATAGAGGTAATGCCTCCATAACTTTAGAGCAAATACTAACGCTGCCAACTCCAAATCATGAGTGGGGTAGTTCTTTTCATGGTCTTTCAGCTGTCGAGACGCATATGCCATCACCTTTTCTCTTTGGGTCAAAACACAACCCAACCCAACACCAGACGCATTGCTATAGATAGAGAAGTCTTAAACTCCATCGGGTAGAGAAAGAATCGGTGCTTCACATAGCTTCTTCTTTAGCAACTCGAATGCTTCTTTGTGCTTATCACTCCAAGCATAAGTAGCTCCTTTGTGAGTCAAAGCTGTTAATGGAGTAGCGATCGAAGAAAAGCCTTGGATAAACCTTCGGTAATATCCGGCTAATCCTAAAAAGCTTCGGATCTCCGTGGGACTTTTCGGTTGTTCCCACTTCATCACAACTTTAATCTTCACTGGATCAACCATTATCCCTTCTTGGTTGACCACATGACCCAAGAATTGGACTTCTCGAATCCAAAAATCACATTTGGAGAACTTAGCATACAGCTTCTCCTTCTTGAAGACTTCTAACACTTCTCGCAAGTGTCTGCCATGCTCCTCTTGGCTTTTTGAGTAAATCAAAATGTCATCTATGAACACTATCACAGATTTATCAAGGAACGGTTTACAAACCCTATTCATTAAATCCATGAATGCTGCTGGAGCATTGGTTAGTCCAAATGACATAACCAAAAACTCGTAGTGTCCATATCGTGTTCTGAATGCAGTCTTCTCGATATCCTGCTCTCTTACTTTCAGCTGATGATATCCTGATCTTAGATCGATCTTTGAAAAATAACATGAGCCTTGCAGCTGATCGAACAGGTCATCAATCCTTGGCAATGGATATATATTCTTTATCGTTGCCTTATCAGCTCTCTGTAATCAATGCACATCCTCATACTCTCGTCCTTTTTCTTTACGAATAACACCGGAGCTCCCCAGGGTGATGAACTAGGTCTAATGAAACCTTTATCCAATAACTCCTGAAGTTGCATCATCAGCTCCTTCATCTCCGTTGGTGCTAATCGATAAGGTGCTTTTGCTATTGGCGTCGTTCCTGGTAACAAGTCGATACGGAATTCTACTTGTTGATCAGGCGGTAATGCAAGAAGATCCTCGGGAAATACTTCCGGATAATCGCACACCACAGGAATGCTCTGCATCTCCTTTTTCTCCTTCTTTGCATCAATCACGAATGCCAAATATGATGTACATCCTTTGGCCAAACAGTTTCTGGCTTTCAATAGAGAAATGATTCCAGAATTCACTCTGCGTTTGTCCCCATACACCATAAATGACTCTTTCCCTGGCAGGTTTACTTTTACAATCTTCTTCTTGCACAGTATTTCGGCATCATTGGCGCTAAGCCAATCCATTCCCAGCACGATGTCAAAACCATTTAGTTCTATAGGCAATAATTCCTCGTGGAGCTTATTCCCATTCAAGTCAATCAAGACGTTTTTAATAAGATGGCTAGCAGGTATAAACTTGCCACTAGCAACTTCGACTAATAAAGCATTATCTAGTCTATCAACAGGCAAAGCTAGTTTTCTACCAAATTCATGTGAAATAAAGGAGTATTTGGCTCCAGAATCAAATAAAATTTGGGCAGGCAATTCGTTTACGAGAAAGGTACCTGAAGCGACATCAGCTTCTTCTTTGGCAGCTTCCAGTGTCATCTGGAAGGCTCTCGCCTTTGGCTTTGGTGGAATGTTGGGTTTTGCTGCCTCCTTCTTTTCGGACAATCCCTCGAGATGTGCCCCTCCTCACCACACCCATAGCACACTTTCTTGGTAAGGGTGCATTCGTTGGCATAGTGCCCTGGCTTTCCACATTTGAAGCATGTGGCTTCCCTGCCACATTTCCCATGATGCTTCTTCTGGCATTTGTCGCACCATTTCGCTTCGCCTCCTCCACCTCCTCTCGAACTAGAATTCGAGAATTTACCCTTTTTGCTAGACCCTGAAGGCCCATCGAATTTCCTCTTCTCACCAACCTCCGACCTCTCCAAACCCTTCTCCCTGATCTGAGTCTCAACATTCTTAGCAGCCCAGATGGCGGCTTTCAATGTGGTTGCTCGCTTAACCATTGGACCAAAGCCCGCTGGTAATCCGAGGGCAAACTTATTAACCTTAGAGAGTTCAGTTGGAACTAGATATGGAATAAGCTTCATCTTTTCTGTGAAACTTGCAGCATATTCAGTAACGCTTATTTTTCCCTTCTTCAAATTCTGAAACTCATTATTGATTTCCAGAAGGTCCTGCTCTGAGCAGTATTGCAGTTTCGGTTGTTCCACAAAGTATTCCCAAGACATCTTGCTAGCTTCTCCCTTGGGCATCGAGTCGGCTAATAGCTTCCACCAACTCAACACTCCAGATTTTAACAAAGGGATCGCGAGTGCGGTCTTCTGTCTGTTGCTGCATTCGCAACTTTCAAACATTGTCTCCATTTCGGAGATCCAGTCCATAACTTGCACCGGTGTCGGGCTTCCAGATAGACACGGTGGCTTGGATGCCATAAAATCCTTGTATTTACATCCTCTTCCCTTATTTCCTCCATCATGATTGTTTCGTCTAACTATTGGTGGGTTGGCTTGACCAACAGTCCCACTGAAGTTTCCTCCTCCCGACTGCCCTTCACTTAATTCGGGCTGCACAATCAACATCGAAGGTTCTTCACGGTTCTGCTGAAGCAGACGTCTAGTTTCTTCCATCTGACGATCCAACATTGTCTGAATAATCAATTGTACACCAGCCATCGTCATTGGCTCAGGTGTTGCTGCTACAACAGGTATTTGCTCGATTACAGGTGGTTGATTCCTGTTTTCGTTCACGTTTCCAACTCCGCTTCTTGTTCTTGCCATTGTTGATCTATACACCGAATAAGGTGAATTTAAATCCTTATTCTCGATAGATAATAAAATTATCCATATCTCTCCGAAACGTTTACATGCTAGTTCTAATACCGTAATCCTACGCTTAGAATCCTAAACACATAAGGTTTCCAGATCCGGCCGGCAACAGACCATAGATCCGAACAAATAATATCATATATGGCAACATATAACATTTAGCACATAAAAGCATATTAGGCAGCTTTCCTAATATATACTAGTGCTCGTGTCTAAAATACAACAGACACTCATCTCACAATCTTTACTTAGCATTCTAAGTTTAAGTCTAGAAATCCTACAAATTCCTAGTTCGCTTAAACTAATGCTCTGATACCAACTGTGACATCCCCAAAATCACGGCCAGAAAAGACCGATTTTATTTATGCTTTTTTTAAAATATATTCAGAGTAATCCTTTGATTAAAAGAGTTGCGGAATTTGTTTCCAAAACAAAACATGATAAGAATTTATCAAAGCATTTCATAAAGAAATGTATTTTCATTATATAACAAAATATCTGGATGTCATGTTCTGATACAGACCAAAAGCATAAACAATACAGAATAGACCTTACAACAGTTATACATAACTACTGGTCTATAATCCAAAAATATCTTGACAATGTCATCCAACTTATGCTCTCGTGCCACTACCTGTAATACAAAGAAAATCTGAGTGGTTCATGCTTGGGAGCCTGGTGAGCATATAGGGTTTTCAGCCCATAATAAATAATTATATTTAGTTCATCAACCAACAATAACCCGATTACCCATTTCCGTTATCCTCACTTTACGTCCCTACAACAACATCTATTACCAGGGACCTAATCTAGGATTTTCATCGGGATGGACATTACTGCGAAGGGGTTTCCTCCACAATAAATGTCCTAAAGGCAACCATGAGGGGGATAAAGTACACCGGTGAACACATCGTTCACAACATCTACAGGTTATGAGCCTGCTAGCGTTCCACTGGACTGTCTAGAAAGAGTCTGTGGTCGTCATCCATACTCAGCTAGATGACTAGATCAACAACAACATCGAGGCCTCTCATCATTTTATTTCATCACACATCCACTATCTACCCATGTTCTACCCAACATCTTTGTAGATAAAAATATATATATACAACATAAAACATGTATAAAACATTCGATCAATACTCATTTCAAATAACACATAACGTATAAACACATAGCACGTATTTTATAGAGATTACTTTGTATTTATGTGTTAGAAGAAAGTAACTACACACTCACCTGATAAGACGATGATCGGACAGCACCTCGACTATTAGAATAATATTCTTCGATGAAACCGGGAGATCTTCACAAAAACTGGGCTTCTCGCGGGCAGAATTTCGGCTGGACAACTCTGTTTCTCGGGATCTTCGGGGCTTCGGGACTCGCTTCGGGTCTCGGGATGATACCGGGGCTTCGGGGGTATACTTTTCACGTAAAACGAGGTAATAAGGAGTGAGAGAGAAGAGATTTGGCAACCAAACTCGGCTGGCTTTGTGATCTATTTATAGGGTTGAAGTCTACCGCGAACGCAGGGCGTTCCCTTCGAACACAGTGCGTAGGAGTGGGGTTCCGATCCTATCCCTTATCCGCTGAGTCAGCATCGATGTGGCCAATCCGGAGCCAAGTACTGAACGCGGGGCGTTCCCCAATTGAACGCGGGGCGTTCGTCCTTTGGGATGCGTGCCTTGAACTTCAGAAAATCATAACTCTCGCATACGATCTCCGATTTCGACGTTCTTTATACCCACGCGTAGGTGAGATTATGCTCTACAACTCTCGTTTAGACTCCGTCGGCTAATTTTGACTTTATTTTTATTATATTATTTTTAGTAGGCCGGGACAGGAAAACTCTATTCGAAATTCATAACTCCTTCATCTGAACTCCGTTTTCGTCTGTCTTTTTACCGTTGCACTACTAATAACGAGATCTTCGATTCTCGTTTAGATTGTTTCGACCAAAAATCACTCGTTTTCGTCATAACTTCTTCGTTATAACTCGGATTTCGGCATTCTTTATATATCCGAAAACCTCGTTTCAACCACTACAACATTATCCTTAGATATCGGCTTTATCTAATATTTTATTTTGACGCTTATTTTTATCATTAGTTCATTTAAGTCACACAATTAAGCACAAAACACATAATACTCAAATAATACATTTCTATTATTTCAAAACGGTTTACAAAGGTTAACCTACACTATTACATCAACATTAATGACGAGCCCAGAAACACAGGCGTTACAGCCAAGCTCAAGTAAGTTTCCCCAGAATACCCGTATATGTTATTTGTTACTACTTGATTTATGATTATGAGAATCGCATGCTAGTTAGGGCTAGGAGAGATGCCTTTATATGTTGTATGAGTTGGTAGAATTGCATGCTAGTGCTGAGTAGCCAGTGATTGATTGGCCTGATATGTGATGCATATAGCCTTGGAGATATTGTATGATATGCTGGAAATATAATGACTATTGGTATCAGTAACTGCTAAGTGGATGCTTTAAAAAATTTATACGGTTAGGATCTTATAGCCTTAGAATAATGTATTTGGCCTTATATCCTGTTATGTGTATAATTTGCATGCATAAGGCAGCCAGCAGTGAGGATGGATGGATGTGGACAGCATGAGTTGTGGTATGAGGGCCGAATGTTCTATGATATTTCATTACCTTAGGGTAAGCCTAGGATGAGGTTAGTGACAGGTGTTACCTGCTTGCAGATTGTACATGTGGATAGACTGACTTGTCTAGTGTATGCTGGTTATATTTACTGTTACTTGAATGCTGCTTGCTTTGTGCTTTGTGGGATTCCTAGTGATGTTGATCAACTAGTAAGTGAATATGTTAAGTCGCATACAGTACAGGTTAAATAATCTAAGAGGAATGGATTTGACCCTATTGCACAGCTCTCGTCTGAGTCCAACTAGGGTTGAATCTTGTACTCGAAGGATTATCTGACCTTTGTTGTATGTGACTATATTCATGAGGTAGTTGGTTGACATTTGTGGGAATCTTTTAGCAGTTGAGGGCAGGATGAGGATGGGAACCTAGGAAAGCCTAGGATATGCTCCAGTGAGTTTAGTGGGGCTGTTCGGTGAAGTTAGGAACCTAGGGGGAGCCTAGGAGGTGCTTCGGTGGATATTGGGTTGCTGTTTAGCAGACATTTAGTACATCATTGGAGTAGGTGACTTAGAGGATTCGGGATGATTCTGGAGAAAAGTATGGATAGGTGTGGAACGTAGTATTGGGCCCGTACTACTGAAACCACGGGATCCATACTCGAATCGGGGAAAGTATTCGAGAATCTAAGAAGCTTGGGAAGGAGAATTCTTAGTTATGCTCTGATCGTGGGGACAACTGCTTTGCTAGATGAGGATGAGCACGCAAGGGGAAGGACCAGGGTTTGGTCCTGGCTCCGGTGGTGAGCCAGTTAGTGGAAAAACTGCCAGGATTTTGAGTTCGCCTTGGATCTCTTATATTAGGCGGCAAGGATTGATTGTGTGGTCTATTGCGCTTTCGGTATTGGAGACTATGTCTTGGGAGTAGTTGTAGCCCGGTTTAGGGAAAAGGTTACTCCAGCTATTGCAGTTCAGTCGTTGACAATTGAGCTGGTGAATGTGTCAGGGTGCGAGACCCTGAATGATATGATTCTATAGCTCGAGAGCGGGAGACCGATTTGGAGCACATTGGGAAGAGGGGAACAGATCAGGTGTATATATTGGACGGTCCCGGGAAGAGACCCAAGATTTTGGATCAGCTTTCGAGAGGCCAGCAGGGCCGGATACAGTGCATCACGGGCGGGAAATCGTACGATAGAGTTATCGCTCCAAGACTATGGGTCGCTACAAGCATAGCAAGATTTATCGTTTCAGCCGGTGACATTGCGAGTGGATGCTCGACATAGGGTGTCCGATCTGATGGATTGGCAGTAAGATTTTGGACAGTTGTGATGAGGCGAGAGTGTTGTAAGACTGCGGGGTAGCCCGTAGCATTTACCGGTCCATAGGCAGCGGTAAGATGTTGGTAAATGTGTATTCACCTTCGGATTTCTTTAGTAAAAGGGCGCCTTTGGAAGTGATTGAATCATCCGATTGGTTAAGAATACAAGAGTATTCTTTAGGATTTCAGAGCTGAGTGATCATTGTGTTTGGCTAACTACGGGGCGCTTGTGTTGTCGGCGCAGGATTTGGGCGGGTCATGCATATTGATGGAAATGGATCAGAGATCCATAATGCATAAGAGGTGAAAGAGCATCGTCGAGTCCAAGTGGGGGAGAAACAAGTGGCTGCTTAGGCCTACGTTGTGTTGGTGGGAGTTCAGGAAACTCCCAATCGCCGGTTGGCATCGCCTTGATTATGCATAGTGAGCAGTAGGAATCCGTAGGTGCGACCCGAAACCCTGATGGGATATAGGATTCAACTCGAGAGGTGCGACGATGTCATAGTGGAGTGTGGAAAGGCCATGGGTGGTAAGCATGGTTGGATGAAGTACTTTTAGGCTGCGATAAGATCATAGCATTCATCGGTCCGAATTAGACTATTTATGTGATGGTCACAAGCATGAAAGGGAGATAAGCTTGTGTTTTGGGAACACCGGCCATGGTTGGCAATGAATTACTCTCCGTTCTAGGATGAGGATCTTTGGGGTCCGTAGGCGAGCCCGGATGATTATGGGAATTCAAGATGGAACTGGTAGAGACTGTTAAGTAAAGGGTTTGGATCTTGAGTTTCAGGATCATGTGGATAATCAATATGTGACGCATAGGAGTCTTGAAACGTCCCAAAAATACAGACCAAAACTTTCGTTTTAAATCAGTAATAAAAACCATCCATATCGTCAATCACATAAAATCATAATCATGTATCTCGAAAACATCATCAAATCTGTCAAAGTATCAAAATCATAATATCATAAATCAGAGTGAATCCTCCCAGGCTAAAAACAATGGTGTGTGCCATGCAGTCATCCCGAGCTCATCCCCTTACTAGTTGAAGTTCCTGAAACCAAACTTGAAAACCGTAAGCACAAAGCTTAATGAACTCCCCCAATCTACCACTTACCATACACGTAACAGATAACATAACTTTGGGACTCCGCCCAGCTGCATCGAGACGAACCCGACATCGGCTTACCCGGCATCGGGCTCCTGCCCAGCATCGGGCTTACCCCGACATCAGATTGCGTCGGGCATCGGACCTCGTTCGGCATTAGGCTTGCCCCGGCATTGGACTTGCCCCGACAGACATACCACATATCATATAACATAAACTCATAACATAAGCATATAAACATACATCGGACTTTCCCCGGCATCGAACCGAAGCCCAGAACACATAACACATAACATATAAGCTAACAAACATCGGACTTGCCCCGACATCGGACCGAAGCCCGGAACACATAACACATAACATATAAGCTAACATACATCAGGCTTGCCCCGACATCGGACCGAAGCCCGGAACACATAACACATAACATGCAAGAATCACAAAGACAACAAGCATGCGTAAACGCTTCTCGGGACCGCCCCGAAGCCTAGAACTACTAACATCTAAACGGGCAGGCATTGGTGCCTTAGACCCGTTCCTACTGGAGGAAAACTCACCTCGAATGCTAGCTGTGAAATCTCGTGTGAGGAATCTCTGACGGCTGCTGCAATGACTCCCTGGCTATCATCAATACAATATACTTAGTCAAAATCTGATAATTCTCCTTAGGGTAAAATGACCATTTTACCCTTGGCCAAAGTCAACGCTTTGGTCAAAGTCAACCTTCTGGTTGACCCGACTCGTCGAGTTGCTTCACCAACTCGTCGAGTCCTAGATCCTGAAATCTCGATCTAACTCGTTGAGTTTCCCCCTGACTCGTCGAGTTTCCAGACTATTTACAGTCGCGATCTACCGATTTAACTCGCCGAGTCCCTTCGCCGACTCGTCGAGTTCTATCTGAAACTAAAACGGGACAAGCTAAAATCAACTCATCGAGTCCCTCTATGGACTCGCCGATTTTCTCCTGTCTGATTGAGCCATCTCAATGGATTAAGCTCCTACCCTTCATATCCAAACTCTAAACTTCATCTACACACCGGGAATACACTTTTAAGGATAAAGTTTCCAACTTTACCCGCTCTTAGTACTTCTTAATGGGTTTATCTCAAACCCTAACTCTCTAGAACATAGACCTTGGTCCATAAGCCATAATACCCCAAACCAAGGCACACTATACTAGATCTAGACTCTGGACATCAGTTGGACACGTAAAGTTCCAAACTTTCCTTCCTTGCATGGCCTTTTAGGGCTAAAAAGACCATAATAATGCTTTTAACCTTGCATGGGGCTTCCATGGTCATAAAGTTTGCAACTTTATGCCATGGAACCCCTCCTAGATCCCAGATCTGAAATATAAGTCACTTGGGACGTCTAAATCCCAAAGACCAAGGTTCTTGAACTAAAACCCTCATAAAATGGAAGTAAATAGATCTAAGAAAATAATGATCAAGTTAGAGACTTGATTACCAGAAAATGTAGCAAATGGAGTGTAGCTTCTGGATCTACTCATTCCCTCTTGAGCCCTCTATCTTCTTCTTCTTCCATGGGCTTCAAAAGTGCACAAAGGTCACTCAAAATGGCTCACACGCTCAAGGAAAGCTCTAGGGTTTCATGGATTAGGGTTTGGGACAAGGAGGTTGTAAATAAGGCCAAGGGGTGTGGATTATGATGCTTAAATAGGGTGCAAAACCCCGAAATTAGGGTTTCACTCTGGCAGACCTACTCGCCGAGTCGAGGGCTCTCACCTCGTCGAGTAGATTGCTTAAACCCCGCATCTAATCTCGCTTCTACTCGACGAGTTTGGGGCTTCAAACTTGTCGAGTAGATCTATAGAAATGAATAATTTATAAGTAAATGTGTACCAGGAATCTAGGCGTTACAATTCTCACCCACTTGTCTTAGACTTCATCCTCGAAGTCTACTGTATTGAATAACTATGGGTAGTGCTCCCTCATTTACTCCTCAGGCTCCCATGTCCACTCTGAACCCTTTCGGTGATGCCACTACACCTTCACTAGCTGGACAACCTTGTTCCTCAAGGTTTTCCTCTCGCGGTCCAGAATCGCCACCGGTCTCTCTATGTAGTTTAGGCTGTTCTCAACCTGAATATCCTCCAAGGGCAAAATCGTTGAATCATCCACTAAGCACTTCCGCAACTGGGAAACATGGAAAATGTTGTGGATCTGACTGAGCTCTGCTGGTAGATCTAACCGATATTTCACCTTGCCCACCCGGGCAATAACCCTGAAAGGGTCAATGTACCTGGGGCCCAGCTTGCCCCGCTTCCGGAACCGGATGACACCTTCAGGAGGACCATATCGCCCACCTGAAACTCTAAGTCTGAAAGCCGCTTGTCGGCGTAGCTCTTCTGCCGGCTCTGAGAAGTCTGGAGCCTGCTTCGGACCTGTTGGATCCGCTCTGTAGTCTTGAGTACTACCTCAGTACTCCCTATGACTCTCTGACCGACCTCGCCCCAACAGATTGGGGTCCTACACTTCCTCCCGTAGAGCATCTCAAAGGGCGGTCGGTCTTTGCTGGCGTGGTAACTGTTGTTATAAGAAAATTCCGCTAACGGAAGATACGTATCCCAACCGCCACCGAAGTCCAAAACACATGTGCGTAGCATCTCCTCTAGAGTCTGTATCGTCCTCTCGCTCTATCCGTCTGTCTGAGGGTGGAAAGCGGTGGTGAAATGGAGGTGATTACCCATCTCCTCGTGAAACCGCTTCTAGAATCTGGAAGTGAAACGGACATCTCGGTCTGACACCACCGTAACAGGCACTCCATATCGTGCCACTACTTCATGCACGTATATCTCGGCCAGCTTCTCGGCTGAGATACTCTCTTGGATGGGGATAAAATGAGCACTCTTGGTCAACTGATCCACGATGACCCATATCGAATCTACTCTACGTGCGGTCCTCGGAAGCTTGGTAATGAAATCCATGGTGATATCCTCCCATTTCCACACAGGAATGTCTAACGGATGCATCTTTTTGTGAGGTCTCTGGTTCTCAGCCTTGACCTTCCTACAGGTCAAACACCGCTCCATGTACCAAGCAACATCCCACTTCATGCATGCCCACCAGTAGTCAGGGAGAAGATCTCGGTACATCTTCGTCGCCACAGGATGGATGGAGAACCTCGACTTATGGGACTCATCCATCAGAACCTACCGCACTCCGCCCCAGTACGGAACCCAGACCCTCCTATGCAGGGTCAACAACCCTCGGTTGTCATAGTCAAACGAGGCCACTCGGCCTACGATCCGCTCGCACTTCTGACGCTCCTCCTTCAGGCCCTTAACATGTGCCTCTCTAATCTGCTCCAGCAATGGAGTAATCACTGTCATCCTCAAACATATATCCCTAATCGGAGTCGCCACCGCCTTACGGATCAGGGCGTCGGCCACCACATTGGCCTTGCCTGGGTGGTAAAGGATCTCACAGTCGTAATCATTCACCACATCTAACCACCGTCGTTGCCTCTTGTTCAGATTCGGCTGATCCATTTGGTACCTCAAACTCATGTGGTCCGTGTAAATGGTACAACAGAATCCATAGAGGTAATGCCGCCAAATCTTGAGGGCGAAAACCACATCCTCCAGCTCTAAATCGTGCGTCGGATAGTTAGCCTCGTGAGGCTTCAACTGCCTCGATGCGTAAGCTATCACATGTCCCCGATCCATCAAAAGTGCACACATGCCCATAATCGACGCGTCACAATAAACTATGAAGTCATAAACTCCCTCAGGCAGAGTCAAAATCGGTGCCTCGCGTAGCCGCTGTCTAAGAGTCTCGAAGGCTACCTACTGCTCAGGCCCCCAGCGAAAGGTCACCGACTTCTTGGTCAGTCGGGTCAACGGAACTGCAATCTTGGACAAGTCCTGAATAAATCTCCGGTAATAACTTGCTAGACCCAGGAAACTCCGAATCTCAGTTGGAGACTTCAGAACCTCCCACTGCATCATGGCCTCTATCTAGGCCGTATCGACCAAAATACCCTTCTGGTTGACAAGGTGCCCCAGAAACCGCACCTCGCGCAACCAGAACTCACACTTGGAGAACTTTGCGAAAATTCTCTCCTTCCTCAGCGTCTCTAGCACCTACCTCAGGTGCTCCTCATGCTGCTCCTGAGTCTTGGAGTAAACCAAGATGTCATTTATGAAGACTATTACAGACCGATCCAGCATCGGTCTGCACACGCGGTTCATGAGGTCCATGAATGCGGCTGGAGCATTGGTGAGCCCAAACGGCATCACCACAAACTCATAATGACCATAACGAGTCCTGAAAGCTGTCTTTTGCACATCCTCCTCCCTAACCCGCATCTGGTGATAACCCGACCGTAGATCAATCTTGGAGAACCAAGATGCGCCCTGTAGCTGGTCAAACAAATCATCAATCCTCAGTAGGGGATAACGGTTCTTCATTGTTACCTTATTCAGCTCCCGATAGTCTATACACATGCGATGTGACCCATCCTTTTTCTTCACAAACAGGATCGGGGCTCTACATGGCGACTGCTCGGCCTGATAAATCCCTTGTCTAGCAGCTCTTGCAGCTGCGTAGACAACTCCTGCATCTCAGGAGGAGCCAATCGATATGGTGCCTTGGCTATCGGAGCCGCACCAAGGACTAGGTCAATCCTGAACTCGACCTGTCTCTCCGGAGGTATCCCAGGTAAATACTTCGGGAATACGTCTGGGTACTCTCGTACTACCAGTACATCATCCACTGTCGCCTTACCCTTATCCCGGGTATCCATGACATAAGCGACATAACCCGTGCAACCCTACTGAAGGTAACGCCTCGCCCTCGCTGCTGAACATAAGATCGGTCCGCGTTGTGGCCTCTCGCCCTGGATCACTAACCCTCCCCCACTAGTAGTCTGAAAACTCACTAGCTGTTGCTCGCAGTCGATCACTACCCCATTGGGGCTCAACCAATCCATACCCACTATAACCTTATTCCCTCACAGGGGAATAGGAACCAAGTCTACTGAAAACTGCTCATCGAACAACTGCAATGTACATCCCCGATGAACTCTCACAACCCTGACGGTCCTGTCATCCGTTATCTCAACATCTAGTGGACAGTCCAACTCCCCAGGATCTCTACTAAATCGCTTGCTAAGTGCGAGCGACACAAACAATCGGATAGCCCCCGAATCAAACAATACGAGAGCAGAGATATCGTTCACAAGGAACGATCCTATAATAAAACACATAAACATAAGCAATAACCAATAAACATAAAGATATAAGGTGAAGATACATACCCGTCACCACGTTAGGAGCTGCCTGTGCCTCCTCTGCAGTAAGCTGAAAAGCCCTGCTCCGCGCCGTAGGCGCCTCAGCTCGGCCCTGTCGGCCATCCATAATCCTCAATGTAACAAGAGAAGGTGCTGCCACCTTTCCCGCAGCTGCTAAGCTCGGGCACTGGGACCGCTTCTGTCCCCTCTGATTGCACTGAAAGCAAATCAGATTTGATGTTGCCGTGGTGGTGGTGGTGGTAGCTGTACAATCTCTGATCAGAAGACCAGTTCGGCCGCACTTGTAGCAGCCCGAACTCCCTGCCTTTCACGTTCCCTTATGCATCGTGCCGCACTTGCCACAACAACCGCAGATCTGCTGGCTCCTAGATCTATGCTCTGATACCTTGGGCTTTTTTCCCACATTCCCTGTCTCAACCCCCTCAGGTTTCCTCTTCTTCTCCAACTCTAAATCCAACTCCCTCTCTCGAGCCCTAGCAATCATGTCTTCCAGCATATTACAGCTGGAACGGCTCACAAACTGGCGGATATCACTCCGCAACATCTCATGATATCGGGCCTTTTTCATCTCCTCATCCATCGCATACTGCGGAACGAGAAGGACCCTCTCCCTGAACGTAGCGGTGATTTCGTTCACCGTCTCAGTCGTCTGTTGGAGATCCTGAAACTCCCTAGCAAGCTGCTGCACCTCAATCACAGGTGCAAACTTGGCCCTAAACCTGGTCGAAAAACCACTCCAGGTCATCGCGTCCAAAACCGCATCATCTCCAATGGCTCTCCCAACCTCCTCCCACCAGTCACGTGCCTACTCCTTCAGAAAATAGGACGTAAGTCTGAACTTGTCCCCCTCGGGAAATCTGATGGTGCGGAATGCGTTGGCGACATCCGCCAACCATCTACTACTTGAAATGGGGTTTCGAGCCCCATGATAGTCGGGAGCTCCACATAACCTGAACTCCCTGAAGGTGAGTGTGCGCGACCCCATCATGGCCGCCACCTCAGTGCGGAAAGCACTCAATCTCTCATCCATAAGCTCCAGGATACCCTGCTTGATCGAACTGAAGATCACAAGAGTCTGCTCAAGAATACTGTGCGTGATCTCAGAGGAGATGAACTCCCTCGTCTGCTCATCCATCTGCTCGGCTCCAGAGCCCGAGCCTGATCCCTCACCAGTGCCTGAAGTGCCAACCGGCCTAGTGCGTAGCGTCGCCATACTGAAAATACACCATAACAAACATCAGTATACTCATCATATCTCGAGGGATCTAACACACTACAAGTTTCCTGGATTCATCTCGGCCTTTCTTGATTCGAGTACGGATCCTCTGCTTTCAGTAGTACAGGCCCATACTACCTTCCACATCTATCCGTACTTTCCTCAAGAACTGCCTCGACTCTACCAAGTCCCTTCTACTACTACTACTGTTGATCTCATGCTAAACTCATCCTAGGCTTTCCCTAGGGTAATCACCAACCCACTCTCCACTATCAGTTGCATAAGAAGTCCCTGCTATCTCCCCTAACTAGCTCGTGAATACTATTACATATCACTAAGACTAGATAATTCTTCGAATGAGAGATCCTACCCTATAACGGTTGGACTCAAACAAGAGCTGCGCAATAGAGCGAGACCTAACCTTCTAAAATTATTAAGTCCTTGCAATATGTAAGTTAACATATTCATTTACTAGTTAGTAAAAGATAACTAGAACTCCTAAAATCACGAAGCAAGCAGCATTCGAGCATCGAGTGAACATAATCAAACATATCTCATTCAGGCCATCACTGACTAATCTGCACTAGCATACGGTTCATAAAGCTCATACACATATAACAGGCACATAAGGCATCCTTCCTAGATCCTTAGTCCTAATCTAGCATGCAATTCTAATAAAGCTGATACACATATAGCAGGCACGTAAGACATCCTTCCTAGATCCTTAGTCCTAATCTAGCATGCAGTTCTCATAAAGTTGATACACATATCATAACATAAACTTGTATGGGTAATTTGGGGGTACTTACTTGAGCTCGGCTGATTGCATGCACCACACCCTTTCCTCTTTTCAAAACTTTTTTTCTCTTTTCAAAATTCTTTTTATAAAAATGATTTTCTTTTTAAAATTTTCATACCGAGTCCTTAGTTTGAGTCCAGACACACCCGAGAGTATGCCCGAATCCCTCAGACCAAGGTTCTGATACCAACTTGAAACGTCCCAAAAATACAGACCAAAAATTTTGATTTAAATCAGTAATAAAAACCATCCATATCATCAATCACATAAAATCATAATCATGTATCTCGAAAACGTCATCAAATCTGTCAAAGTATCAAAATCATAATATCATAAATCATAGTGAATCCTCTCATGCTAAAAACAATGGTGTGTGTCATGCAATCATCCTGAGCTCTTCCCCTTACTAGCGGAAGTACATGAAACCAAAACTGAAAACCTTAAGAACAAAGCTTAGTTAGCTCCCCCAATCTACCACATACCATACACGTAACATATAACATCACTTTGGGACTCTGCCCAGCTGCATCGGGACGAACCTGGCATCGGCTTACCCAGGCATCAGCCCTCGTCTGGCATCGGACCTCGTCCGACATCGAGCTTGCCCCGGCATACATACCACATATCATATAACATAAACTCATAACATAAGCATATAAACATACAGCGGGCTTACCCCGGCATCGGACCGAAGCCCAGAAAACATAACACATAACATATAAGCTAACATACATCAGGCTTGCCCCGACATCAGACCGAAGCCCGGAACACATACCACATAACATGCAAGAATCAAAAAGACATCAAGCATACATAAACACTTCTCGGGACCGCCCCGAAGCCCAGAACTACTAACATCTAAACAGGCTGGCATTGGTGCCTTAGACCCGTTCCTACTGGAGGAAAACTCACCTCAAATGCTAGTTGTGAAATCTCGTGTGAGGAATCTCTGACGGCTGCTCCAACGACTCCCCGACTATCATCAATACAATATACTTAGTCAAAATCTGATAATTCTCCTTAGGGTAAAATGACCATTTTACCCTTGGCTAAAGTCAACGCTTTGGTCAAAGTCAACCTTCTGGTTGACCCGACTCGTCGATTTGCTTCACCAACTTGTCGAGTCCTGGATCCTGAAATCGCAATCTAACTCGTCGAGTCTCCCCTAACTTGTCGAATTTCCAGACTATTTATAGTCGCGATCTACCAATTTAACTCGCCGAGTCCCTTCGTCGACTCGTCGAGTTCTATTTGAAACTAAAACGGGACAAACTAAATCAACTCATTGAGTCCCTCTATGGACTTGCCGAGTTCCCATATCTGATTGAGCCATCTTAATGGATTAAGCTCCTAACCTTCAGATCCAAACTCCAAACTTCATCTACACACTGGGAATACACTTTTAAGGGTAAAGTTTCCAACTTTTCCAACTTTACCCGCTCTTAGTCCTTCTTAATGGGTTTAGCTCAAACCGTAACTCTCTAGAATATAGATCTTGGTCCACAAGCCATAATACCCCAAACCAAGGCACAATATACTAGATCTAGACTCTAAACATCAGTTGGACACGTAAAGTTCCAAACTTTCCTTCCATGCATGGCCTTTTAGGGCTAAAAAGACCATAATAATGTTTTTATGCTTGCATGGGGCTTCCATGGTCATAAATTTTGTACCTTTATGCCACAGAACCCCTCCTAGATCCTAGATCTGAAATATAAGTCACTTGGGACGTCCAAATCCCAAAGACCAAGGTTCTTGAACCAAAACCCTCATAAAATGGAAGTAAATAGATCTAAGAAAAGAATGATCAAGTTAGAGACTTGATTACCAGAAAATGTAGAAAATGGAGTGTAGCTTCTGGATCTACTCCTTCCCTCTGGAGCCCTCTATCTTCTACTTCTTCCACAAGCTTCAAAAGTGCACAAAGGTCACTCAAAATGTCTCATACACTCAAGGAAAGCTCTAGGGTTTCGTGGATTAGGGTTTGGGACAACGAGGCTATAAATGAGACCAAGGGGTGGGGATTATGATGCTTAAATAGGGTGCAAAACCCCGAAATTAGGGTTTCACTCTGGCAGACCTACTCGCCGAGTCGAGGGCTCTCGACTCGTCGAGTAGATTGCTTAAACCCCACGTCCAATCTCGCTTCTACTCGACGATTTTGGGGCCTCCAACTCGTCGAGTAGCTCTATAGAAATGAATAATTTATAAGTAAATGCGTACCAGGAATCTAGAAGTTACAAGTCTAGGTTGGGTAGCCTCGGTATTGAGTGCTTGGGAATCTGGTGGTTGGACCATGTGCGAGACTGGTAGTCTTGGGGAATGGCTTAAGGGTATTTACTTATCGGTCAAGTAACGGATGACGGAAAGTCATGGTGCACTATGCAAGTACAGGATTTCGTATCAGTGAGATGATATTTGGGGCATCTATATGCCAAGGGCGTCAAATGCGGGATTCCAGGCTAAGGAATGGGTTTGGTTCGATGTAGCTTAAGCAGTTGTGATGTGTCTCGGGGTGGTTCTATCTGTAATAAAGCCACGAAATGTTGGAATCAGGAAAAGGTGGGTAGTTGGTGATTGTATATGATAAGAGGCTGTTATGTATGTGTATTTTGGCTCAGCAATCGGGTAGGTGTCCGGTGTTCCGGACAGTTGGCAGACAAGTTGGGACCAGGGAGGTCCCAGTTGTTCTTGAGGAAAGCAGCTATGTGGCAGCATGATGAGTTGGAGTGGTTTCAGTGATTTGGGTCCATGTGTGGAGTTGCTTGTCATCCGGGGCATATACTAAGTTGTTTACAATTGGACTAAATAGTATCATAAGTGGAATAGCCAGTTGGGAGATAAGTGCAGTGAACTCAGCAATGATTCGATATGGGCGGTCTGTCACGGAGACAGACCATCTCGAGACTATAGATTTCAGACGGAGTGGAAGTGATCATGATGCAAGGAATTCGTTCATCTTCAGGTTTTAGAACCCTGCGAGGGTTGGCTCTGGGTGCCTTGGAAAGGCTAAGGAATGCTTGTGGTTGCGGCCGTGTTGCTCAAGTTGTATGGCGTGTCAGGAGTGGTAAGGAATGATTTCGAGGACATGATTTAATTTAAGTGGGGGAGAGTTGTAACACTCCGTTTGAAATTAAATAAAATGAGTAAATAAATAGTAAATTCTAAAACCCTGAGATGTATAATATAATTTATTGTAGCTCTAAATCCATAATATCTTAGCGGGGTGTTGGTCTTAGGGAGTTAAAAGCCATAATAGAGAGTTTGGGGGTTAAAATGTAATTTCCAGATTAGCTCTAAATCCATAACCGCCGCCGCTCGTAAGATTTTGGTCTCGTTGCTCCAGTCAGCATTCACCACTCCGAAGGGGAAGTTGTTGTGCGCGTTTGGCATGTGTGTCGATGGTAGGTAAGTACTTTGGGTAATTCTTTTCACTGCAGGACATGCTTATTTGTCTAGAAAACGGAGAGCAACCACCATGGCAGCCGACCATGGTGGCTGTCGCCTTCTACCACCTCTTTTGCCGCCACTAGCCACCATGGGAGGGTGGTTGTGTGTTTTTTTGGTGTGTGTTTACATGTTATGTGTGTGTTTAATGACAAATGTTGTATCAATTTTCTTAGTCAAAATTGAAGAAGATTGCCACCACCACCGTGAGGTGGTGGCTGCCGCTGTCGACCACCACCGCCCGAGGTGGCAGTGGGTGGTGCTCGACATAGTGAAACCCTAATCGGCCTAATAGCTTAATCTTGGACTTCGCTGGCTTGTAATTGGGTTGAAAACCCTAATTAGGGTTTAGAAAACCCTAATTTCGGGAACGTGAATTTTGAATTTGTCGGGACCTGCGTTTGGACCATTGGATTTGGGATTTTGAATTACACCCGGCCACATTGTATGTTTGGAGTGGTGGAATTAATGGATTAGTTCCTTAATGGGTTAAGTAGGAACACTTAACCCAAGTCGTCATTTTATGTAAAAAAATCCTAATTGGGTTTGGGTTCTTGTTGGGCCATTTCTTGGACTGGGTTGTTGTGGGTCTTCGTGGGCGAAATGGGAAAAAGTTTGTTGACTAAGGAAATTGTTGGGCTTTAGGATAAGGCCCATTGGAAAGGTTTGGGTCCAATTTGGAACTGTTAGTTCATGAATTCTTTGTTGGAGCACAATCGTTGATTCCATTGGCTTTTGCCCAAATTGGCGCTGTTAGTTCCGTTTCTGCCCCCGTTGTCATTTCCATTCGTGTCGTTACTGCTGAAATGGACCATGGCGGCAGTAACCGCGGTTGTTACAGCAGCCTGGAACACCGCAGAGTCCATTTGTGGAGGTGGTGGTAGTGGAGTTGTTGAGGTGTTGGCGGCACACCTGCTACCTCTTCATGGTGGCATCTTTCTGCCATAAAGTTTAAAGGTGGAACGACGATAAGTCTTTGATAAGAGTTATGAGTTGGGTATTACCGTAATGGAATGTCTCGATTATATATGTAGTAAGTCACATTGTTATTGTAATTTGCAAGCAATTCATAATGGAAATTTACTATAATAAGTAGAAAATTGCATAACAAATAGTGACACTCAATGAAATAAAATGCATGCCCATTTCATTGATAATATAGTACTAGTACATAGTTGTGTGAAAATTAACCTTAAAGAAGGTCTACATGAAAGAGTAGCACCAACGCTTACTCGTAAATATAATCAATACATGAGTAGTATAAGCCCTACTCGCGGCGGGTGGTCTCCTGTGGGCCATGGGATGTAGTCATGGAGGCCTGCATCTCCGCTATTCGGCGCTCAGCCGCGATCACCCTCTCCTCGAGAGTCGAGTGTCTCTCCTGCTACTCCCTTGTTTCTACTCGAGTGGTTGTGAGGTCCTCATGGAGGCGGTTAATGATACTACATGTCTGGGGGTAGTCCCTCTCTAGTCGTCGATCTCATGTGTCAGTGGCCTCATTAGCGGCCCCCAACTCCAAGATTCGATTCGCCGACGCCCTGGTCTGATCTCCGAGATGCGTGATCCGCTGAACAATGATAAGGAGGGCCCTGTCTGCCGGTCCTATGTGACTGAGGTTATAGAAATCTCGCTCCATGTCGTATGGGGAACGTTGGTGTTGCTGTCTGCTCCACCACTCCAGGTCCTCCGCCCAACGGGGCGTGGGTCCCTGGTAGCCCAAACGATGTGCGGGAACCCGAGCGACATAGGGAGGATTTATGACCTCGGACTCTGCGTCCTAGTCCTCCTCTACCTCTTCCTAGTCTTCTTCTTCCTCCTCTGGATCTTCTTCGGGGTCTTCCTCCATTATCTCCTCAGGATCCTCTTCGGGATCCTCTTCAATCCAACCACCATTTCCCTGGTTAGGGAAATAGGGGTCTTCGGGCATGTGGAACCCTGCCATGACGTCTGTACGAGAATAGAGGTATGAGAAATACATGAAAGGCTTAAGTGTATGATTCTGTAAAATTCTAAAATACTCCTATAGTATTTTAATCTTTATGGTTGATTCTAAAGTTTTTTGGTATATAGGGTAGGTAAGTTTTAGATTCGTTGCCCACCACGACCATTCCTAAACACATGTTAGTCATATCTCGTATAAATATAGTTGATCAGGCTATATTTATCCCATATATGATTACATAATTGTCTAGGCTTAATCGTAGTGTTTAACTCATCTAAATACTTTTTACATTGTTCTTATTATAACACTGTTTCTAGTATGTATGCATGTATGTATACTTTTTATAAAAATACTATTATATTTTAAAAGTATACTTCTTAGTCAGAGTGTTTTAGCTCCATTGTATTTATAGTTGTATATATTACATGGTTTGATATACTTAGTTCACTATAAAGAATGCTCTGCTACCAATCTGTCACACCCCCAAACCAGAACGGCAAAAATGTATGCGGGTGGATGACTTTCATGTACAGTATCATAACAATTGAATAAGAGTGATCAAAGCCATACAACCATCATATTGATAATTTATAAGTTTACATTGTATTCAAATCGTTGTTTGTTTGATGCCAAATACAAATGACAAAAATATATGACGTGACGTTGCTACGCCCATCTTCAAAACCTTTTTGGTTACCTGTTCACTGATTTCCTGAGAATACAAGTGATTTTGAAAAGTGTCAACAATTAATTTGGTGAGTTCATAAGCGTTTTGTATGGAAGAAATCGATAGCTTTTCCTTGAAAAATGATAGAGTGTGCTTTCAGAATATCCAATATATTCTTTAAAAATGAACTGTCAGTCTTAAACCCAAGACCAAAAATGTAAGTAGTGTTGTACTAGAGAATACAATTATGAAGTTTCATCTTTATATAAAAGTACTTGAATGTATGTTATCCCCGTAAACCAAATGTATTGTTAATACCCCATGTGAGTTATTATAACCATGTTAACGACTAGTTGGCCTGTTACGACGTTCTTCAGACGTCGGAATGTTAGACATTTGTCACCCCAGGCCTGTCGGTCTAACTATAGCTAACAGTTTAGGTGCGGGTTTGTCAGTCTCGTATAGATCTATACACAAGTGTCACGCTCTCTTATCGAGACTTTGGTTACAATACAGGACTTTTGTAGGTACCCTGGTTGGTACGTGAAGACGATGTCTCACAAAATTTGTATTAACGGTTTACGTGTAGTGTAATGAAAACCCCTTTTTGTAAGTGGAAAATATTACCTTTCCATAGTGTTAAATAATTATACCTTTAAATTATTATTTGTTTCGTCCGAGATGATAAAGTAGTATTTATGATTTCCAAACTATACCAATCATAGTTTATTATGAATGTTTAGTTAAGCCTATTTATATAATCATTTATTTAAATACATAGTAGTTGACTCGTCTAGATGTTTTTAAACGATTTTATCATGAAATCTTACATCTGACACAGGTATGGGAACATTTGCTAAGAAAAAGTCAATTTCTAGTTTTTAACGGTATTTATTGGGAAAAATGACATTATAAGACTTGTTTCTAACCTTTTTGGGATTTTAACTCAAAATAGTTTCATATGTTGTAAAACCATATTTTTTATCATAAAAGTCTTAAAATCCTTGTAACTTTGTGGTTTTAACCTTTTTCTAAAGAACATATAACTTGTTTATGTTTGTTTTTCCTAGTTTTATATCTTTAAAACTAGCATACCACAAATAAATGTTCTAAAAACTAGAAAGTCTCATATTTCTTGCAAATAATGCTTCATATTCAAGATAGAAATAAAACATGCAAACTTTTGTGTTATAAACCAAACTTTACTTGTATCCCCCCCCCCCCCCCTAAAACATGAAAAACTCAAAAATATGGGGGTATGAACTCACTTTGAGTGTGGTTGTGGTTGGATAAAGAGATGATTGTGAAGATCTTCGAGCCTAGAACACTTGAAGGTGGTTGAAGAACTCTTTGAAGGTGGTATTATCCTAAGAGTTTTTAACACATGATAATGTGTGTAAATGAGATGAAACTAGCATAAAAGTGTGTAGAAACACTAGATTATGAAGAAAACACTTACCAAATTGTCAAGAACCACTTGAAAAAGTTTATCTAGGAAGAGCTTGGACTTGTTCTTGAGAGAATATGGAGTAAGTTGAAGAAAATGGAGATTGTGGGGGGGGGGGGGGGTTTGGGGAGTTCTCGGCCATGTTTAAGGAATGAGGGGTAAGGTGATATTTGCTTTGTTATTTGTTGGATAATTGCATTGATTCACGCTCGGTAAAACTTTGTGTTGGAAAGGATGAAACACATGTCACGAAGTCAACTCTCTTTTCTCTTCTTTCCCACCGAAAACCCCATAGAACCACCGAAATCACATGTGATTTCGGTCTAGCACCACCGAGATCACATGGTGATTTTGGTCCATGTACCAACCGAGATCACATGGTGATTTCTGTCCAAGTACTAACCGAAATCACAATGTTTTGGGGTTCTAGGCCGAGAACCCTAAAGGCAAGGGATAAATCACGATTGACATTTTAACTCGTTGACTTGTTTAACTTTTGCTGACCCAGAACTGCCAGTTGTCACAGACAACCTGCCAATATGGAACTTTAGGAGAATGCATATACTGACACACTCGATTGACCGCAAAGGCGATGTTCGGTCGTGTGATTGTGGCGTACTGTAGAGAACCAACAACTTGTCGATATAGCTTAGGGTCAGAAAAGGGATCACCATGCAGGGTTAGACGAGACTGGTTGTCAGCAGGCGTGGAGATGGGAGATGCATCATTCATGTGAGTACGTGTCAAAATATTGTTGATGTACCCAGCTTGACTCATGGTGAGGCCTTGAGCATGACGCGTGATTTGAATGCCAAGAAATAAGTGTAGATCGCCCAAATCTTTGAGGGCAAAGTTCTGATGTAGTTGTGTAATAAAGCGTTGAATGAAATTTGCATGTGTATCTGTGACAATAAGATCATCCACATTGACGAGGACATAAATCCTTGAGTAATGAGATATGTTTTGAGTTTGGTGAACCAAGCTTGTGGCGCCTGCTTAAGACCATACAGTGTTTTGTTGAGGCGACAAACATGAGAGGGTTTTGTGGGATCAATAAACCCTTGTGGTTATTTCATGTAGACAGCCTCTTCTAAATCTCCATTAAGAAAAGCATTGTTTATATTGAGTTGGCGAATACACCATCCAATGGAGATAGCTAGGGACAGGAATAGGCAAATAGTGGTGGGTTTGATAACTGGACTAAAGGTGTCGAAATAATTGATGCCTTCCTCGTAACTATACCCCTGAGCCACGAGACACGCCTTATGTCTCTCAATGATTCCGTTAGAATCACGTTTTATCTGGTAAATCCATTTGCACCAGACCAGGTTGACGTTAGAGGGGCAAGGAACTAGAGACCAGGTATTATTTTTTACAGGAGCATGATACTCAAGTTGCATAGCTTGTTGCCAACGATTGAATGGCTTGTTTGAAGGAGGATAGCTCAACAAAAGAAAGGGAAGTGGTGGAGGCAGAAAAGGCATTGGGTTTAAGGGAGTTTGTGTGTGCTCTGGTTTGTATGGAATGGGTATTGTTGGGTGCCAGTCATAATAAGAGGGAGTTGGAAGTGGTTGTTTAGCTCGTGAACTGATTGTAGAGCGTTGGTATGGAGGTGTAAGAGATGAAGGAGAGGTGGAGGTGGTGTTACTAGTGATAGGTGTAGTGGGAGTGTGAGGTGGTGAGGGTGGGGGTGATGGTTGTAAGTCGGCCACATGTTGAAGAATATGTGGCAGAGGAAACTCACTGAACAATACTACCAGTCAACTTGGTACTTTTTGAGCAATTTCTATAAATTCAATGGTATACCAAACACAAAAATAAGTTTGGTGAGTTACTTACGCTTACTAATCTTTATCCCACTTATTAAATCCAAAGTTCATGAAACATTAAAAATATAGTTGCAAATTTTCATAAAATGTGATAGCATAAAACATTCTAGGAACGAATATCAAACACAACTAAATACCAAACTAAACCTAAAAATTTGGTTTTAACATATGCATAAAAGAAACATCGACAGTTTTAAAAAGAATAGCAAAAATCACTGCTTTTTGAGCAACCAACCACAAAACAAGATGAAATCATGCATATTAGAATTCTTGCAACAAAAAATTATCAAAAATATGCTCCTAATCGAATAAGCTGAATCCCATGTCATCATCACTCTCTTCCTTTGGCTCTTCCTGTATCATCGTCATATGATTTACCAAAAAACCATGTTAAACTGATATAATAAACCAAACACAATTTGTTGCAAATGAATGGACAAAATAGTATATTTACTTACCTTTTTCTCCTCTGCGGCAGGAGCTGCAGCAGCTGCACCACCACCACCGGCAGCAGGTGCAGCAACCGCCGGAGCAGCTCCACCACCACCACCGGCACCAACATTCAAGATCAAATCGTCAATGTTCTTCTTCTCTGCAAGCTTGGCGAACAAGCCTGCCCAGTAAGATTCGATGCTCACATTAGCAGCCTTCAAAAGAGTTGTAATCTTTTCAGCCTGCAAGAAAAAACATCCAATTTTGTAGTTTTAAAAAAAAATGGTTGCAATTTCATCAAGTTACATATTTTGTTATAAACCTAATAATGATCATCAGATACAAAAAAAAAAGTACAAAAAATCATAAATTTATTGATTAGAAAAGATAATCACCGTGATGGGGATGCCATCGTCGCTGAGAATCAGACATGCGTAAGTGCAAGCAAGCTCCGAGATCGACATTCTTCTCTGTAACGAAAATACAGAAAAAAACTTCAAATTTTCAGATTTAATAGACTTTATAAATGTAAAACGCTAACCAAAAACACACAGAGATATAATCGAAATGATGATTCATCAAATAGAAGAAAAAATGATCGGAAGCGAACCTGTGATGAAGCAGAAGCTCCTTTTTTGGGGATGTTTGTGAGTGTAAAGAATTCGCCTGCTGCAACCTGCAAGTAGTCAATTGAAGAAGTCTAGGGTTTTTTCAGGTTTAAATTGGGAGTTAGCAAAAACCACACGAGTATGGGCTAGTTTATCTGTAGGCCCAATAGTAAACCTCCATATGATATAACAACTCAATTTAATCGATTTTCTCGTAGATTAATGTACTTTTTATCTTTTTTAAACAAAATAGTAACCATCTTAACTATCTTAACTTAATCAATGAAAATCAATTTTACCAAATGTCATGTTCTCATTGAATTTGAGATATGTCATTTTCGAAAAGCTTTTAAATTATTTTTTATCCATTTGTCATTTTCTTGTATTTTGCGTTTTCTTAAATTTAAAATTCACATTTTAATGAGATTTATATATATAAAGTAGATCATTCTATTAAATTCATAATAAATGCCCTACAACCTTTTAAATATCTTACATTATATATTAAATTACTTACTTTATTTATTATATTTTTTGTATTTATGTAAAATTATTACTTTAAAAAATATGTGATGGTTATAATTTTATATTAAATTTTTTTTATAAACTCGTGTAATACACGGGTTTCACACCTAGTGTAACATATTTTAGAACTATGAGTTGAACTCCAACCAATAAAACGGAAACTTTGTATATATATACAATAATAAAAAAGATTGGGATAATGACTAGTTGATAGGGTAAGGTACTTTTGCCTTTGATCACATTTGGCCACTGAACTTTATTTCGTGTTTTATTAACCCTTTAACTTGTTGAACTGTATTAATGTTCCCCTTATGACCAGTTTTCAAAGGATTTATCGATCCTACGTGTACTTTTTATCTTATGTGGCGAATGAGGTGGCATTTAGGCCCCGATTTGTCATCCCCCTCTCGTTAAACTTTACCCTGAAGTCTCATTTGGTCCATAAACTCGATTAGGGCACAAAATTCTCCATCGATCATTCGTCTCCTTCAATCGTTCTGTAGAATGGCATCATCACCAAATCCCATTAATCAGAACTTCATTGTAGTGGATTTCCACTACAATGGTCAGTTTGCACCCAAGCACTTGGTCTACTTTGATCCCGGCAGAGCATCAGTGCGAGATGTTGACTTCAATGCATTTGGGTATGAGCAGTTCATGGAATTCCTTCACAAGTTCACCAGAACGACAAGCAAAGACATCTATTTCTGCCTTCCACAAGAGTCTTTAGGTTAGGGAATTCATACACCGGTGAATGAGGGTGATTACAAGGAATTTTTGGATTTGGCGTATGCTGATGACAAGAGAATGAATGTATATATGGATCACCAAAACGAACCTTTCTTCGACTGGATTGAGGCTAAGGAAAGTGAAAGTGAAAATGAAGACCTAGATGAAGATGAAGATTCAGTTATTGAAGATTCATATATTGTTGATCATGAAGAAGATGATGCTACCTATCCATTTCCAGCAAACAAAATTGCACATGATAGATTTTTAAACATCCTTTGTGAACCTACAGAGAATGAAGATCAAGATGATGAATACGTGTCACCCCAGTACCCTATGTATGATGAGAGACAACCATGGGATCAGATGAAACCAATGATAGGTATGCGATTTTCTAACCCTATTGAGCTTAAACATATGTTAAGTAACTATGTAGTTGCTAATGGGTATGATCTATGGTTTGAAAAAACATGACTCTGATAAACTGTTAGTGAAATGTTACAAAAAGAATAAGTCACCATCTTGCCCCTTCAGACTATGGGCCTCCTAGATGGGTAAAGAAAATACTTTTCAGATCAAATCTCTAGTGAGTGAACATAATTATTATAGGGTGTTTAAGTTTGGATCAATAGTAACTTACAGATGGATAGGCAAACATTTTATGAGTCAAATTATAGAGAACCCAAAAATGAGTGTAAGGAAGATGAAAGCTAAAGTGTCAATAACAACATTTAACATAAATGTGAGAGTGGAGCAATGTAGAAATGCAAAGAAATTTGCATTACAAGAGATTGAAGGAAGTCTGATTGAACATTATGGGAGATTGTGGTCATATGAGAAAATTATGAGGTCAAATCCTGGGTTTACTATGAGGTTAGATGGGGACATCATGCCAGATTCCACAACTTTGTTTTCCAAGTTCTATATGTGTTTCAAAGCTGTAAGGGATGGTTGGTTAGAAGGGTGCAAGCCTGTAATTGGGCTTGATGGTTGCTTTTTAAAGGGTATAGTTAGAGGAGAAGTTCTTTCAGCTGTTGGGAGAGATGCAAACAACCACATCTACCCTATAGCATGGGTTGTGGCATGTGTTGAGAATAAAGAAACATGGAAGTGGTTCATATATTTGTGTAACATCCCGAAAAGAGGTATAGTTCTTTGACCTTAATCTTCTATATATTTGTCAAGACTAGTCCTTATTGAGAAAGGGTGGCAATTGAGTACGTGGGGCGTATGCATGTGTACGCGCAACGTACTCATGCACTTTGCATGATCGCGGAGGCCACCTAGTACGCTGGGTGTACTAGGCTCAGAGTAAAACCCTAATGCCATTTTATGCCCTTATTTAAGGAACATGATAGCCTCATATCCAACCTCCAACCTCCCTCAAACCCTAATTTCGTATTCCTAGCTTGTGTGAGTGTTTGTGGCTCATTTGAGTGTTCTTGTGAAGCTTTTGGTGAAGAAGGAGCCTTGAAGGAAGGATAGCTTGTGCTTCTAGCTCTTGGATCTAAATTCTACTCTTATTGGTGCATCTTCCAGAGGTATCAAGTTCGAAACTTGCTCATTGTTGTGTTAGTTCATGTTTTGGGTCCATTTTTAGGGTTTTATGTCCCAAGTTTAGAGCTTTGTGAGTTTGGTGAACTCCAGAGCATATATCCTGTCCTTTTAAGTGTATTTGGTTGTCTAGATTCATAAAAATGGGAACTTGATCGTCTAAATCTCTCCATGCATGAGTTATGTGGGCTTTTGTGTTGAGAAGGTTAGAGTTTGTGAGTTTGGGACTTTTTCAACCATGCTAAGGCTTAAAGTCCACGAATTTATGAAGTAATAGGCCTTATTCGGCTCAGATCTGTAGTTGTAGCATTTTTCTTAACAGATTAAGACCAAGTGAAGTGAAGAGTGGAAATTTGAGGAGTACGTCGTGCGTACTCCCAGCTACCCTCAATGTAGCGCTGAGACCCCCCGATGCATGCATGGTTGGTTGTACGCCCAGCGTAGAGGGCTGTACGCCCAACGTACTCGATGGGTGTTGACTTTCGTTAACTTTTGAGCTTTTGGTTAATTTGTGGACCTTTGGCCAATGAAGGGCAAAATGGTCTTTTCACCATCCTGGGATTTTGTAGAGAGACCCGGTCTAGAATTTTGAGGTTATTAGTATTAATTATTAATTAGAGTTGAATATGACATAATTAGGCGGAGTCTAGACTAGCAGTTCGGGTGCGAGATTGATTACTTTCCAGCGAGAGGTGACTCTTCTCACTATACTTACCTGTGTGGTAACTTTTATGTGACTGGATGGTCTTATTCATGTTATGGACCAGAGGATCTTATCTGTTTATGTATTATTATGTATTCTGTCTTTGTGACTTATGCTGTTATATTATTTTGTGTATCTGTTGAGCTATGACCGGATGGTCCATACTGAGACGTGAGACCGGAGGGTCTTCACTGAGACACATGACCGGAGGGTCCTTATCGAGGTTTAGCCAAGAGAGGCTACTTATTTGTGTATATGGTATTTTGGGGAACTCACTAAGCTTTGTGCTTACAGTGTTGATTAAATATGTTTCAGGTACATCATGGGATCGCGGGAAGGCACCGACATGATTGTACACACCAGCTTGATGATTAGGGTTTATGTGGATTTTGAGATACTTGACTTTTTTCATGATATTTTGTATTTGACAATTACATTTTGGCATGGGTTGATTGTATGAACTATGTTTTGAGAAATTTAAAAATGAAAAAAAATGTTTGAAAATTTGCGTTGTTACAAGTTGGTATCATATTCTTGGTTTGAGGGATTCGGGCACACCCTGGGGTATGTCTGGACTTAAACCGAGGAATTAATTAAAAAATTTCGAAAAGAAATGAACCTTTTTCTTAAAAATATTTTAAAAGAGTAAAGAACTTTAAGAGAAAAGCAAGACAAAGCAGTGTGTACAATCAGCTTGAGCCTGAGTAGTGATTTCCCAAAATACCCTTACTTGATTATATTAAGAGAATGAATTACTCCTGACTTGTTAGAACTGCATGATAGATAGTAGGCTAGGTATCTACATGAGTATGAGCTAGAGTTGCCTGATTTATGATGCCTTATCCTATGAAGTCGTTTCTTTAATTGAACCCATCCTTGCTAATTGCTCTAGGTATGATGCTTAGTTGTACATGGTTAAGACTTTACAGCCTTAGAATGCATGATTTAGCCTTTTTCTTGTTCCTTGTTTGGTTGTGGACTTGAGGAAGAATCATTTATTAGACTGTCTATCGAGCCATATATCATGTACAATTGGTGTGCATGGAGCGGATGGCGAGGATGGCGAAGATCTTGCGAGGTGATTTGCGTCGAGGAATAGTCTAGGTTGAGTGGCTAGATATCTAGTTAAGAAACCCGTTGAGGGATTAGTTATATATCCATGTGGGATAGAGTACTTGTGACTTAGAGTCTTAAGAGGACGACTTCGAACAAACACGGGTTGGGGTTAAAGGTAGTATTGGGCCCGTACTACTGAAAGCATTGGATCCGTACGTGACTCAAGAAGGAATCTTAGGATACTAAGGAGCTTGCAGGGACATATAAGTATTGTGTGTGCGTTTTAGCCTCCATAATGATTTCCATGATTATGTTTTAGAGAATATGGTGGTTACCTGTGTTTCAGGCTCCAGCAACCCCGAGAGGTCGAGTACCAGTGACGATGAGATCCGCAAGATCATTGCTGACAAGGTGGTCGCAGCAATCAAGGAGGCCATCCCAGAGATGTTCGGGTCTATTAAGACCACGTTGATCAAGACTTTTGACAAGCGCTATGCTTCCGTCACCGAGGTTGCCACTGCCGTAGCCACCGCAACCCTTACAGCTGCGAGACCTCAGGAGGTGATTCTTTGATGTTCCGAGAGTTCAGCAACACGAAGCCACCAGAGTTTGATGGGACCCGGGACCCGATTGCTACGATGAGATGGATCTCTGATGTTGAGGGATGTTTTTATATGTCACACCCCCAAACCGAAACGGCGGAAACATTCGGGGGTGGATGACGTCATATGTAGTATCACAACAATTGCATCATAGTAATCAAAGTAAACACAACCATTACATTGAATATATAAAAGGTATTTACATCTATTTGATTCATATTTATATACATCAAAAGTAACAAAACATAAAGACGTGACTCTCTATACGCTCCGTCTTCTCAAAAGCTGCGGGAGTACCTGTCTACTGATTTTATGAGAATACAAGCGGTTTTGAAAAGAGTATCAGCATTAAGCTGGTGAGTTCATAAGCATGTTTTTGTAATGAAAACCTGTTAATGAATAAGTGAAAATGTTTTTATGTTTCCAAGAAAATCCAATATTTTCTAACATATGAGTTTGTTACAGTATTCCATAAAGTATTAGTTCGAATGCCTGTTTACCACCAGATGAATTGTATAATACTGTTTTGAATGTAAAACCCATTTTGTATGAAAACCCTGGCTATCACCAGTATGTATAGAATGTTCTGTTGGAAAACCCTGGTTACCACCAGTATGTATAGTAGTTTCATTACTTAAAATAAAACCATGTATTTTATCTCCTGGAATCCTCCAGTATAATGTATAGTAGTTCTATTAATTAAAATAAAACTAATGAAGAATGAAATCATGTAAACAAAAGGTTAGTTTATACTATTGCGAGTCGTATAACCATGCTTGATACGATTGATGACCTCTACGACTTTCTTCAGGCGTGGGACGGTATGATATTTGTCACCCCAGGCATGCCTGCCTAACTGTAGCTGGCAGTTTAGGTGTGGGATTGTCAATCCTGAATAGATCTATTCACAAATCCCACGCTCTCCCTCCAGGAGACTCTGGTTACACTAAATGATAGGATTTAACCTGTACCCTGAAAGGTACAATTGAAGAGTTGTCTCACAATCCTGTATTAACTAGTTTACGTGTAGTTCTATATTGTTCTATTGTATTTGAATCTGTTTGTATACTTGTAGAGTAATAATTATACTTAAATAATTATTTATTAATGTATTCTTGTTACCCGAGAAATATCATTGAATAGCATAAACTAAGTCTGTCATAGTTTATATGCCTGTAAATGTAAAACCGTGTACTGAAATCCCAAACTATACTTATTATAGTTTGTATGTATGCTATGTACTTGGTTTGTGTATTGATCTGAAAACTATGCAATTATGCTTGTAAGTTGAAAACGTCCCTTATGCTCAGCATGTTACAAAAGGCATAAAATATCTAAATATTTTATAAAAATGTGGAAACCGTATGGTTGTATCAATTGCATCAGTTTTAAGTGTGTTGAAATCCTTTTTGTATAAATTCACAAAATCATTTGTGTTTGGCTTGTATTCCCCCTTGAAAACGTTAAAATAGTAAAAGCATAGGGGTATGAACTCACTGTTTGTTGCGTGAAAGTGTCGAACAACGAAACTGGGAATGAAGACCCTCGGGTTGATGTACGTGGCACTTAACGGGATCCTAATAACAATTAAATACATATATGCATTTTATTAGCGAAACCATTAATTATAGTGTTGGAAAAACACTTGCTTTTGGTTTAGGAATGTTACCGGGACTCGATTGAATCGGAAAAAGCGGGTTTTCAGCCAAGTTCACGACTTGGGAAGGTTTGCGGCCGTGAACTGTTCTCGGCCGTGAACAGCCCTTGAATGGTTTACGGCTGTGATCAGTGTTCTTGAAGAAAATATGAAGGTTTGAAGGGTTCACGGCCGTGAACTGATTTTGACTTTTGAAGATTTGAAGTTTTGAAGGGTTTTCGGCCGTGAACTCAAGAACAACAATACTGGATTCGATGAAAAACGCGTTTTAGATGCTCCATAACAACACCCAAAGGTGACTCTTGATGATTTTCGGAAGAAAAGAGGGTATTTTTGTGTTTGCGGTTGAGAGGTTAGAGAGAGAATGGGGGAGTTTTTGGCAAGAAAAGTGTAAATTAGAGGTTCGAGCACATATTTATAAGCTGGGTGTATGGTCGGTGGTGGGGTCCACCAACCATGAACAGGTTTACGGCCGTGAACACCAGTCAGGCCGATTTTCGTTGATTTTCGAAGTAACTCGGGTTTTCGCACGATTTTGGTTCCGACTCATAAAATAAAATTCAATTATATAACTTAATGATTTTCCAAACCATAGGAATTTGACGGAACTAAATAAAATTCAAAATTTATTTAACGGAATCGGGCTAACGTTAATGGAAAAAGTTTCGGGTTGTCACATCATCCCCCCGATAGAGGAAATTTCGTCCCGAAATTCAAACGTAGAATACAATCATGGACTCGGAAAAAGATGCGGGTACTTCTGTTTCATCTGATCTTCGCGCTCCCAAGTGAATTCAGGTCCCCGCTTGGCATTCCAGTGGACCTTCACTATCGGTATGCGACTTTGCTTTGTTCGTTTGACTTCCTGATCCATGATTTCGACTGGTTCTTCCACGAAATTAAGGTTCTCATTGATCTTGATCTCATCAAGAGGGATCACAAGGTTTTCGTCAGATAGACACTTTTTAAGGTTCGACACGTGGAAGACAGGATGAATGTTGCTAAGTTCTTGGGGTAAACGAAGTTTGTAAGCTACGGGGCCGATCCTAACGAGGATCTCGAATGGCCCAATGTATCTCGGATTTAGCTTTCCACGCTTTCCAAAGCGTATCATGCCTTTCCAGGAGTATATGGAAGCAGACTACGAGTTCGGAGAATCCGATGAGGTTATGGAGGTGGAAGGGGACACTAATGAAGTTCCCAGTGAGCCTCCCACTTCAGAGATAGTACAAGATAACTCTGCAGCACCACGGTATCCTATCGATAGGACTCGCTCCTTAGAGGAGGAGGTTGCCACCCTTCGAAAACAACTATTAGCAGCAGAGGCCCGAGCCGTACAGGCGGAGCATGAGAGGGACGAAGTCGTCAGGGAGATGACCGAGATGGCTGATCTTGTGGCACGACATTTTGGCATGTGATTTCACCACTAGACCCTTCTCGTCACGACTAGCATCCATTACCGTTATGATTTTCTTTTATGTACTACCCTATGTACTATCGACTACATGATTAAGTGATTACACTACTCATGGAGTCATTACTCTGTCAGATTTTATTTCACTTCATGTATTGTATGCCTTATGTAGGCAAATTTTCATGTACTCAAAAGAATATCATTAATGAAAACGGCTATATATTTTCTCGAGATGTTGTTATCTGTTATGTGTTTTGTTGCTATTATTACATGTTGATTGCATGCACTCACTTGCTTATACATAACCAAATCACCGACACCATTCTATAATCAAGAAATCGTGAAACTAAAATACACTGGATACTCAACATCTTTCCGTTTCATGAAAGAAAGATCTCTCGAAGGCAGACACGCAGAAACTGCAATGCAACACCACCACCACCACCTCCACCAGAAATGAACTCAGCAACATTTCAAGCAGCAGTTTCAGCTGCAGTTACAGCAGCCCTGACTCATATTCACCACGGGAACAACGGTGGAGTTAATGGGCAAGGGACCGAAAGCTCAAACCACGGGATGAACCAAGGACCTACTAAAACCTGCACCTACAAAGACTTCACAAACGCCAAGCCTCGAACCTTCAACGGGACAGGAGGCGTGATAACTCTAAAGAGGTGGTTAAAAAAGGTGGAATCAGTGTTCGAGATATGCGGGTGTCCCGAGGAGTGCAAGGTGAAGTTCGCGGCTTGCACATTCATCGATTCAGCTCTCTCCTGGTGGAATGGCCACGTGGAGGCCATAACACTCCCTGTGGCAAATACGATGCCGTGGGAAGAGCTCAAGGAAATGCTGATGGCCGAGTACTGTCCAATGGGAGAAATCCAGAAGTTAGAACAGGAACTGTGGAACCTCACAATCCAAAATTCTGACATTGATGCATACATCTTAAGGTTCAGTGAGTTGTCACTCTTGTACCCAGGAATGATCACGTCGGAAGGGAAAAAGATTGAAAGATTCATTTGGGGATTGACCTCTCCAATTCAAGGAAATATAATCGCGGCAAACCCTGGAACGTATGACAGTGCTAAAAGGCTAGCCAAGAAGTTATACGACCATGGAAACAAGAAGGGTGCCAAGGCAGGAGAAGCTGAAGTTAAAAAGGAAAGTGACAACAAGAAAGGTAAGAACAACAAGCGAAAAGGGTGACAAAACTCAGAGTCATCAAAGAAACAACAGACAATAGCTGGCCATGCTGCTACTGCTCAAGTTACCGCAACACCACATGCTCCAGCCTCATCGACACCAAATGCTCCCAAACCATACTCAGGGATCCTACCCAAGTACAGCAAATGCAATTTTCACCACCATGGAGAATGCAAGGAGATGCATTGCACAAGTTGCAATTGAAAGGGTCACACTACAAGATACTGTAGAACTCAGCCACAACAGAACCAACAGTCAAACAACAACAACAACAACAACAACAACAACAACAACAATCGCAACAATAGTAACAACAACAACGATGTTGGGGCCAGTTAATTGCTATGTGTGTGGAGGAACTGGTCATTTCAGACGCAATTGCCCCAAAGCCAACAACCAGGGGGCAGGAGCATCAAGAATAATATTGACAATGGGTCAAGGCAAAGCAGTTCAGGATCCAACGGTTGTTACTGGTACGTTTCTACTTAACAACACTTATGCATGCATTTTATTCGATAGCGGAGCCGAGCGAAGCTTCTTTAGTGAAAATGTTTTTATGTTTCCAAGAAAATCCAATATTTTCTAACATATGAGTTTGTTACAGTATTCCATAAAGTATTAGTTCGAATGCCTGTTTACCACCAGATGAATTGTATAATACTGTTTTGAATGTAAAACCCATTTTGTATGAAAACCCTAGCTATCACCAGTATGTATAGAATGTTCTGTTGGAAAACCCTGGTTACCACCAGTATGTATAGTAGTTTCATTACTTAAAATAAAACCATGTATTTTATCTCCTGGAATCCTCCAGTATAATGTATAGTAGTTCTATTAATTAAAATAAAACTAATGAAGAATGAAATCCTGTATACAAAAGGTTAGTTTATACTATTGCGAGTCGTATAACCATGCTTGATATGACTGATGACCTCTACGACGTTCTTCAGGCGTGGGACGGTATGATATTTGTCACCCCAGGCATGCCTGCCTAACTGTAGCTAGTAGTTTAGGTGTGGGATTGTCAGTGCCGAATAGATCTATTCAGAAATCCCATGCTCTCCCTCCAGGAGACTCTGGTTACACTAAATGATAGGATTTAACCTGTACCCTGAAAGGTACAATTGAAGAGTTGTCTCGCAATCATGTATTAACTAGTTTACGTGTAGTTCTGTATTGTTCTATTGTATTTGAATCTGTTTGTATACTTGTAGAGTAATAATTATACTTAAATAATTATTTATTAATGTATTCTTGTTACCCGAGAAATATCATTGAATATCATAAACTAAGTCTGTCATAGTTTATATGCATGTAAATGTAAAACCGTGTATTGAAATCCCAAACTATACTTATTATAGTTTGTAGGTATGTTATGTACTTGGTTTCTGTCACACCCCCGAACCAGACGGCGGAAACGTCCGAGGGCTCATGTGACTTAAATTGAAATATCATCACAATGAATATACATGAAACATAACATAAACATCCCCATGCATTAATACATTTCAACCGTCATTGTTCACATCTAGTACATTGTTTACATTACATAATCCATAGCATAAATTGTTTGAGAGTCACAAAACATAACATCCTAACACACTTGGCAATTTTCTTCAGCTTATCTGTTACCTGAGAATACAAGTTATTTTGAAAACGGTCAACATATATAATGTTGGTGAGTTCATAAGCAGGTTTGATATGAAAATTGTTTTGTGTAGTTTGTAAAACCCAGAAAATCCGATATTTTCTGAAAAGACAATTGTTTACGAAATATGTGTGATGATCCATAAGTATATACGTGAATGATTTCAAACATGTAAAAGTAGTATGTATTCTTGCATTGTAGTTATCGAAAGTGAAAGCGAATAATGTTGTTCCCCCGGAAAACCCGATGTTTTCCGATATAAATAGTATGATTGTTTTGTATTATTGTATCGACACAATGAATAAATATGATTTCCCATGATTACTTAGATGGTATTTGGATCTCTATGTGAGTCGTTATAACCATGCATAATAATGACTATTTCGTCTGTCTTGGCATTCTAGTGAATGCCGGTATTGAATTAAAATTTTGTCACCCTAGACTGGCCGAGTCTAACTGTAGCGAACAGCTTAGGTGTGGGGGAGTCACCCCCGTATAGATCTATACACAAACTCTCACTCTCCCTCCATGAGACTTTGATTATAACTACAGACTACGACCGACACTTTTTGGTGTCACCCATTATTACTCACTAAATCCAAATAAAATTGAATAACCTTGTTTAACGACCTGATTTATGTTTACTTGAATAAGAGGTAAGCCTAACAGACGAAGAGAAGAGGACTACGGGGTCTACTAATCACGCATGTTATTAAAGGCTGACGAGTATGCGACGGACACGTTAGCCCATCACACATATGATTGATTTGGACCTTACTAGCAATGCAAATGGGCCACTACGGCCCAATAGCATGTAAAAGCCATTGAGGGTCCATTAGGCATGTAATTGGGTCACCTGAGGCCCAATAAACATGTATTATTTATGTTGGGCCCAATAGTCATGTTAATGGGTCACGAAGGCCCAATAAGCATGATTAGAAGTATTAAAGCCCAACCGATATAATGTTTACTTGTTTTGTATAGTATTAATGTCGTAAGGTTTGTTTTACACGAATTGTTTAATCGAAAAGTCACCACATTAGCCAAATTGTTTTATAAAGATATTTAGATTTATATATATATATATATATATATATATATATATATATATATATATATATATATATATATATATATATATATATATATATATATTTCTATTTAAATCCATAAGTTATTAAAAATTATGTATTTTTGACCCAATTATTTTAATATTAACATAATTGACCCATAAATAATTGTTTGACCAATTCAGCCCCTTTTCTAGTAAAAATGACAAAATTTTACCCCTTTTTATGAAAAACGACATTTTAGGTCCTTAGATTATGTTTCTTGACATTGTCGGCCCAAACACTCATTTAAATCATGATTTCAGCCCAAAATAAGGTTTTGGACAGTTTCAGCCCTTTAATTAAAAAGATTTACACTTGTAGCCCCAATTTTCGCAATTTTTACAATTTTAGCCCAAAACCCAAAAACTTTGCATTTTTAGTCCTATTTGGTAAGAAAGACATTTTCAGCCCCTGCAATTTGTTTATTTATGTTTTTAACTCATATTTTGATAAACTTGCAATTTCAGTCCCTTAAGTTTCATATTTTTTGCAAATTGGGCCTAAAAGTCGAAAAGCCCAAACTTTAGCCCATTAGGCTAAAATTTACACTTTTAGTCCTTTAAAAACCATGATCTTCATAATAACTCATATTTTAAGTGATTTCACCCTTTTGACCCTTATAAAAACCGTAAATGACATCATTTCCTCCATCTTTTGCTTATTTGTCAAAAATGGTTCATAAATAGAATTTGTGTTTTGTTTTACTTAGTTTGAACTTGTATAATACTTTTGCCTTGATAATAATATGTATAAGATATCTTAGGTCACATATTTCCTTAACAAGGTTAAGAATCTCGAATAGATTAAGTTTCTAACACATAATCATCAAATAAATTCAAGAAATCACACATATCATACCAAAAACACATGGATCTACACATTTTACTTGTATTCTCCCCCATAAATCATGTAAAAACCAAAAAAAGGGGTATAAACTCACCTTGCTTAGGTGTTTCGGTTTTGAAGAAGATATGAAGAAGATTTTTGGTCCTAGCAACACCTTGATGTGGATCTCGAACTTGAGGTGATTCTAGGAGTATGATTACCACAAATGTTTAAGAGAAGGCATCTAACATGAGAAAAGAGTTATATAATCCTTGGATATGTATAAATTACCAAGAAATGATGATATTCCCTTGAAAATCCTCTTGATACACAAGCAAAACTTTGAGATTTTGGAGTGAGAAGGAGGAGAATGCTTGAGAGAGTTTGGAAGAAGTTTGAAGTGGTGTGTGTGTTCTCCTTGTGTTCTCGGCCGAAGAAGAAAAAGAGAGGGGGGAGAGACAGGTGAAATGACTTGCATGGCTGCATGTTGGTCCATACATGAAGATATGGGGTGTAATAAGGAGGTGGCACCTCCAAAGTCAACCCTCCCTATTTACATCTTTTTCCTTTTTTTTTTGTTTTCTACTTGGGCCGAGAGAGAGAAGGAAGAGAAGAGATTTGGGCCTTAGTGTTTGAGTTCCATAATGTGAAGCCCAAATTGATGGTTTTCGGCCCATTGGGCCTTTGGAGTAGATCACGGCCCAATCTTGCATAAAAGAATGGATTTGTGGCCCATTAGGATTTATTAGATTTGTTATGGCCCAAGAAGGCCCATTCAAGGTAAACTAATCCATTTTAGACTTATAAGGCCCAAAAAGGTTAAGTTTCATGAAAGTGGGTCCAATTAGGGCCCATTTAAGGGTCCTAAGCCCAAAATAGTCAAATTGGAAGCTTATTGGTCCATTAGGCCCAATAAGGAAATCCTAGTCCATAATGGACTTAAACCGGGATTTTTAGGGTTTCCAATCTTTTGTTGACTATTTGAAGTGTTGTATAGAGTGTTTGATGAAATTTTGGTGTTATTGAATAAACATCATGCATACTTTCGAGTTTTAGTCACAATTGTTATCATTGATAATGCTTACATAAAGATAGAACTTCCTAGCCAAATTTTGCTAGTTGTGACATCATCCCCCCGTTAGAGGGAATTTCTTCCCGAAATTCATTTTAAAGTTAGATTTGAGAATGCGAGAATAGGTGAGGGTACTTTTGCTTCATCTGGTCTTCGCGTTCCCATGTGAACTCTGGTCCACGTTTCGCGTTCCATCGAACTTTCACAATCAGAATGCGACTTTGCTTAGTACACTTCACTTCCTTGTCCATGATTTCAAATGGTTCCTCGATGAACAGGAGATTCTTGTTGATTTCGATCTCTTCCAATGGGATGGCAAGAGTTTCGTCGGATAAGCACTTCTTCAAATTGGAAACATGGAATACGGGGTGTACACTGCTGAGCTCGGCAGGTAGCTGCAGCCTATAAGCCACTGGACCGATTCGGGCAAGAATCTCGAATGGTCCAATGTAACGTGGGTTTAGCTTTCCCCGTTTCCCGAAACGAATCACCCCTTTCCAGGGAAAAACTTTTAACAACACCCGATCCCCGACTTGAAATTCCAAGGGCTTTCATCGTTTATCAGCGTAGCTCTTCTGTCGGTCTCGTGATGCTTGAAGTCGAGCTCTGATTTGAATTATCTTCTCTGTCGTTTCGCGTATGATTTCTGGTCTTGTTAACGCATTGTTTGGTGTCTGCCCTCTTGCTAGCTAGGTGTCACCTACCTCCGCCCAACACAACAGTGATCTACATTTACGCCTATATAAAGCTTCGAAAGGAGCCACTTTGATGCTCGTGTGATAACTGTTGTTGTACGAAAACTCAATTAAAGGTAAGTGGGTATCCCACGACCTTCCGAAGTCTATCACACATGCTCGAAGCATGTGCTCAAGCATTTGAATGGTTCGCTCACTCTGACCATCCGTTTGTGGGTGGTAAGCAGTGCTCATGTCGAGTTGTGTTCCCATAGCGTTCTGAAGTGATTGTTAAAAGCGTGAAGTGAATCTACTATCTCGATCTGAGATGATAGATATTGGTACTCCATGCAGTCTCACAATTTCCTTGATGTAGATCCTCGTCAATCGTTCCATCTTGTATGATTCCTTTATTGGCAGGAAATGGGCAGATTTTGTCAACCTATCCACTATTACCCATATGGCATCCAATCCATCAGTTGTCTTGGGTAATTGGGTCACAAAGTCCATGGTAATCCTTTCCCATTTCCACTTGGGTATTACCGGCTGTTGTAATAGTCCCGAGGGCTTTTGATACTCTACCTTCACTTTAGCACAAGTGATGCACTTGCTAACGTAAGTGGCAATCTCTGTCTTCATGTTAGGCCACCAATAACATTGCTTAATATCCAGGTACATCTTATCTGAACCCGGATGGATGGAGTATCGTGTCTTATGGGCCTCATTCATGACTACTTCTCTGAATCCCCCAAGTTTAGGGACCCAAATTCGGTTCATGAAATAATATGTTCCGTCCTCCTTGACTTCGAAGTTCTTTTCCATTCCACGTAACGCTTCGCTTGTTCTGTTTTCTGTCTTCATGGCATCGAACTGGGCTGCTTTGATTTGCGAGGACAGATGGGATTTAATGGTTATTGAAAAATTTTTCACATGACGATTTGAGTATTCTTTCCGACTTAAGGCATCCGCTACCACGTTAGCCTTTCTTGGGTGGTACTTGATTTCGCACTCATAATCGTTTAGCAGCTCAACCCATCTTCGCTGCCTCATGTTTAACTCCTTTTGATTTAAAATGTGTTGGAGACTCTTATGGTCGGTGAAAATGGTGCACTTCGTACCATAAAGGTAGTGCCTCCAAATCTTCAAAGCAAAGACCACGACTCCCAATTCGAGATCATGGGTGGTATAATTCACCTCATGTGTCTTTAGTTGTCGGGATGCATAAGCTATCACCTTCCCACGCTGCATGAGTACACAACCTAAACCCTGATTTGAAGCATCGCAGTAAACTACGAAGTCCTCACTTCCCTCTGGTAAAGATAATACTGGTGCACTACAGAGAGCTCGTTTCAGAGTTCGGAAGGCAACCTCCTGCTTTTCTGTCCATTCAAATGATACGCCCTTCTGTGTGAGCAGGGTAAGTAGCTTGGCTGTTCTGGAGAAGTTCTGAATGAATCGTCTGTAATAGCCTGCGAGACCCAGAAATTGACGAATTTCTGTGTGTGTTGTTGGAACTGCCCATCCTTCAATGGCTTTGATCTGAGAAGGGTCCACATGTATCCCTTCTTGGCTGACAACATGACCTAAAAAGTTTACGCTACGGAGCCAGAACTCACACTTAGAGAGTTTTGCGTATAACTTTTTGGTTCATAGGGTTTCCAAGATTTGCCGGAGATGTCGACTATGCTCCTCTTCGCTTCGAGAATAAACCAGGATATTGTCGATGAAAACGATGACAAAGGTGTCGAGGAATGGTCGGCATACTCGATTCATCAGGTCCATGAATGCGGCAGGGGCATTTGTTAGACCGAAGGGCATTACAACAAATTCATAATGTCCATAGCGAGTTCGGAAAGCGGTCTTGGGGATATCCTCTTCCCGGACCTTGAGTTGGTGGTAGCCGGATCGCAGATCTATCTTAGAGAAATAGTTCGCTCCTTGAAGCTGGTCGAATAGATCGTCGATTCGTGGAAGTGGGTAGCAGTTTTTGATAGTGAGGTTATTTAGTTCTCTATAATCGATACACATTCTAAAGGATCCGTCCTTCTTTTTAACAAAAAGGACCAGAGCTCCCCAGGGTGAGAAGCTAGGTCGGATGAATCCTTTGCTCAAGAGTTCGCTGAGTTGGCTTGACAGTTCTTGCATCTCCACAGGAGCCAACTTATAGGGTGATTTGGCAATGGGTGTAGCTCCTGACACAAGGTCAATTCGGAACTCGACTTGTCTTTGTGGGGGTATCCCCGGAAGATCTTCAGGAAAGACATCCGGGAAGTCGCAAGCCACTGGGATGTCTCGAATATCGACCTCTTCCTTGGACTTATCCACTATGTGAGCCAGAAACGCCAAGTCCTTCTTTTGTAGATACTTTTGTGCCTTTATGCACGAGATGAGACGAAGGTTCGTACTGGGTTTGTCTTCGTATATAATTAGGGTTTCGTGGTTAGGGAGATTAAGGCGAACGACCTTCTCGCAACACATAACATCGGCATGATGGGGGCTCAACCAATCTATGCCGATAATCACATCAAAACTCCTAATGGTTACAGGCATCAAGTTTATTTGAAATACGTGATGATTTAAGGTTAGGGTACATCCTACGTAGATTTCCCCAGTTGATTCTATTTTCCCATTAGCCATTTCCACCGTAAAGGCTTCATTAAGCTTATGGGGTTGTTGTTTTAGCAAATGTTTGAATTTATTACTCACGAAACTTCGCTCTGCCCCGGTATCAAAAAGGATGCATGCATATGTGTGGTTAAGGAGAAATGTACCAGTGACAACAGCGGGATCCTGAACCGCTTCTCCTTGACCCATGGTCAGCACTCTTCCTGCTCCTCCATTCCCTTGGTTGTTGATATTGGGGCAGTTTCGACGGAAATGCCCAGTCCTTCCACATCCGTAACAGATGTGGCCAACCCCAGCGTTGTTGCCGTTGTTGTTGTTGGTGTTGTTGTTGTTGTTGCGGTTGTTGTTGTTGTTGTTTCCTTGTTGCTGGTTCTGGAGATGATAGGTCCTGCAGTATTTTGTCGTGTGACCCTTTCGGTTGCAACTGGTACATTGCATCTCCCTGCATTCACCATTGTGATGGAGATTGCACTTGTTGCATTTTGGGAGATTTCCGGAATATGGCTTAGGGGCACTTGGGGTGGATGAGGCTGGAGCATGTGGTGTGGAGGGAACTTGAGTGGTTGCAGCATGAACTGTCACTGTTTGTGGTTTCTTTGACGACTCTGAGCCTTGTCGTCCCTTCCTCTTGATATTCTTTCCCTTCTTGTTATCATTCTCCTTCTTGCTTTCAGCTTCCCCAGCTTTCTCGCCCTTCTTGTTGTTGTGGACGTATAGCTTCTTGGCCAACCTCTTGGCGCTGTCAAAGGTTTCAGGATTTGTAACAATCACGTTTCCTTGAATTGGGGAGGTTAATCCCCAGATGAATCGTTCGATTTTCTTCCTTTCCGAGGTAATCATGCTAGGGCACAACAGAGACAGTTCACTAAACCTTGATATGTAAGCATCGATGTCGGAGTTTCGGACAGTGATATTCCATTACTCTTGCTCCATTTTTTGAATCTCGCCACGCGGGCAGTATTCAGCCATTAGCATTTCCTTCAGTTCCGTCCATGGCATGACATTAGCCACCGGGAGAGTCATAGCCTCCACATGTCCATTTCACCAGGTGAGAGCTTGATCAACAAATGTACATGCAGCAAACTTCACCTTGACCTCATCAGGGCATTCGCATATCTCGAACACCGATTCCACCTTTTCAATCCACCTCTTCAGGGTTATCATTCCCCCTGTACCATTAAAGGTTCGTGGCTTGGCGTTGGTGAAGTCTTTGTACGAGCATGTCTTGGTAGGTCCTTGGTTCATCCCGTTGTTTGAACTTCCGGCTCCCTGTCCATTGCCTCCACCATTGTTCTTGTTATGGATTTACGCCAGTGCTGCTGTGACTGCGGCAGATACAGCTGCTTGGAATGCAACCGAGTTGATTTCTGGTGGCGTCGGTGGTTGATTGTTTCCACGGGTTGGTCTTTGCGGCATCTTGTTGTTATGGAACAGGAAGACGTTGAGTACGTATTGTATTTAAGTTGAGAATTTTGTGAGTCGATTTTTGTATCTAATTGTTTCCATATATTTACACCAAACAATAAGAGTATAAAACACATAGCAGATAACAACATCACGATAAAACACATAATATTTTTCACTAATAATATTCGTACTTTGATACATGAAAATTTGCTCGAAAAGAGCATACATAAAGTTCGGCAGCATAACGACTCTATGAGTAGTGTAATCACTTAAACATGGAGTCGGTAGTACATAGCATGGTAAGCATATAGCACTGGTAGGGTAAAACTGGTCCTAAGTACACTAGGAGGCGCCCAACGGTGGTAGTGAAATCATATTCTGAAATGTTGTGCCAACAACTGGGCCATCTCAGTCATCTCTCCAATGACTTCATCCTTTTCCAGTTCAGCCTGCACCGCTCGTGCCTCCATGGCAAATAGTTGTTGCCGTAGTGCGGCAGCCTCAACCTCCGGAGAATGATCCTCTCCCGCTGGATTCCTTGGTGGGGCAGGGTGGTCCTGATGTGTCTCTTCTGTAGGTGGTGTGATGGAGGCTCCGTCCGTGTCTTTATCTTCCTCCATGTCGTCATCGGTCCTATCAAACTCGTAGTCCCTGTCCGTGTACTCGTCGGGTCCAATGCCGTGTGCTGCCCCTTGTTCTACCTCGGGGTCGTCTTCGATCATTCCGTGGGCCACCAAGGCCTAGTGAAACTGAATGCCTTGATGCTCCTCTTCCATGGTGACTATGATGGGGAACACGTAAGGAGGGTATATAAATAAACCATTAGTAATCCTAAGATATTTTTAGTTGTTATTGTAATTGGTTTGATGCTTTCTGCTTGGTTAACAAAAGGGTATACCTTAGGTTTACTGACCATCGTGATTGCCCCAGGGCATGTGATAGTTGTATTCTGAAGAAATGTAGTTGATCAGGCTACATTCATCCCTAATACAACTGTGAACAGTCCTGGATTAACCGAGATGTCAAGTTTTCCCAATGTTTTATTTGAATTGTTATTATGTTTATTTTTCTAAGTCGCACAAGTAAGAGTGTTTATTATTATTTTTTTTATTTGTTGTGTTCAGAGTTATCTAGTCCCTCTTTGGGTTTATAGTTGCATATCAATGTGTGGTTAGATATGCCAGTTCACTATAAACAGAGCTCTGATACCAACCTGTCACACCCCCGAACTAGACGGTGGAAACGTCCGAGGGCTCGTGTGACTTAAATTGAAATATCATCACAATGAATATACATGAAACATAACATAAACATCCCCATGCATTAATACATTTCAACCGTCATTGTTCACATCCACTACATTGTTTACATTACATAATCCATATCATAAATTGTTTGAGAGTCACAAAACATAACATCCTAACATACTTGGCAATTTTCTTCAGCTTATCTGTTACCTGAGAATACAAGTTATTTTGAAAACGGTCAACATATATAATGTTGGTGAGTTCATAAGCAGGTTTGATATGAAAATTGTTTTGTGTAGTTTGTAAAACCCAGAAAATCTGATATTTTATGAAAAGACAATTGTTTACGAAATAGGTGTGATGATCCATAAGTATATACGTGAATGATTTCAAACATGTAAAAGTAGTATGAATTCTTGCATTGTAGTTATCGAAAGTGAAAGCGAATAATGTTGTTCCCCCGAAAAACCTGATGTTTTCCGATATAAATAGTATGATTGTTTTGTATTATTGTATCGACATAATTAATAAATATGATTTCCCATGATTACTTAGATGGTATTTGGATCTCTATGTGAGTCGTTATAGCCATGCATAATAATGACTATTTCGTCTGTCTTGGCATTCTAGTGAAAGCCAGTATTGAATTCAGATTTTGTCACCCTAGACTGGCCGAGTCTAACTGTAGCGAACAACTTAGGTGTGGGGGAGTCACCCCCGTATAGATCTATACACAAACTCTCGCTCTCCCTCCAGGAGACTTTGATTATAACTACAGACTACGACCGACACTTTTTGGTGTCACCCGTTATTACTCACTAAATCCAAATGAAATTAAATAACCTTGTTTAACGACCTGATTTATGTTTACTTGAATAAGAGGTAAGCCTAACAGGCGAAGAGAAGAGGACTACGTGTTGAGAGAAAAACTTTGAGACACACTTGAACAAACGTTAGAATAAGTATAGTTGCGGAATAGTTTATCTCGAAGGATCTAAAAGCTCAACAATAATATTAATAAGTTAGAGTTAGATAGTTAGAAAGTTAGTTGCAGAAGAGTAAAGAAATGTAAATGACAACAATTGTTATATCAAGTATACACATAAGTTGATTCACAACGAGGAATGCATTCAGACCAAGTTAGTAAGTGAGATCAAACTTAGTGATTAAGTCACAAGTTACTTGCTCCGAAGAGAGATTGTAATCAGTTATATTCTAGTGAAGTTTGAGAGTAAGGAGAGATGCGTAATCAGATAGAGAGATAGAAATGATAGCATCGAAGTTGTATTGAATAAGTGAGAATGAGCTCTATTTATAGTCTCAAGAATTACACTAGATCACGTCTCTAAGAGTAGCCATGCAAGGCATACTGGACAATAGAGAGTATTACAATAAAAGTAGACAAAGTAAAGTAATCTAGTAGCTAAGAGTGACTGCGGTTGATGATGACTTCGGGTGAGGTTGCTGATGAAACCTTGACTGCGGATCCTTGTGAACTGTGGTAGCTAAATTTCAAGAGGGTCACTTTTCATGATTCAACAATTTCCCCCTAAGTGACCTCTTTAACTTCTCTTCAGTTATCAAGTTTTAGAAACTTGATCAGTATCCACCAAAATTTCCTGATATTTTCCAACCAGGTGATCCTTCTCAAAATCTCGAACTTGACTTCGGCAGTTGTGTGTTTTGACTTTTCAACTGCGGTTCGACAAACTTCAATCTGCTTCCTTGTAAGGCGGTTCACGGCAGTCAACGGAATGAAGTATTTGGTATCATTGAGTTTCCGTTTGAAGATGACTCCGAGGTCTGGGAAGTTTGTTGCACCTAGGGATCTTTCTTGGAATCCTTCAGTTATCATGGGTGCGGGGTCAAGTGGTGGAAGATCAAATTTTGTGGCTAGGATAGGGTGAATGTCTACATCAATTTTGGCAAAGTCGCAGACAGCTTCCTTCAAGAAAATACTTGCCCTCTCAAGTGCTATCTTCATCTTCGGATGCTTCTCGGACTTGTTCTGGAACACCTTGGCTATCAGAAAGACTTCTTCAGGGTTCATGCATGGGAAGTCAGCCTGGGTGCGGACATAGTCCTGATTCCTCCTTGTGAGAGTGTATTGGATGAAGTCAACTTTCATGAACTTCTGGGGTTTGTAGTTCTTGACTGCGGATGGCCTATCATTAGACCAGATTTTCTCTATGGAAGACGGATGTTTGGCATAGAATCGATTAAGTCTTTCGAATTCCATAGGCAGTCTCTTGTGGTCAGGTAGATTGTGGTCAAATGGCTCAAATACTGTGAAGTATTTAGCATCGGGAGAGATTGGAACATCCCAATAAACATCAGAAGGGGGTTCAACATAGGTAAGGTATGGTTTGTAGTCATCATCTAGGAGTCTGCGGTGGGGATTGATCCATGAATTTACTAAGGATTCATCCATAATAATGTCGAATCCATTTTCTCTCCAGATGAACTCCGCAAATTTGGCTGCTTTCCAATCTTTTTTCTTTTGTTGCGTTGCGGGGGAGTCATCTGAGTGTTCGGATGACATGTTGGATGCAATATTTTTAAAGTGGGGAGGGGTCTCTGGTCGCTTAGGAGGAGTTTTTTGAATGATCTCCTTTTGCGGTGGAGACAGATGTGGTGGTGGCGTCAGATGAGATGGTTGCGGTGAGGGAACTCTTTCAGTAATGATGGGGGGACTTTGATGGTGGGAAATGTTGTTGGAATGATTGGAATGATGGTCTTCTTCCTCACTTCCCCCTCTTGAGGAATGCAATACCAGAGCATCCTCAAGCCATTGTCTGAGACCATCAACTTTGGCGTACACCTCCTGAAATTGGGCTTTAATAACATCAGCCAGTTGCTGATTGTTGGGGATGGCGGTGTTGAAGAGCAACCGGTGAATCTCCTTCGTGAGTTGAAGAATTTCGGGGCCATGGAAGTTTGATGATAAAGATCGTTGCAGTCTGTTGATTGTAGCTTGAAGGACTGAGATAGTGGACTCATATGCAGTGTGAGTCTCAGCTATCAGCTTTTGAGATTGAGTTGATTGGTCCGCAATGGCTGCTTGTAAGTCTTTCTTGATTGCGGACACCTCAGAGATGAGTCGCTCCGCAGCAGCCATGAATTGCTTGTGATCAGCTTGGCGACTTGTGTCCAGGGATCGGATTCCCATTTCAACCTTCAGGGAGATGCTCTCAGCAACCAATCTTTCACGGTTTTCCAGTCTTTCTATTCTTTCGATTAAGGACTGCGGTCCAGGAATGTCTTCTGGTTGCGGTTGAGTGGGCTTTACCGCAGCAAGGATTTGATCGACTTTAGCTTGCAGACTTAAAAATTCATTTCTGGTCACCGCATTCTTCTTCTTCTTCTTCTTCTTCTTCTTCTTTGTTTTGGCTTGGAGGTTGAGTGTTGAGAACCACTCGATTCTTCATCCTCATGGAAAATCATCAAATCATCACCAGAAGGAGGGGGTTGATTTACCTCATTCATATCAAAGTCGTCGAAGCCGAATGTGGGAGCTGAGCTGACTTCGACTGCGGTTCCTTCTTCTTGAGATTCTTGAACAATTGGAGTTGGAGTTGGAGGGACTTTGGAGGCACATTCACCATCATGAGTGGACTGAGCCTTGCGGATTGTTTCAGCCATTTCAGTTATCCAATCTTGTACTTTCAGGATGGTGGCTACGGTATTGGCATTGTTGATTGCGTCTGCCCAATACTTAGCTACAGATTGAATTTCCTGTTGCTTTTGTTGAGGTTGCTTGATTTGCTGATCCTTCCTTGCTTGGAATGCCCTACGGAAAGCGGCATACTTTTGATATCGGACTCAGACACCGGAGTGTAACGTAATCATGAATCATTCGATTCATCTCCGTCAAATCCTTGGAATCGCACCGAAGTGTCCTTCGGGTTCACGGATCCTTGCACATTGGTGCTCACCGTGCCTAAACCACCTGTAACAGATGTAAGCAGAGTAGGATTTCCAGAGCTTCCTCGGTCTCCTTGACCCGTAGTCAAGTTTGGCCTCGGCTCAGTTCTGGCAAGGGCGGAAGAATTGCCCTGCGGTTGGGAAGGTGTTTGCAGTGTTTGGGTGACAGACAAGAGGATGGAGTTCAACTCCTCAGGAGAAAAGAAATGAAGTCGGGAAGCCCTGGAGACCTTAGGGCGAGAACCAGTGTCATCCTCTTGGGAGTGAACTGGAGGTGAGTCTCCACGATGTGGTGAAACAGACACACTTTCTGTGTCTGAGTGGTATTCGATTGTGGTAATGAATGGGTCTACGGCCACCCCAAGGACTACCGGAGCCTTTTGACAGGCTACGGCATTTGTCCGGTCACGCATTTGGCCAGTGGGATCGGTTTTTCTTTTCTTTAAGATGGAGATGGGTAGTGCATCCTCATCAGAATCAGTTTCAGTGGATTCGTCATTTGAGGGTACAGTTTGGGTGATTTTGCATTTCTTTGAGGGTTCAGTTGGTTTGGGAGCATCTTTCTTTGGAGTTCTTTGTTTCTTGGAGACGTTGCGGGGGCCTTGATGGGCTGAGACTAATTGTTTGCGTCTTTGAGAGGAAAGAGTGGTGGAAGATGGTGATGGGATTTGAGCATTCTAACACTCCTAAGTGTACATGCAACCCTAAATACCTTGGATCTATGTTTTCTCTATTATACATACAATTATGAACATCCAAGGTATTATCCTAATCTAGCATACAAAATAATAAATATAACAAGATAGAATACATACCTCTTTGATGTAGAATGTCTTCATGAAGCTTGAGAGCCTAGTGCCCCAAGTGTGACACCTCAAATGGTTCACACAACATCATGAACTCTTGGAATAACCATGAGAAGAAGACATACATGTTCAAATCGGCTAGCCCTCAAAATATGTATCACTAGTGCCAATTTCTTGAACTAAAGGGGTTCTTATATAGTGTGGCTATTAGGGTTACACCATGTAACTCATGACTTTACCCATTCCTTATGCTCCATGGGTTTTAACCTCCATGGAGTATCCATGGATCACCACATGGGTTAAACCCAACATAAAGGAATCTTGGATCATAAGCCCACATATATAAGAATGAATGATTTACACAATCAATCCCCATATATTTAATTAGTCTCTTTTTGATCACTAAATTAAGTCCAAATTAATTCTTGATCAATACTAATTAAATAACATGATTTCATATTAATATATTAGAACTTATAATATATTAATATGTCATAAAATGTCTTTTCCTCATAAACAGTCTATCCAAATGTTCTGATGCCATGCAACCCAAATGGACCATGCCGAGTCGGGTCAAGTACATACCAATTATAGTTATGGACTTAGACACTAATCCAACAGTCTCCCACTTGGATAAGTCTAAAACTATTATTGCGTATGACTTCAGGAACCAACTGGCAATCGTAGCTCTCAAAAGCCGCTGTCAAACTCTGACCTTGTAGATGAACTCTGACCTTTGTCAATGACTTGTCCATTAGATAAGGGATCATATATTCCTCCATTCTAGATATCATATGGACTGAGACATGGATTATAATCATTCTCTCTGTCCATTTGTTGTTTCCCGATTTCTGATTTATGACGACTGACTAATTGAACAAATCAAATCAGTCCTGGCTCGGCCGAGCACTTCCATTTGTCATCATCAAATCATCGAGGAGCCCACAGATATCGCTTTTATCCCGAAGGTAAAAGGAATGGATAAACTTCGACTCATATGGCTTGTTCTACTACTTGTTGAATCATACACAAAGGCACGTTTTATAACACCGAGTTACCGAATGCGTTTTCGTGCAATCAATGTACAACCAACTCATAGTAACAACTCATATCTCTAGGTTTGAAGAATATAAGATATTATCGTCTCATGATCACTCGTGATAAAATCCATGAAGTGATTCCAATGAGCGCGGGTTGAATCCAATACTCAGAACTTATGAGCACTCATGAGTGTTGTAGCCCCTTGTCCAACATCTTAGACCTCTACAAGCCAACCCATGACAGTCTTGATTCATATCTACTTCCAACATATGACCGACTGTGGATAGTTTGAATAACTTAGTCAATCAGGAAGAACGACCTAGTTATTCTGGAAGTCAAAACATGCAAAATGAAACACAATAATAATAGAATCTAATATGGTATCAAAACCTATGAACATAAATAAAACACCTTTTATTTATCACCATATGATTACACATTATTCATTGTATACTGTTTCAGCTATCAACTTTATTCTTGAATTTAAAACAATAGTTGTCCCATGCTCCAAGCATGTACACTATGTTTTCTAAATACTAGTCATGCCATACACCAAGTATGCATACTATGTTTGTCTATGATCTTCACTTTGTGAATTAGATCAATTGAACATAACTCCAACGATCCTCTTTCACAGTCCCAAATCCTTACTGCAAATGCAAGAATTCCAAATTCATGCCATTTACTGAAATCTGTTAGATTCTAAACTTATATGCATTGATCCTCCTGTAATGATTATGCACAGAGTCAGAAAGACTTGACAACAACCATTACAGAGCATTCCAAGGAGATCAACTCCTTGGAAACATCCTTCTTGCATTAAGTTTCCTAATCTTACACATATTGAATAATTTCCAACTTTGAAACATTTCCATATTCCATTTTGACTATCACTTCTGAACAAGAGTTGCCTCCTTACAGATTATGTCAATATGGTCCTTCCAGAATTAACACTATACTTCCAACTGTCCTTGAGCAACCAATCTTTGGTAAACCTTAGATTGTCCTCGACAATTGTTTAATCCTTTTAGTCATATCCAATTCTAGACCTTTTCCCTTCTTAATGCCCCAGGCATTTGGAAAATTTAGAAAGGATGAATATAGCACATGAAATCGATCCTATATCTGAAGCATATGGGACACGAGTCATGATGTCTCACATAAAGACTAACCTAGTCTTTTGCTATAACATTTCCATTTCTATTTGCCAAGTTCTCATAATTCAGATTATGAAAAGGGATGCCGTAATCATAATCGAATTTTAGAACGCAAATAATGGACCCATATATAGAATTTCCTTATGTTGAGTCATTCCAACATGAGATTCATATATATATCCTTGACTAAATACGACTTAAAATCTCAATCTAAGCTTTTAAAATTGAAATGAAGTATAATTTTCTCTCCCTTAATTATAGCAAAACAACTTTTTCAACCCCTGCAGCCTCACGAATTGAAACTTTTGTTTTCTATAATTAACATTGCTAACTTGCAACCATTATCATAATTATCATGCTCCCACTAACATGATGATTATTAGCATAACACTCATGCTCCCACTAGCTTTGACATGTAATCAGAAATCAGCTGGACTTCTACAAATCAATACTTTATTGACTTTCTTACCAAAGTTCAGATTTCTGATACTAGATTGCTTTGATAAAACTTTATCAATATCATACACCTTATCTTAGATAGCTCACAGGTGTGTCTAAACAGTTTTAAGAACTATGAAAAGGGATGTCGTAATCATAGTATCGATTGTTTAGACCTTTACCACTTCTCACAAGTCCATGTTAGTGTGCTGGTTAACCACACACGCTCCACTAACGACTTTGAGAATGCAAATATCACAATTGCTATCTAGCTAAAATCTACTTAATGAAAGTGTTTCCTCACCATCATTTTCATGAATCGGAGAGAAACCTTATGACACTTAGATTTTATGGTGTATGAGTTCCTATCCATATGAATTTTGTCAAAACCATAATCACAAGACAAGGTTACTGACAAATCCACACTTATATGGATTAAACTTGTGCAATCTTAAATTCTTGCCATTTGGCAGCTCAAGGGCCTGCCATTGCTTCCAAGTAGCTGTGCAACCAATTGAGAACTCTCAGAACTCCTATGCAAAGCCAACTTGAATAGGCACAGACATGTCGACACGATAGGTTATAAACCTCAAGTCGTGTGCTAGTGAAGAACTTCAAGTTTTATTCTTGATTAGTTCTTGAGACTTTCAAGACCTTTAAGACTCCCACTGTCCTCTTGACATATAAGACTTTCTTGTCAGATATTCAAGAGATAGTGTGGATTCTAATCAAGACAAACACTTCACACAATTGGCCTTAGTTGGTCTTTGTTTTATCCAAAACATCACAACTTACCAATTTCAAATGTACAAGAGTAGAAAACTTTTACTCTTACATTTGACAAGTGTTTTAAACCTTCTTTAAGACATGTCACTCAAGTTACAATCTTAGAGTATAACTCTAAGAATTGTTTTTGGAACGAAGTATAAATCATCTTCTTGATTTAACCACTTCAACAATTCATAGCTCCTCTTCTTAGCTACCAGAATGCACTTAGAGGATGAATTATGATAAGGTCTCTTAATCATTAAGATGATTATATAACATGATACTAAAGTACTCTCCCATCTTTTCAGATTTGAGAAACTTTTATCTTTCTGCCTAAGTTGATTCTTCTTATTCGCTCTGCCATACATTGAAACCTTTTCCAATGTCTCAGAATTACACTTAAGCTTGTAAGTATAACCATATTTACTGAATTTTAGTAAATAATGACGAATAGTCTTAACGATTATTTGTGGTGGGCTTGATCAGTGCACAAGAATGTGTACTCGATCCTTTACTTAACTCACACATCCATGTGAACAAGTAGTTAGTCTTAATTTTTCCAATGCTTGAAAGTTCTTATTCATCATGCTATACAACTTGCATGATTCCAAGTTTCTATCCAACTGAAACTTAGGTGATGAGAATCTTTCCTTATTTGGTAAATTTAGACACTACCACAAATGAAAGAATCAAATTCATATTTCCACTTTTGCTCTTAATGGAATCTTATAAGCAACAAAAGTTTTCACAAATGCCATTGTAAGGATATTTTAAAATAAATAAAATCAAAAAAAAAATTTCTTTTATTTTAAAACTTTGCGGAAAAACTATCCTTACAATGCAAAAGCACATGAAAACTTTGTTGTTATTTATTCCTAAGCAATATATCATAACTCTTAAGAAGTAGCTCAAGAATCCGATCTTCAAACTATGCGATAGAAATCCATCTATGCCATCACATTCAACATATTCTTTCTTTAAGTTTCTTCACTTTTTCTTTGATTCTTAAAACATCAACATGTGACCCAGTCACATCATGTATCAAGAATCTCAGAATAGAAACTTAGCAGAGTTAGATAGTGGACTTTACCCGAAGTAGAGTCAAACTTATTGACTTTAATATCCTTAGGTAAATTTGGCAGCTTCGCAACCAATGCCCCTTTCTTTGGCAATAGACCCTTGATAATGGGACTATCTCAGACTTAGCCGTTCTCTTTACCATTTGGACAACCGAGTTGACTATGGCCGATCCCTTTCCATTGGGAAGGGAGAGCTTTACTGGATATCCAATGTCATCATTGTCAATGTCCATAAAGTTTTGGGAAGTTGATCTTAGCAAATAGATAAGATCATTAAGGGTCTTGTCATAGTCTGTTTTATAGGAGTCCCAAAGGAACTCACTATGTGACTTAGAAAATAGTTGAGTCACCAACTTTCTCAAGACTTTGACACCCAACTCTCCCGGCTTGTCAATATCTGACTACATCTCCAAGATGTGATCACATATAGACCTTTGCTTGCCAATAGGGCTTGAGTGACCTTAAACTTTTCAGGAACTTGTGGGTTAGGGAGAATAATTGGAGGAGGTGAAAGAAGTATGATTTCCATGGGACATCATCTTCATTTAGGAAAGCTTGTTTCAAGAGATTTGGGAAGATCATCTTTTGGGAGATATTCAAGAGAGTTGATTTAAAGTCCTTAATATAACACCCAATATGAAATATTAAGGCTAGGACCCAACAACCTATTTATAACTGGAAGAGGGATGCCGTAATCCAAGTTATAAAATAGTTGAAGGTAGGTAAATGACGATTTACCAATTTCCACCATGAAAAACGAAATATAATTAAGTTTTAATTGGATTTGAAACTCCTAGATCTTTTGAGATACATTGAACTTTCAATGGCATGTTTGAATCTCGATTGTGCCCTCTCAAGTTTGTGACTGGGATGCCGAGGATCACAAACAAGGTGTGAATAACCATGGAAATTGACTTGGTACCCTTAACTTTATCACCTAATCGATGTGCCGGTTAACCACACACGCTCCACCGATCTATAATAGAGTCAAGTTACCCTTTGCCACTCTTACTAGTCCTTATTAGTGTGCCGGTTAACCACACACGCTCCACTAATGACTTGGTAAGGTACAAAGTGTAATTTCATGGGTTAGCACCTTTTCACATTTTCCTAAGTAACTAAGATTGGGAATATACAAGTGTTTAGTTACTTAGTATTTATCATTAATACTTTTAATGAAGGGAGAATTATAGTCCTTTCCTACCCGTTCGGCTAACGAACCTCCACCAGTCAAGGAAGTGGTGGGTGAGAGTGGACACCCATTAAACTGCCATTTTATAGGCAGTAACCTTATACCCCCCTTATAGACCGACTTCGTGAATGAGGCCTACTAACGGTAAGATTGACTTTATCTTATACATATCTATATAATTAAAATTATAATAATAGTATAAGGGTTTGAATTTTAGCTTTTAAAATTCTAAGGGCTAACTTGGAATTAAAGTATTCATAAGAGAAAACTTTTCAAATTCCAAAACTTGAGGGAAAGTTTTGAAACTATTCAAAACTAATTAATTCCATAACTTATGTGTTTAATGTAGTTTTAATTAAAAAAATCTTCAAGTTCCATAACTTGAGGACAAGTTATGGAAGACTTTAAACTAATAAAAGAATGTAACTTTTCTTTATTTTGTAATTTATGGAATTAATTAAGGTTACACATTTTATTACTTAATGAAGTGACTCTTGAACCTCCATAACTTGAGGACAAGACTCTTCATTTTTGTAACCATTACCAACTTTTATGAGTTTTATGAAACTTAAATGTGACTTTTCATATAACTTGAGGACAAGTTACAAAAACACATTTTAGAATCAACTCTTAGATTAAAATGGATTGAAAACACATAATCAATTAACTTTTCTATTAATCTAAGCAACTCATAAGAACAAGATAATTTAATCAAACTTTTTCATGTAATTAGCCTAATCACTAAACTAATACAAAACATGAATCTATTGACAATTATCTTTGAAATTGGATTAGTATGAACATTACCACATCAAAAACAGGATTATAGGTTCAAAAACAGCTTATGGTAATGTTCCTAGTCCATTTCTAGCCAAAAAACTCGAAGATATGCTGTCAGGGGCTCCTACTCGTCGAGTGTATCAACCTACTCGTCGAGTAGGATGATTTTCTTCATGGACTCGGCGAGTTCATCAGTGGACTCGGCGAGTCCAGTGCCCATAATGCCCCAAATTCGACTTTTTCAGCATTTTTCAGCAATTTGCATCAAGTATAATTGAAAACAAGCCTAGGCTCTGATACCACTGATGGGATTTGAGCATTCTAACACTCCTAAGTGTACATGCAACCCTAAATACCTTGGATCTATGTTTTCTCTATTATACATACAATTATGAACATCCAAGGTATTATCCTAATCTAGCATACAAAATAATAAATATAACAAGATAGAATACATACCTCTTTGATGTAGAATGTCTTCATGAAGCTTGAGAGCCTAGTGCCCCAAGTGTGACACGTCAAATGGTTCACACAACATCATGAACTCTTGGAATAACCATGAGAAGAAGACATACATGTTCAAATCGGCTAGCCCTCAAAATATGTATCACTAGTGCCAATTTCTTGAACTAAAGGGGTTCTTATATAGTGTGGCTATTAGGGTTACACCATGTAACTCATGACTTTACCCATTCCTTATGCTCCATGGGTTTTAACCTCCATGGAGTATCCATGGATCACCACATGGGTTAAACCCAACATAAAGGAATCTTGGATCATAAGCCCACATATATAAGAATGAATGATTTACACAATCAATCCCCATATATTTAATTAGTCTCTTTTTAATCACTAAATTAAGTCCAAATTAATTCTTGATCAATACTAATTAAATAACATGATTTCATATTAATATATTAGAACTTATAATATATTAATATGTCACAAAATGTCTTTTCCTCATAAACGGTCTATCCAAATGTTCCGATGCCATGCAACCCAAATGGACCATGCCGAGTCGGGTCAAGTACATACCAATTATAGTTATGGACTTAGACACTAATCCAACAGATGGGACTGCGATACTACCAGGGATGGTGAGTGCGGATGTGGCTTGTAGAGGCGGGGTAGAAAGGTATGTGCTAATACCTTTCGTAGCCTCTATATGGTTTGTGACATCAGGGGTTTCAAGTCCAAGTGATGTCAGAATGTGGACTGGTAGTCGTCTTATAGGTCCGAAGTTAGATTGATCTTTGGAGGGATTGTACCTTTTGAGATCTTTGGTGATGAAGAGGTTGGTGTCGTTGCCCATGCTAATTCCTGCATCCGCATGAAGATCTGAGATGCACAGAGACCAGAACCTTGCAAATGTGAGTTCGGTAGGGTTTTCCCTTGGGCTCTCTTTGGGGATGTACTGCAGAAAGTCATCCCACAAGATCTGACCGTAGTTGACGTCGTGGCCAGTGAAAATGCTCCAAACTAGTTCCAAAAGCTTAAGACCCATGTTGTTAGTGCCTCCGGTTCGGCCTGGCAGACTACGGATGACGAAGTGACAAACGATTTGCCACACCGCAGGCAGTTGATTCTTCTTGAATTCTCCAATTCCTTTGATCTTTTTCTGATAACCCATTTGGTAGAGAGCTGAGAGAATGTCTGCCATACTTGGAGTGAAAACCTTGGTTGAAGGATGAACCAACAGATTAATGGCGTTGAGAAACTTTTCTTTGTTCAGAATGAGCAAAGAATCGTTTACTAAGTTCAGATGCACCTCTTGAGGATTCTCGAGGGGTCTATAAGCAGAGAATGCACATTTGAATAAGGTTGAAATAGGAACTACGTCTGTGAATGCATCGAAGGGGCCAAATAGAGGGTGATTGTTCAAGAACTTGATCATTAGCTTGATCGGAGCCTTGTAGGAGGAATGCTCTTCGAACACAGCCCTAAAATTGCTTGAAGCAATCGTAGGCATTTGATTTCTTGTTTCAAAATCAGACCCAGTTGGGTTTGCAGAGGCAGAAGCCTTGGAGATTTTCTTCGAGATACCTAATTTCACCATTGTTGAGAGTTTGAGAAAGGTTGCAGAAACAGAGTGTAAGAAAGATGGAGAGAAAGTTCAAAGTTCAGAGAGCGTAAACTGTTATTAGGGAAGAAGAAGGGGTTTTATAGGGATGGATTTGAACAGTAATTAATTTTACCCTAAATGAAAGAAGATAAGGTAAAAAAGACGTTTGGGGGTTCTCTTTGATTTGGAAGGAGAAATCTCAGCCAAATTATGAAAAGGTTTAAATTATTTTTTGAGATTTACCAAAAAGGGTTTGCAATTAATGAAGTGTCAGACGTACAACATCATGTCTGATGATCGTGTGGTGAGGGTGGATTTAATCCGTTGTGCAAAAAAGAAGTTGTAACGGATTGGACGTGTTGAGTAATAGGAAGGGACAGATTAAAAGGATTTGTTTATGGAAAAATGTTCTTTTTGTCATTATACCTAAAATAGGTCTAACACAAGGTTTATTCAAAAGGGAATGAGATAGTTTCTCAAGGAATGATTTTATTTAATGTTTTTATTATTTAATGAAGGATCATTAAATAGCACACCATGATTCAAGGGTTAATGAAACAGTTGAGAAACTATCAATGTGGTTGCGGATTGAGACTTCATTGCGGATGGATCCTTTAACATTGCGGATGGATCATTTGTCATTGCGGATGGACGGATGGATGTCTGCAGTAGAAGAACTGAGGAGAACACTTGAACAAGAAGTTAGTAACAACAAACAATAAGGACCAGTGAAGGATAAATATGATATATGGTTGCGGTACACAGGATATACCAAAACCATCTATCATAAGTAACTTCAGTTAGGACCGCAACAGAGACCAAGGATGGTCTGCGGTACCTATCAATTCAAAAGGAATTGTGGGTCCGGATTCATCATTCCTAATATTTGTAAAAAACTGTTGAGTTTTGTAGAGTCAAGCGCCTTTGTCAACACATCAACAATCTCTTCATGAGTATGGACAAAGATGAGTTCAATGTTACGTTTCAGGATGTGGTCTTTGATGAAGTGATACCGTAGTTCAATATGCTTTGTATTGGAGTGCTGAATTGGATTGTGGGAAATAGCTATAGCACTTTCAGAGTCACAATAGATTGGTATCCGTAGCATTCTGTATCCGTAGTCCATAAGTTGTGTTTTCATCCATAAGACTTGTGAACAACAGCTGGCTGCGGCCACATATTCAGCTTTTGCGATAGACAGTGATACACAACTTTGTTTTCTTGATGACCAGCTGACGAGTCTTCCTCCCAGAAATTGACATCCTCCTGAGGTGCTTTTTCGATCTAGTCTGCATCCGGCGTGATCCGCATCTGTGAATGCTTGTAGGCTGAAGTCATTGCATGCGGGGTACCATAAACCAAGAGTCTTGCTTCCTTTCAGGTATCTTAGAATTTGTTTGGTTGCGGTCATGTGTGACACTTTTGGGTCAGCCTGATACCTTGCGCATACACCAGTTGCAAAGACGATATCTGGTCGGCTTTCGATGAGGTACATCAATGAGCCAATGATACCTCTATAAATCTTGTGATCCACTGATTCGCCTGAGGGATCAGCAAATATCTTATATCCGAAGGCCATGGGGACCTTAGCCGAAGAACAGTTGTCCATTGAATATTTCTTTAACAGTTATGTGGTGTATTTCTCCTGATGAATGAATATCCCTTGAGGAACTTGTTTCACTTGAAGTCCTAGAAAGAAGTTAATCTCTCTATTCATGCTCATTTGGAACTTGTTGGTCATGAGCTTAGCAAATTCATTCACCATTCCTTGATCAGTTGATTCGAAGATGATATCATCCACATATATTTGTACAAGCATAAGGTGATTACCATTTGCTTTTCTAAATAAAGTGGGATCAATCACTCCTCTTTTGTATCCGGACGAGACAAGAAATTCAGAGAGAGTCTCGTACCACGCTCTTGGGGCTTGCTTTAGACCGTAGACTGCTTTTTCAAGCTTGTAGCAGTGGTCTGGGAATTCAATACTTTCAAAGCACGGAGGTTGCTGAAGATAAACCTCCTCTTTTAATTCCCCATTGAGAAAAGCACTTTTTACATCCATTTGATGAACCTTGATGTTCTTGTGGGCTGCGTATGCTAAGAAGATTCGGATGGCTTCCATTCGTGTTACCGGAGCATACGTTTCATCATAGTCAATACCTTCAAGTTGACTATATCCCTTTGCAACTAACCTTGCCTTGTTTCTGACTACCGCACCAGATTCATCCAGCTTGTTTTTGAACACCCATCTAGTACCAACAATGGTGTGACCTTGCGGCTTCGGGACGAGATGCCATACTTTGTTTCTTTTGAATTCTTCTAGCTCTTCTTGCATTGGGAATATCCAGTCTAGTTCTAGTAATGCTTCTTTGATCGTTCGGGGCTCGACCGAGGACATAAATGCTGTGTAGTGACAATGATAAGATAAATCCTTGGAAGATCGAGTCTGGAAACCTGCGGATGGGTTGCCAATGATTTGACCTGGTGGGTGGTCCTTCGTCCATATGTGTAGACGGGGTTGCAAATAATCAGCAGCTACGGTAGAGGGAATGTCTTCTATATCAGAAGACTCTGCGATTGGAGATGGCAGTTCCCCCTGGATTTGAGAACATCCCGCGGAATCATCTTGGATTGTTGGAGCGAGAATTGAATTTTCTTGAGCAGTTGGAAGAGGTTCCCCCTGGATTGCTGATGGGAGTTCCCTTGGAACCTGAGAAGGTTCCCCCTGGATTGCGGATGGGGGTGTGATAATCCTTGAGTCTGTTCTTATGTCAATGTTCTCTATGTTCTCATCATCCGAGTCCGAAGAGACGTTTGATGGTAATGATTCTCTGCGGATGGGAACTTGAGCTACATCAAGCACTGGAACCTCGATGGTTGTTACTTGATCCAGAGTAGAACTTTCCCCCTCAACCGGCGAGGTGGAAGTATTGAGAGATACTACTTCGGATAGGGATGGACCAGATACATCAACATGCTGCTATTGAGCTTCCGGAGACACAAGAACTTCAGATAACTTGGCTATTTCTACAGGGTTGAAGAGATCGTCATAGTTTACTTCAACTAGGTTTAATGGACCCAAAGAGGCAGGAATATCACTTTCTAGGATTGATGTGGTTTCAGTGGATGGAGCGGTGTTGCGGATGTGATAGTCATCAAATTTCACATCGAAGCTTTCAATGAGTAGCCTTGTACGTCTAATGAGAACCCTGTAAGCAACTTTGTTAGTGGAATAGCCAAGGAAGATGCCTTCATCAGACTTCGGTGCAAACTTGTTAAGATGATCTTTGTTGTTGATCACAAAACATCTACACCCAAAGATATGAAAGAAGCGGACATTTGGATTGCGGTTGTTAAGGCCCTCATACGGTGTTTTACTGAGACGTTTGCATACAATACTTCGATTCTGCACAAAGCATGCAGTGGCCACTGCTTCAGCCCAGAAGTAGAGAGGAAGGTGTGCGAAGTTGAGCATGGATCTGGCTGCTTCTACTAGAGTGCGGTTCCTTCGCTCTACTACCCCATTTTGTTGCGGTGTGTAGGTAGCGGAGAAGTTGTGAGTGATGCCCTTGGAAACCAAGAAACTGTTTAGGAGATGATTAGTAAACTCGATTCCATTATCACTTCGGATACGTCGTACTGGTAACTTGATCTGAAGTTCTATTTCCTTGATTAAATTGATGAGAATCTGCAGTGTTTCTGACTTGAGTCTAAGGAAGAAAACCCATGTGAAGCGTGTGAAGTCATCTACTATAACCAATATGTATTTCTTGTGATGGACTGGCTACGGTGGATGGACCGCAGAGATCAATGTGCAAGAGCTCCAGTGGTTCAGAAATTGAAGAGTCAATCACCATGGGGTGACTTGCTTTGGATTGCTTTCCACATTCACATGCAGGACAGAGAGTATCATTGATGAACTTGAGAATTGGGAGGCCTCTGACTAGTTCTCCGGTGACCAAATTGTTGATGTACTTGAAGTTGAGATGAGCTAGCTTGCGGTGCCATAGCCAGCTGACTTCGGATACGGCTTTGGATAGGAAACATAACTGCGGTTTGCCTATGATCAGAGAGACGTCCAGAGGATACATAGTACCTTCGGATCAGGACTTGATCAGACACGTGTTCCTATCACTTGTCATTACATAGCAAAATTGGTCATCAAATTCAACTCGATGGCCTGCCTTACATAGTTGGCCAACACTGATGAGATTGTGTTTAAGGCTTTCTACATAAGCAACCTTTTGAATAGAGAAGTTTCCCGTAGTAAGAACACCATAACCTCGGATTATACCATTCGCATTGTTGCCGAATGTGACATTTCCACCGTTGCAAATTGGCCTGAAATCTCGAAGGTATTCTAACCTTCTGGTCATGTGCAAGGAGCAGGCACTGTCAATTAACCATTCTTCTTCTTGATCCTCCTTGCACAAAGCCTGAGAATTACACGGTTAGTTTAGGCATCCAAACTAGTTTGGAGCCTGGGACAATAGGTGAATTTCTGATTGATGCATGGACTGAGGTTGCAGGGACGGGTTTGTTGTCAACTTTTAATCCTAGTCCTGGGTGTTTGTGAGATTTTGGAGTGTTGTGTTTTTTTGAAAAATTACGAGGTTTCTGAAACCAACTAGATTTGACATGGGATGAATCTTTTTGGCAACTACACTGACATTGACAGGTTGAGATTTTGTCTTTTGTTTTGCCACCATGTTTGGTCAGCGGTCTAAAGGATGAATTGGGCTTGTGACCGGTCCGAGGTTGGTAATATCTGACATGAGTGCTGTTGGACTTTGAAAAAGTTTGTTTCGAAAAAGGTTTAGCACGTGTAGATCTTTGGGACCTTTTTGTTGGATTTGGTAAAAAGCCCTTCCACTTGTTAAAGTTTTGATGTGATTTTAAAAGTGTTGGAGTGGGTAAGATACCCTTCCATTTTGGATCATCTAAGGAATAGATTTGAAAACCATTGCTTCGAAAAGACCTATCTTTCTTTTGGGTTGTGTCAGAAGAGTGAGGAATGACTGTTGAAACTGTACAATCCTTTTTGTATGTTTTCTTGATGGGAGAGTTTTTCAAAAAATAGTGTGAGAAAACAAATTTTTCTGGACTCTTGGACTTTGGAAATCTGATATGCCTCTTGTTTTTCGAAAAAAATTGTCTATTTGTGCCTCGGGATCGAATTTCCTCTTTGAAAGCATTTTTAGCTAAGGTTTTTGGGGAACCGCAGTCATTGATGTTCAGCTGCGGTTTCTTGGAAACCTTTGAAATTTTATGAAAACGAGGGCTTGAGTCATCCGAACTTGAAGATTCAGGGATTTGAGAACATTGACCCAATTCAAAGTTTTCTATGGGTAAATCATGATGAATTGGCTGAAGAGTCACAGAGCCTTTGTTTGAGAACTGCGGTAAGGATGATTTGACTACCGCAGAGTAAGTCTGAGTTTTGACTTCAGTGGGACTTTTGTGGGACTTCTGTGGTTCATGACTACAATAAGAGACACTGCGGTCTGAGGGCAGAGATGGGAAGTCTTGCGAGACTTCCGGACCCTCAATAACAATTTCTTCATCAACTACGGATGAGGTTTGAGAATTTGGGTAGATTGTGCCATAAATAGGAATTTGATCACTTGTGTGACCCGAAACCTCAGGCACAATTTCCTCAATGACACAATTATTGCTTAGATTATGAAGTCTACCGAAGTGTGTTCTGATGTCTTCGGGAAAAGTCTTGTCATTGACTGGGAAATGAAATTCTCGGTCCGGAGGGACATACAGTCGATCTTTGTTAAACCGGGGTGAGGAATCCATTGCGGTAGGATATCCATTTGACCAACCCCAATTGTATGTATTGTCCACGGTTCCATTATTTACCAAATTTTCAATAGCTTCACTTTCATTGAACAATTTTTCTATTAAAAGATTTAAGCATACAATTTCACTCTGAGCTAAATCTCTCTGGTTCAAAGCTATTTCTAGTTGTGTTTCACTCAACATTCTTGCATCTTTTTCTAACTCTAGGTCTTTTTCTAACATAGCCATTTTGAGTCTTTTGTTATCCAGTCGTCCTCTTACATGGAACATCTCTTGGGACGCAATGTTCTTCTCATCTAAGGCTTTGTTATAGTCTGTAAGGACGGCAGCACACGTGTCATTAAGATTATCTATGAAAGGTTGACAGTCATGCATGCTATAGTTTAGAGTTTGGATCATGAGTTTTACCTGTTCGACGATGCTTAGAGTTCCATCCTTTGCCATGTAGCAGTAGTTCTTTTCCAGCTGTGTAGACCCATCATCATCCGCAGTTGCCAGCATGCAGATTTTGCCTTTTCCTTTGACACTGCTGATGGCTTCTTCTTCATCTCCGGATGACCAAACTTGATGGTCTCTTTTAACATGGGCCACGTATGCCCTTGCCTTTTCCTTATCTTCCAATTCTTGAGCCATTCTAAGGTAGAATGCTCTGTCTTTCACTACATTGGCCTTGCAATCCTTTGCAAAGTGATTCTCTTTGTTGCACTTATGACAAATTACAATATACTTTTGTCTTCTGATGGAGTACCGGAGTCAGTGGTTTGAATGGACTGCGGTACCTCCTTTGGTTGAATATTCTGAGATTGCGGTGGTTGATGAGAAGTTTTGGGATATCGAGGATGGTTATTCTGCGGGTTGAAGTTACGATTGAATGGAGGTTTGTTGAACTGCTGATTCTTGCGAAAGGAAGGAGGTGGTAGTCGATTGAACTGTTGGCTAACCAGAGCAATAGCCTTCTGAAATTCTTCTTCATCATCATACTCTGAATCAGCTTCATATGACTACGGTGCAGTGTCATACGAGGGAGAGTAGGATTGATTGGGTGGAGCTTGTACTATGAGAGCGAGTGGTCGTCCGAAGTCAGCACAGTCTTTGAGTACGGTGGATTCTTGTGCTTGCAGTTCTCCGTAGAGCTTGTAGAGAGACAAAGAGTGAATCTTTCTATCTCCTTGGACTATCATCTTAGCCGTAGTCCAATGTCTTCCCAGACCATTAAGAAACTGAAGATTTGTTTCATGGTTACTGCGGATGGTGCCAGCGTTTGATAACTTGGTGACTATCTGGTTGAACCTTTTAAAAGAGTCTTCTAAGCTTTCGCCAGTGTGAGCTTTGAAATTGTTGAACTCATTGAGTGCGGTTGTAAGCTTCTTGTCTTGTGCTTGTTTTGAGCCTTCGTACAAATTCTTGAGAACTTCCCAGATATCTTTTGCTGATTGACAGTTTATGATGATGTCGAAGTTGTCAGGAGCAACTCCACAAGAGATTTCATAAAAAGCAACAACATCATTTTCCATTTTATCGAGATCATCCTTGGTGGGACGGCTCATGACTGGTTGACCTCCTCCTAGTCTGACTGTAGCGCCGTTAGTTTGGACTGGTGTAAGAACTGGGACATGTGGTCCTTCTTCTACGGATCGCCATACATCTCTACCAAGTCTCCTTAAGTATCTTTCCATTCTTTGAGACCAATGATGATATTCATTTGCTACCAATATTGGGGCTCGATTAGAACCATCAACACTGTTGGAAACATTCAGAGAAAACGATTGTGCCATTTTTCTTTGTTTTTTTTTGAATTTTTTTAACAACTGAGCTTCAGTGGTATAGAAGGCCCTTTGAAAATCAGAGTTTTGTTTTCAAAAAGCAACCACTATGACTCTGATACCTTGACTGCGGATCCTTGTGAACTGCGGTAGCTGAACTTCAAGAGGGTCACTTTTCATGATTCAACACTACGGGGGTCCACTAATCACGCATGTTATTAAAGGCTGACGAGTATGCGACGGACACGTTAGCCCATCACACATATGATTGATTTGGACCTTACTAGCAATGCAAATGGGCCACTACGGCCCAATAGCATGTAAAAGCCATTGAGGGTCCATTAGGCATGTAATTGGGTCACCTGAGGCCCAATAAACATGTATTATCTATGTTGGGCCCAATAGTCATGTTAATGGGTCACGAAGGCCCAATAAGCATGATTAGAAGTATTAAAGCCAACCGATATAATGTTTACTTGTTTTGTATAGTATTAATGTCGTAAGGTTTGTTTTACACGAATTGTTTAATCGAAAAGTCACCACATTCCCCAAATTGTTTTATAAAGATATTTAGATTTATATATATATATATATATATATATATATATATATATATATATATATATATATATATATATATATATATATATATATATATATATATATTTTCTATTTAAATCCATAAGTTATTAAAAATTATGTATTTTTGACCCAATTATTTTAATATTAACATAATTGACCCAGAAATAATTGTTTGACCAATTCAACCCCTTTTCTAGTAAAAATGACAAATTTTTACCCCTTTTTATGAAAAACGACATTTTAGGTCCTTAGATTATGTTTCTTGACATTTCCGGCCCAAACGCTCATTTAAATCATGATTTCAGCCCAAAATAAGGGTTTGGACAGTTTCATCCCTTTAATTAAAAAGATTTACACTTGTAGCCCCAATTTTCGCAATTTTTACAATTTTAGCCCACAACCCAAAAACTTTGCATTTTTAGTCCTATTTGGTAAGAAAGACATTTTCAGCCCCTGAAATTTGTTTATTTATGTTTTTAACTCATATTTTGATAAACTTGCAATTTCAGTCCCTTAAGTTTCATATTTTTCGCAAATTGGGCCTAAAAGTCGAAAAGCCCAAACTTTAGCCCATTAGGCTAAAATTTACACTTTTAGTCCTTTAAAAACCATGATCTTCATAATAACTCATATCTTAAGTGATTTGACCCTTTTAACCCTTATAAAAACCGTAAATGACATCATTTCCTCCATCTTTTGCTTATTTGTCAAAAATGGTTCATAAATAGAATTTGTGTTTTGTTTTACTTAGTTTGAACTTGTATAGTACTTTTGCCTTGATAATAATATGTATAAGATATCTTAGGTCACATATTTCCTTAACAAGGTTAAGAATCTCGAATAGATCAAGAGTCTAACACATAATCATCAAATAAATTCAAGAAATCACACATATCATACCAAAAACACATGGATCTACACATTTTACTTGTATTCTCCCCCATAAATCATGTAAAAACCAAAAAAAAAAGGGTATGAACTCACCTTGCTTAGTTGTTTCGGTTTTGAAGAAGATATGAAGAAGATTTTTGGTCCTAGCAACACCTTGATGTGGATCTCGAACTTGAGGTGATTCTAGGAGTATGATTACCACAAATGTTTAAGAGAAGGGATCTAATATGAGAAAAGTGTTATATAATCCTTGGATATGTATAACTTACCAAGAAATGATGATATTCTCTTGAAAATCCTCTTGATACACAAGCAAAACTTCGAGATTTTGGAGTGAGAAGGAGGAGAATGCTTGAGAGAGTTTGGAAGAAGTTTGAAGTGGTGTGTGTGTTCTCCTTGTGTTCTCAGCCGAAGAAGAAAAAGAGAGGGGGAAGAGAGAGGTGAAATGACTTGCATGGATGCATGTTGGTCCATGCATGGAGATATGGGGTGTAATAAGGAGGTGGCACCTCCAAAGTCAACCGTCCCTATTTACATCTTTTTCCCTTTTTTTTTGTTTTCTACTTGGGCCGAGAGAGAGAAGGAAGAGAAGAGATTTGGGCCTTAGTGTTTGAGTTCCATAATGTGAAGCCCAAATTGATGGTTTTCGGCCCATTAGGCCTTTGGAGTAGATCACGGCCCAATCTTGCATAAAAGAATGGATTTGTGGCCCATTAGGATTTATTAGATTTGTTATGGCCCAAGAAGGCCCATTAAAGGTAAACTAATCCATTTTAGACTTATAAGGCCCGAAAAGGTTAAGTTCCATGAAAGTGGGTCCAATTAGGGTCCATTTAAGGGGTCCTAAGCCCAAAATAGTCAAATTGGAAGCTTATTGGTCCATTAGGCCCAATAAGGAAATCCTAGTCCATAATGGACTTAAACCGGGATTTTTAGGGTTTCCAATCTTTTATTGACTATTTGAAGTGTTGTATAGAGTGTTTGATGAAATTTTGGTGTTATTGAATAAACATCATGCATACTTTCGAGTTTTAGTCACAATTGTTATCATTGATAATGCTTACATAAAGATAGAACTTCCTAGCCAAATTTTGCTAGTTGTGACAGTTTGTGTATTGATCTGAAAACTATGCAATTATGCTTGTAAGTTGAAAACGTCCCTTATGCTCAGCATGTTACAAAAGGCATAAAATATCTAAATATTTTATAAAAATGTGGAAACCGTATGGTTGTATCAATTGCATCAGTTTTAAGTGTGTTGAAATCCTTTTTGTATAAATTCACAAAATCATTTGTGTTTGGCTTGTATTCCCCCCTGAAAACGTTAAAATAGTAAAAGCATAGGGGTATGAACTCACTGTTTGTTGCGTGAAAGTGTCGAACAACAAAACTGGGAATGAAGACCATCGGGTTGATGTACGTGGCACTTAACGGGATCCTAATAACAATTAAATACATATATGCATTTTATTAGCGAAACCATTAATTATAGTGTTGGAAAAACACTTGCTTTTGGTTTAGGAATGTTACCGGGACTCGATTGAATCGGAAAAAGCGGGTTTTCAGCCAAGTTCACGACTTGGGAAGGTTTGCGGCCGTGAACTGTTCTCGGCCGTGAACAGCCCTTGAATGGTTTACGGCTGTGATCAGTGTTCTTGAAGAAAATATGAAGGTTTGAAGGGTTCACGGCCGTGAACTGATTTTGACTTTTGAAGATTTGAAGTTTTGAAGGGTTTTCGGCCGTGAACTCAAGAACAACAATACTGGATTCGATGAAAAACGCGTTTTAGATGCTCCACAACAACACCCAAAGGTGACTCTTGATGATTTTCGGAAGAAAAGAGGGTATTTTTGTGTTTGCGGTTGAGAGGTTAGAGAGAGAATGGAGGAGTTTTTGGCAAGAAAAGTGTAAATTAGGGGTACGAGCACATATTTATAGGTTGGGTGTATGGTCGGTGGTGGGGTCCACCAACCATGAACAGGTTTACGGCCGTGATCGGGTTCACGGCCGTGAACACCAGTCAGGCCGATTTTCGTTGATTTTCGAAGTAACTCGGGTTTTCGCGCGATTTTTGTTCCGACTCATAAAATAAAATTCAATTATATAACTTAATGATTTTCCCATAGGAATTTGACGGAACTAAATAAAATTCAAAATTTATTTAACGGAATCGGGCTAATGTTAATGGAAAAAGTTCCGGGTTGTCGCATCATCCCCCCGATGGAGGGAATTTCGTCCCGAAATTCAAACGTAGAATACAATCATGGACTCGGAAAAAGATGCGGGTACTTCTGTTTCATTTGATCTTCGCGCTCCCAAGTGAATTCAGGTCCCCGCTTGGCATTCCAGCGGACCTTCACTATCGGTATGCGACTTTGCTTTGTTCGTTTGACTTCCCGATCCATGATTTCGACTGGTTCTTCCACGAAATTATGGTTCTTATTGATCTCGATCTCATCAAGAGGGATCACAAGGTTTTCGTCAGATAGACACTTTTTAAGGTTCGACACGTGGAAGACAGGATGAATGTTGCTAAGTTCTTGGGGTAAACGAAGTTTGTAAGCTATGGGGCCGATCCTAACGAGGATCTCGAATGGCCCAATGTATCTCGGATTTAGCTTTCCATGCTTTCCAAAGCGTATCATGCCTTTTCAGGGTGAGACCTTAAATAGAACACGGTCACCAACCTGGAACTCCAAAGGTTTTCGTCTCTTATCGGCGTAGCTCTTTTGTCTATCTCTTGAAGCTTTTAGTCGTTCGCAGATTTGTACAATCTTTTTCTGTGGTTTCTCGGATGATTTCTGGGCCAGTGAGAGAGCTATCAGGAACTTGACCTCTAGCTAGCTGCGTGTCACCCACCTCAGCCCAACACAGAGGGGATCTGCACTTACGGCCATAGAGAGCTTCAAACGACGCAACCTTGATACTGGTGTGATAGTTGTTGTTGTAAGAGAACTTGACCAATGGAAAATGGGTGTCCCACGACTTGCCAAAGTCTATAACACATGCTCTCAGCATGTCTTCTAAGGTTTGAATGGTCATGTCACTCTGCCCATCGGTCTGTGGATGGTAAGTTGTGCTCATATCCAGCTTAGTTCCAAGAGCCTTCTGCAATGACTGCCAAAATCTCGAGATGAATTTGTTATCTCGATCAGAGATAATGGACACGGGCACACCATGCAGATGAACTACCTCTTGGAAGTAGATTCGTGTAAGTCTCTCCATCTTGAAGGTTTCTTTGATTGGTAGGAAGTGGACATACATAGACAATCTGTCGACAATTACCCAGATAGTGTCATGGCCACTTGGAGACTTGGGTAATTTGGTGATGAAATCCATCGTGATCCGTTCCCACTTCCACTCAGGTATTTCTGGCTGCTGAAGTAGACCTGAGGGCTTTTGATATTCCACCTTCACCTTGGCGCAAGTCAGCCACTTGCCCACGAAGGTAGCGATCTCTGCTTTCATGTTTGGCCACCAATATAGCTTTTTGAGATCCAGATACATCTTATCCGAACCTGGGTGAACGGAGTATCTAGTCCGATCAGCTTCGTTCATGAAAACTTCTCTGTAACCACCGAACCTTGGGGTCCAGATCCGGTTCATGAAATAGTAAACTCCGTCTCCCTTGATCTCTAGGTTCTTTTCCATTCCCCTCAAGGCTTCATCCACCACGTTCTCTGGTTTTAAGGCTTCTAACTGAGCCTCTCTGATTTGTGTGGACAGATGGGAATGGATGGTCACTGTAAGTGCCTTCACTTTACGATCTGAATACTCTTTCCGGCTGAGGGCGTCTGCTACCACATTGGACTTGCCGGGATGATAGTGTATTTCGCACTCATAATCGCTGAGTAGCTCTACCCATCACCGTTGCCTCATGTTCAACTCTTTCTGATCGAAGGTATGCTGTAAGCTCTTATGGTCGGTGATTTGGTGTCGATAGCGATGGGCGATGTTTGTGTCATAGTGGGGATGGATTGGTTGAGCCGATTTGGGGCTTTGATTGACTGCGAGAGACAGCTGGTGACGGTTCGGAATCCAAGTGGTGGAATGCTTACTATTTATGGCGATGGTACTAGATTAGGACCAGCCTTCTATTCTGCCGTCAGGGCAAGGTAGAGTCTGCAACATGGATGTATGGGTTTCCTTGCTTTCTAACCTATATTTGTCACATACTGTGACATCCCCATTTTCACGGCCAGAAAAGACCGATTTTTGTTTATGCTTTATAAAAATCAGAGTACCTCTTTTAACAAAAATGTTGCGGAATTTGTTCCCAGTAAAACATGATAAATACGTTATCAAAGCATTTCTGAAGAAAAGTATTTTTATTCAGTTTAAAACATTTGGGATGTCATCGTCAATACAGAAACATAAGCATAAACAGAACATACATTCATTATCACTAGTGATTTATGTCTCCTTAATCTCTCAGTGTAATGTGACTTCATATCAACACCTGTGATTTAAATAAACTGAGTGGGTCAGGTTGGGAAACCTGGTGAGTACATAGGGGTTTCAACCCACAATAATATAATTATTATGTTTAATCATCAAACAGTTAACCCAATTACCCATCCCCATTATCTTCTTTAATCTTAAGGATCTAACCTAAGAATCAACTATTTCTCATTCATTCATTCCTAAGGATTATCCTAAGGAATAGGTACGAAGTCCATCGTTGTCAATGACACATCTGTCAAGCACAGCTGCTAGTTCTATCACTTAGGCGCAGCTGCCAGAATTGTGACATTCTCTATGACGGGCAGTTGTCGGTATTGTCCTTCGGGCACAGCTGCTAGGGTTATCTGGTTTATTGACAGTATCATTTTTGAGAGTCCACTCGCAATACATGTCAATGGGTTTTTAGAGTACACCAGTGAACACATCGTTCACAACACCTACAGGTTGCGAGCCTGCTAGTGTCCCACTGGACTGTCTAGAATAGTCCGGGGTTGTCATCCATACTCTGCTAGATGACGGGGCCAGCATTTGGGAACAAGGCTTCTCACATCGTCCACCTCTCACGCATATCTCATGGTCTATATCACCTCTCAACTCATCATCCAACTCATATTTCATCTACCCATGTTTTACCCAACATATTATGTAGATATAAATATATATACAATTTAAATCATATAAAACTTGTATAAAATCGTTCATCCAGCATAGATAGCAAGTATACAGATAATATGAACACATAGCAGGTAGTTTATATAAAATACTTCATATCTATGTGTAAGATGAAAGTAACTATGCACTCACATGATAAGGTGGTGACTCGGTACTCGGACAACGCTTCGTTTACTTAAAACAGCTTCGTTCGACAAAACCTAGTATCATTACCACTAGGGTTTAGTCTAATATTCACCGACACTAATTAATAGTCTAGCTATTATTACTATTATATAAGTGTTAAACAACACTCTTATATAACTCATAATAATAGCCCAAATAATTATTTTAAGGTCCTAATAACGTTACTTTAATTAATTAGAAGCTATATTAAAAATAGCGTAGGCGTAGCTCACTTACAACGGGTTTTATATAAAACCGGGCTTCGCGTGGAGCAGCATTTCCAAGCCGAAAGGCTCCTTTTCTCGGGACTTCGGGAGCCTCGGGGCTTCCTTCGGGTGCTAGGGGGTTTACCTAGGCTTTTAGGGGGTTAGAGAGAGAGAGAGAGAGAGAGAGTTTAGAGAGAGAAAGAGAGGGTAAAAGGTGTGAGGAATGAGCTTCCCCCGACCCTCTATTTATAGGCTGTCTGGGGCGAATTCGCATCATGAAACTTCAATTCACGTCGTGAACATGCGTAGGCTCCAAGGCTTCGCCTGGTGGTGACACGTGGCATCGCACACAGGATAGAAATCAGTCGATTTTCAAAAATCCATAACTTTCTCATACGAGCTCCGTTTTTGATGTTCTTTATATCCACGTGTTGGTAAAAACAAGATCTAAAACTTTCATTTAGACTCCGTTGGCTAATTCTCGACCAATCTTAAATTTAACAGTAGGAGGAGATTATACTGTTAAATGTCCGCGTAAAATTCATAACTTCTACATACGGACTCCGTTTTTGTCTGTCTTTTTATCGTTGAGTTCCTATTAATGAGATCTTCAACTCTCATTTAGGTTGCATAGGCCAAAAACCGCTCGAACTAAAATTCAAGTTTCGGGTCGTGTACTGTTATGCCAAATCTTAGAAAATTCATAACTTCCTCATACGAAGTCAGATTTGGGCGTTCTTTTTTTGTATGTTCTCGGTTTAATGTATACTACAACTTTTGTTTATATCACTAAGGCTAAAAAGTCCTTTATCAAAAATTCACCATTTACATCTGCCGGTGTCGTGCCGGTTTTGCCGAAAAACTTCGACGGGTCATAACTTCTTCGTTATAACTCGGATTTCGACGTTCTTTATATGTACGGAACCCTTGAGAAATATTCTACAACTTGGTTAAGATTATTTATTCTAAATAATATTTTGTCAAAAATTCGTTTTCGACCCCTATTATCTCTAAATTAACTAGCCCGGATCTACGGGCGTTACACATACTATGCAGCGTGCTACTTTGACTACTCATTAGAAGAACCTTTAAGAGGGACCACCAAAAGCATCTAGGTCGTCACGTAGCAACATTGGTATCCGTATATAACCATGCAAGAAAAAGCACAAACACCCCGTCAAACAAACGAAACACCATTTAGCCCAATTAATTTAATCCCCGTCTTCACACCAACCACGTTAAAAACCAAGGTCATTGAGCCATAGATTGATACCACACCTTCACCCCAACCTAACACACTTTATGAGGAAGAAACAAGTGAATAGGTGGCGGGGCGAACAAAGAAAGCTAGGCAGGAAAACTCAGTCACAATGGAAACAGTCAGTGGTTCGAGTACGACTTACAATAAAAAATAAAGAAGCGACAACGCAGTCGTTGCCACCTTTGTTACAACAACACCTAGTTGAAAGCCTGATGGCCAACCACATCATATAACCATACACATCACTATCGCCACCTTTCCCATTCACACATTACCAAGCCTATTGGCTGCCTCAATACCAACAACCGTACACCCTGAAACTCACCCCAGAAGGACAACCAACACCTCAACAACCACCAAACACACAAATTGAGTGGCACGGAAACAATGACACTACTACCAGATGAGTCTTACAATCAAATAATTCACAACTTGTAAGAAGCATTAGGGAATATCAATTACTAGTTGGACCCAACATACCATAGATCACAAAGTATGACGATACAGGGGACCCCGACGATCATATAGAGAACTATAAATGGACGATGGACGCCTATTACTTTGATGAAAAATATTAGTGTATTTTCTTCCCAACTACCCTATCGGGAGCAACTCGACTATGGTACAAAAGCTTACCGGCAGAAAGAATATGTGATTTCAATCAATTACGAGAAGAATTCATTGGCCATTTCGTACAACATAGGAGATACATTACAGACGTGCAAGCTATCTTGGGATGTAGACAAAGAGAAGATGAATCTATCATTGCCTTCGTCCATCGATTTAACAAAGCCACACTAAACACCCTAGAGAAATCAGACAACATGGTAATCGCAACTTACATCTTTGAGACCAAGAGCTTTATTAAAAAAACTAGTAGGAAAACAACCATCCTCAAGGAAAACGATGATGGAAAGGGTTCACCGGTACATGAAGAAAGAAGACGCAGCATCCAGAAGATAAACTGATCACGAAGAAAGGGGATCTCGAGTGCCTTATGCCAAAGGGAACACATCGGAGCACGCAAAAAGTGAGGCCACAAGACAAGCTCGCTTCCATCGTTTCCCGTAATCGAATCGTAGTACACCACCACAACGGCATAGCCCTCGAAATGAAGTCATCGCAGTAAGTTAAAGTAAAAAGAGCACGGAAGGAAAAAGTGGGGAGAAGACGAAATCTAAAGATCAAGGGCGATATTGTGAATTCCACGAATCCATGGGGCACGATACTGTCGAATGCACTATGTTACAACGGGAGTTGGAAAACAAAATGCAATCAGGACAACTTACTGACATGATCAAAGGCCTCCTGTCCAAACACCTAGAAACCATCACACCAGTAGAACCGAAAATACAAAATGCAAGGAAAAATGAAAATTTTATGCTACAATATAGTGACTGACAAGAGCCAAACACGGAATGGGAGGATTGCACCTTCATGTTCGACGAATGGGGTTACAGTCATGAATGCCATTGGGGAGACGAGCCGATCGTAATCAACGGCCTCATGGTAAGAAGCCATGCAAGAGATATCTACGTAGACAGTGGAAGCTCTATGGGTGTCATGTATAAACACTTCTTCAAACAACTACTCGGGAATGTGTGAGCAAAAGCAAGTCCACCCGAGAGTCACCTGGTCAGCTTTGTCGGCCACAACATATGGATGGAAGGGATAATCACCTTACCACTAACCCTTATCGATTATCTTCACAGGAGGAATAACACTCAATTAATACATTTTGTCATAATTAATGCACCTTCACCATACGACGTCATCTTCGGACGCACGACGATGCAAAAATTCAAGGCTATTGCGTCCACAATTCATGGAGCTATCAAATTTAAGACAAAGTCAGGTGTCGAGACAATATACACCAAAAGAAGATCATGACAAGGTAAGAGGCCCGACGATGAGCATCATATGGACAACGTCCCACATCGGTTCGAAATCCAAACAAGTTACTAAACAATGGAGCAAGGGGTAGACAGAGTACCACTCCACAAATACCACACGACAGTCAAGGGCCATCAGATAAATGAGCAGAAGACAATGAATGCCTTAAACAAGCATTACAACTATTTGCGACTAGGGCATCGTGGAAAATCATCGAAGGCAGCACGTCAGTAACTGTTAAGAAACATGAGTGGACAATAAGCATCGTGCTGACCATGACACCGAAAACTGAACAGGAACCAACAAGGTAAAACGAATAAGTTGGCAAAATTCGAGACGAAACAAGAACATACACGAGAAGCATGTATGAGAAAGCACAATGGGAAACACCCAGGATGAAAAAAAGGCAAGAAAGACCAAAAAAGGATAGGATCACCAACACGAAAGGAAACCGACAAAAACAGAAAGCCAGAAAACGGTTAGCAGACATATATAACTCATGCAAAAACAATGGATGTACAACCCCTGTCAAAAACCAAAGGGAAGAAGCAATCACCAACCGTGATACCAATGTGGGGAGTCAATAAAGCAAGAACAATACAAAGGGAAGTAGCAACGCCTAGGATGGGCCATGAAAGTAAGTAGGAAGGCACATAATAGATAATAATGTTGTAGGACAAGCGGCTACATTTGCAATTAAGTGGCACCAACTTACTAAAAGTATGTTGTAGGACAAACGGATACGGTTGCCATGGTTATTTCGTGATGAATAAAAACAAAGGTCAAAGTTCAACACTTAAACCCCGGTTACCTGCTTAGCCTAAGAATATCTTTATTCTATTTAAATTTTGTAGCTCAGTCAGCCAACTACAATCTAATAAAGGTCAAAGTTCAACACTTCGACCCAAGCTACCTGCTTAGCCTAAGAATATCTTTATTCTATTTAAATTTTGTAGCTCAATCAGCCAACTACAATCGCATAAAGGTCAAAGTTCAACACTTCGCCCCAGGCTACCTGCTTAGCCTAAGAATACCTTTATTCTATTTAAATTTTGTAGCTCAGTCAGCCGACTACAATCTAATAAAGGTCGAAGTTCAACACTTCGACCCAAGCTACCTGCTTAGCCTAAGAATATCTTTATTCTATTTAAATTGTGTAGCTCGGTCAGCTGACTACAATCGCATAAAGGTCGAAGGTCAACACTTCGACCCAGGATACATACTTAGCCTAAGAATATCTTCATTCTTTTTCAAATTTTGTGACCTCTCAGCCGACTACAATATCATAAAAGTCAACGGCCCACACTACTTGCTTAGCCAAAAAAAATTGTTTTATTCTAACAATACTGCCTCACAAGATGATACCTATTTTTATGACAATTTAAAACTCCAAAATAAAGATATAAGCCCAATTCAAAACACGCCAACAGGAAAAACGGAGAAAGTACCAACCAAACGATTACGACGACCCACAACAAAAAAAAGGGGGCCATAAAAGGATCACACGTGCAAACAATGGCATTACGAAGGAAACTTTTAAGTTTACCACATAGTAAATTGGTGTCACACAGTCATAGATTAAGCGATATATGATGTAATACACATTGACATACAACCCGGTTACATCAATTCCATCATCCTAAGTGTTAGCACAAATAACAGAGCAAAAACAACTAAGCAACAAAATAAAAAACATGTCCAAATTCAACAATCTCATAGACCACCATTCGCGATTCAACAAATACCCATAACTATACCACCAGCCTCATACCACATACCATACCTTTCAAGGCTCGTCGTTCCCACTAGTAGAAGCAACGTTACCACCAGTACGATCCACAATGCGCTCAACTGATCAACACTTGCCAAGGGAAAGCCAAATTCAGACAAATAATCAGCACAAAAAAAGATGAAAACGCCTCCTCCATCTTCTGCACACGGGTGGGATCATATAACGGAAGGTCGTTCTCATGCAGGCCCATATATTAAACTCAGTGTTCATCCTCTCGTAGCCTGCGCTCCTACCAAAATCGACACAAATGGTTTGCAGATCACGGTTGGCCTCAAAAAACAACGAATTAGTGATAAGTTTTTCAACCAATTTCGTAATCCTATGCAATAATACCCAAGTCACATCCCCATTCACCTAGCTCAGCTGATTCTCTATCCCCACCACACTTGCTTGCAAATCTGTATTCCGCAGGGTGGACTCATTCAAGTCACCCTTCAACTTCCGAACACCGTGCTCTAACATGGTTATCTTGTCTAACAACCCGCTCTTCTCCAACTCAAGAGATGAAATTGTTTCCTTTAACATCGAAACCTCCTCGACAACATCATCATAACCAGCTAGTTTACTTTCCAAGACAACTTTCTCATTTTGGACAGTGGCTAGTTCATCTCTCACCTTATCCACCTCGCTCAGAGGCACTGTTCCCACATTTTGCATAACCTTTTCCAACTACACAACTTTTTTCAAAAGCTCCACATATTGATCATGAAACAATTGCACGTTCTGATTATCTCTCGGCCTCTCTCTTACTCTCCAACCTCTCTCGCATTTCAAGATTAACACCAATTTCTCTCAACACTCTTCCACTCTTTTCCCTCAAGAAATTCGTGAGTCTTAGGAGAGTCATCAAGAGGATCACTTCAAGCTTCACATTGTGGTAAGATCTTACAAACCCAAGTTGATATGCTTCATTTTTAAACTCAATCACTCCTCTTACACCCATGTTTTCGTGAATCATGTTTCTTAGAACCATCTAAGTTCGAAAACCTTCTCAAGAAGCTTACTAGGGCCGAGATTTTCTCATTTCCTCACCAAAAACCAAAAACATCAAAGCAATGTGAGTTCATACCCCCTATTTTCGATTTTCACTTTGTTTTGGGGGAGAATACAAGTTGTTTTGTGTAGATCTATGTGTGTATGCATAATTTTTTGTGTTTTCTTTAGTTACATATGTGTTTATGTGTTGAAAACTTCATGAACCAAAAGATCTACTAAAAGATGATGATATTGGTATAACATAACACTTATTCAACCTATCTCACAAGAAAAAGTTTTAAAATACATCAACGATACTTGAATCTAAGAAAAACTTCATGAAAGGCGCTAAAAATGAAAAAGTGACAAAATATGAGTTGTTTATGTAACTCTCGGCTAGTATGGGGTTCAAAACGGAAATTTTTGCTAAATAATGACTAATCTCGACATTTGAAACCTTATAGGGACCAAAAATGTAAATATTTTCATAATTGGGCCTTATTTGGGCTTCTCACGGTTTTGGGCCCAAGAATTGAAATTTTTGGTCTTTTGTGGGTTAAATTGTCATTTTCAAGAAAATTGTGTCAAAAATGTAAATTTTTGATAAAAAGGGGTCAAAGTTGCGAAATTATGAACATTTGGGCCAAAAAGATGAAATTTTCTATAAATGGGCCGAAAATGTATATTTTCACAAAAATCAAGCCAAAAATGATATTTTTGACAAAAACGAGTTAAAAATGTTATTTGTACACAAACTAGCCTTAAAATACAAGTTTTGTCCAAAATAAGGCCTAAAATGTTATTTTTACTAAAAATTGGGCCTTAATTGTAGATTTTTGGCTTATTGGGCCAAGAATATCATTTTTACAAAAAGTGGGTTTTTTATGCTATTTTAGTAAATAATTGAGCTAATTCTAGTAAAATAATAACAAACTGGCTAATTTTGTCATTCTCATGTTATTGGGCCTTAGTGGCCCATTAATATGCTTGATAGGTCCTGAATGCTATCTATTTGTTTATTGGGCCTCACTGACCCATTAACATGCGCGACGGACCTTGGATACTATTTGCGTGCTATTTGGGCCTATAAATACCTTACATGTGAAATGGGCCTTAGTTGTCCTTTTACATATATTTTGGGCCAATGTTATATAATCACATTCCTTTTGGGCCTGAAAATGACTTACGTGTTTAGTGAGCCTCAGTGGTTCGCTTACATGGTTCATTGGGCCCGGAATGAGTTTATATGTTTCTCTTCGCGTAAAATTCGATTAAGGATCTGGTGAGACATGTCGGTTGACACCTATTGAGTGTACGATCGTAGCCTGTAGTTATAACCAGAGTCTCTCGGAGGGAGAGGGGGGTTTTATGTATAGATCTATACGGGGATGACACTCCACACCTGAGCTGTTCGCTACAGTTAGACTACATCAGTCTAGGGTGACGATAACCTTATTCTATTCCGTCGGCGTTCACAAACGCCAAGACAGGAGAAATTGTCATTAATTAGTATGGTTATGACGGCTCACTTAGAGGAATTAACATTATGAAATTTATGGGAGACTATTCATTTTCTTCTTTTACAGGCAACATAGGGTTGTCTGGGGGCATTCTATTTACATTCTCTTCATTCACTTTTGGCATTCTATTAAACAATAACACACATGCATTAATACCAGATCGGACACAAACATACTAAACTATTTTAAGAAAATACAGGATTTTCTTGTGCCTACAAAGTTATACAAATCTTTTTCTCAAACACGCTTATGAACTCACCAACATTTTTATGTTGGCCTTTTTAAATTAACTTGTATTCTTAGGAAACCGCTGAAGCGGGTTGGGATGAACAAACTAATAGATGTGTTGTTATATTTTTATTTCATCAGACTTTAATTATTTTGGCATGTAATATTCAAACACAATACTCGATGTAACCAATGTACGTTGTTATATTACATGTGTGGTGATGATGATGTTATGTTTCAATTATATACTTTGTAATGATACTACAAGAATGAAGTCACGCGCAAGCCCCCCGACGTTTCCGCCGTCTGGGTCGGGGGTGTGACAGATTGGTATCAGAGCATTGTTTATAGTGAACTGGCATATCTAATCATACATGATATGCAACTATAAATACAATGAGAATAAAACACTCTGAATAAAATGCATACCTAGGTGTACATTAAAACTGTAACACTAAAAGTCTCTGGGAGAAATTGAACACCGTGGTTAAACCCAGACAGTTATGTAGTCATATTGGGGATAAATATAGCCTGATCAACTATATTTGTTCAAAATACGACCAACATGTGTTCGGGAGTGATCATGTTGGGAAATGAATCTAGAAACTTACCTCGTATCCAAAAGTTTTAGGGAACTCAAACATAAATAATTAAAATACAATAGGAGTATTTTAAAATGCTATCTACATACACACTTCTCACCCTTCCAGTTTCGCACACAGCCTTCATGGAAGAAGTACAACAAGGACTCCTTTACTATCAGGCCTTGGTAGCCAATAGGCTAATCGAAGGAGACCCTGCAATGGGCCAAGAGGCAGAACCCGGCATGGGGCCTGAGGAGTATATGGAAACAGACTATGAGTTCGGAGAATCCGATGAGGTTATGGAGGTGGAAGGGGACACTAATGAAGTTCCCAGCGAGCCTCCCACTTCAGAGATAGTACAGGATCACTCTGCAGCACCACGATATCCCATCGATAGGACTCACTCCTTAGAGGAGGAGGTTACCACCCTTCGGAAACAGTTATTAGCAGCAGAGGCCCGAGCCGTACAGGCAGAGCATGAGAGGGACGAGGTCGTCAGGGAGATGACCGAGATGGCTGATCTTGTGGCACGACATTTTGGCATGTGATTCCCCCACTAGACCCTTCTCGTCACGACTAGCATCCATTACCGTTATGATTTTCTTTTATGTACTACCCTATGTACTATCGACTACATGATTAAGTGATCACACTACTCATGGAGTCGTTACTCTGTCGGATTTTATTTCACTTCATGTATTGTATGCCTTATGTAGGCAAATTTTCATGTACTCAAAAGAATATCATTAATGAAAATGGCTATATATTTTCTCGAGATGTTGTTATCTATTATGTGTTTTGTTGCTATTCTTACATGTTGATTGCATGCACTCACTTGCTTATACATAACCAAATCACCGACACCATTCTATAATCAAGAAATCGTGAAACTAAAATACACTGGATACTCAACATCTTTCCGTTTCATGACAGAAAGATCTCTCGAAGGCAGACACGCAGAAACCGCAACGCAACACCACCACCACCACCTCCACCAGAAATGAACTCAGCAGCATTTCAAGCAGCAGCTTCAGCTGCAGTTACAACAGCCCTGACTCATATTCACCACGGGAACAACGGTGGAGTTAATGGGCAAGGGACCGGAAGCTCAAACCACGGGATGAACCAAGGACCTACTAAAACCTGCACCTACAAAGACTTTGTAAACGCCAAGCCTCAAACCTTCAACGGGACAGGAGGCTTGATAACTCTAAAGAGGTGGTTAAAAAGGTGGAATCAGTGTTCGAGATCTGCGGGTGTCCCGAGGAGTGCAAGGTGAAGTTCGCGGCTTGCACATTCATCGATTCAGCTCTCTCCTGGTGGAATGGCCACGTGGAGGCCATAACACTCCCTGTGGCAAATGCGATGCCATGGGAAGAGCTCAAGGAAATGTTGATGGCTGAGTACTGTCCAATGGGAGAAATCCAGAAGTTAGAACAGGAACTGTGGAACCTCACAGTCCAAAATTCTGACATTGATGCATACATCTTAAGGTTCGGTGAGTTGTCACTCTTGTGCCCAGGAATGATCACGTCGGAAGGGGAAAAGATTGAAAGATTCATTTGGGGATTGACCTCTCCAATTCAAGGAAATGTAATCGCAGCAAACCCTGGAACGTATGACAGTGCTAAAAGGCTAGCCAAGAAGTTATACGACCATGGAAACAAGAAGGGTGCCAAGGCAGGAGAAGCTGAAGTTAAAAAGGAAAGTGACAACAAGAAAGGTAGAACAACAAGCGAAAAGGGTGACAAAACTCAGAGTCATCAAAGAAACAACAGACAATAGCTGGCCATGCTGCTACTGCTCAAGTTACCGCAACACCACATCCTCCAGCCTCATCGACACCAAATGCTCCCAAACCATACTCAGGGATCCTACCCAAGTGCAGCAAATGCAATTTTCACCACCATGGAGAATGCAAGGAGATGCATTGCACAAGTTGCAATTGAAAGGGTCATACTACAAGATACTGTAGAACTCAGCCATAACAGAACCAACAGTCAAACAACAACAACAACAACAACAACAATCGCAACAACAGTAACAACAATAACAATGTTGGGGCCAGTTACATTGCTATGGGTGTGGAGGAACTGGTCATTCCAGACGCAATTTCCCCAAAGCCAACAACCAGGGGGCGGGTGCATCAAGAAGAGTATTGACAATGGGTCAAGGCGAAGCAGTTCAGGATCCAACGGTTGTTACTGGTACGTTTCTACTTAACAACACTTATGCATGCATTTTATTCGATAGCGGAGCCGAGCGAAGCTTCGTTAGTTGCAAATTCAAACACTTACTAAATCAACAACCCCAGAAGCTCAACGAAGCCTTCACGGTGGAAATGGCTAATGGGAAAACCAAAACAACCAAAGATGTTTATGTAGGATGCACGTTAACACTAAAAAATCATTCGTTTCAAATAGATTTGATGCCAGTAAATATTAGGAGTTTTGATGTGATAATCGGCATGGATTGGTTAAGCCCCCATCATGCTGATATTATGTGTCGTGAGAAGGTCGTTCGCCTTCACCTCCCCAATCACGAAATCCTAATAATCTATGGTGATAAACCTGGCGTCAATCTTCGACTTATCTCGTGCATCAAGGCACAAAAGTGCCTACACAAGAAAAACTACGCATTCCTCGCTCATGTTGTGGATAAAACCAAAGAAGAAGTAAACATTAAAGACATTCCAGTGGCATGTGACTTCCCTGATGTATTTCCAGAAGACCTTCGGGAGTACCCCCAGAAAGACAGGTCGAATTTCGAATCGACCTAATACCCGGAGCCACATCAATTGCCAAATCACCCTATAGGTTAGCTCCTGCCGAAATGCAGGAGTTATCCAGCCAACTAAGTGAGTTGTTGAGCAAAGGATTCATCCGACCAAGCTTCTCACCCTGGGGAGCTTCGGTCTTGTTTTTCAAGAAAAATGACGGATCTTTCAGAATGTGCATCGATTATAGGGAATTAAATAAGCTCACTATCAAAAACCGATACCCACTTCCTCATATCGACGATCTATTTAACCAGCTTCAAGGAGCTAGTTACTTCTCCAAAATAGACCTAATATTCGGTTATCATCAACTTCGAGTCCGAGAAGAGAACATTCCAAAAACTGCCTTTCGAACTCGATACGGTCATTACGAATTTGTTGTGATGCCCTTCGGTCTAACAAATGCCCCTGCTGCATTTATGGACCTCATGAATCGAGTATGCCGCCCATTCCTAGATAAATTCATGATCGTCTTCATTGACGATATTTTTATATACTCTCGAAGCAAAGAAGAGCATGGTCAACATCTCCGTTAAATCTTGGAAACCCTAAGAGCTGAAATATTGTATGCGAAGCTCTCCAAATGCGAGTTCTGGATCCGCAGTGTAAACTTTTTGGGTCACGTAGTCAGCAAGGAGGGGATTCACGTAGATCCTTCCAAGATAAAGGCCATTGAAGGTTGGGCGATCCCGAAAACCCCAACAGAAATCCGACAATTCTTGGGACTCGCAGGCTACTACCGAAGGTTTATTCATAATTTTTCCAAGATAGCCAAACCCCTCACCACCTTGACACAAAAGGGTGTGTCCTTCAACTGGATGGAAAAGCAAGAAGCCGCATTCCAAACCTTGAAACGAGACCTCTGTAGTGCACCATTGCTATCCTTACCATAGGGAACAGAAGATTTCGTAGTCTACTGCGATGCTTCAAATCAAGGGTTAGGTTGTGTCCTCATGCAGCGTGGAAAGGTGATAGCTTACGCATCCAGGCAATTAAAGATGCATGAAGTAAATTATACTACTCATGATCTCGAGCTGGGAGCTGTGGTCTTCGCTCTAAAAATTTGGAGGCACTACCTCTACGGTACAAAGTGCACCATCTTCCCCGATCACAAAAGCCTCCAGCACATTCTAAACCAAAAGGAGCTAAATATGAGGCAGCAAAGGTGGGTTGAGCTGCTAAATGATTATGAATGCGAAATCAAGTACCACCCAGGCAAGGCTAACGTGGTAGCCGATGCCCTGAGCAGAAAAGAATACTCAGACCGCCGGGTGAAAACCCTATCAATAACCATCCAATCCCACCTAACCTCGCAGATCAAGGAAGCACAATCGGATGCAATGAAGCCAGAGAACGTCGCGAATGAAACATTGTGTGGGATGGATAAGAACTTTGAAGCCAAGGAGGATGGAACTTACTACTTCATGAATAGAATCTGGGTCCCAAAACTTGGGGGATTCAGAGAAATGATCATGAACGAAGCCCATAAAACTTGATATTCCATCCATCCAGGTTCGGATAAGATGTACCTGGACATCAAGTAACATTATTGGTGGCCAAATATGAAGGCAGAGATCGCCACTTACGTGGGCAAGTATCTCACTTGCGCCAAGGTGAAGGTGGAATACCAAAATCCCTCAGGACTATTACAACAACCAGTAATACCCGAGTGGAAATGGGAAAGCATTACAATGGACTTCGTAACCAAATCACCCAAGACGGCAGATGGATTGGATGCTATTTGGGTGATTGTCGATAGGTTAACTAAATCCACTCATTTCCTGCCAATAAAAGAATCGTACAAGATGGAAATATTAACACGAATTTATATCAAAGAGATCGTGAGACTCCACGGAGTGCTGATATCTATAATCTCGGATCGGGATAGTAGATTTACCTCACGATTTTGGCAGTCACTCCAGAAGGCCATGGGAACGCAACTGGACATGAGCACCGCTTACCACCCTCAAACCGATGGCCAAAGCGAACGAACCATCCAAACACTCGAAGACATGCTTCGAGCCTATGTGATCGATTTCGGCAAGTTATGGGATACCCACTTTCCCTTGATTGAATTCTCGTACAACAACAGTTATCACACAAGCATAAGGGTTGCTCCTTTTGAGGCCTTATATGGTCGCAAATGCAGATCGCCTCTCTGCTGGGCTGAGGTGGGTGACACCCAGCTAGCAACTGGAAGGCTCTCCCGCGAGCCTTCGGTGCATCGGCCTTCACCGACCGAACCTCAGTAGCTCGCACGGTGGCAGGGGCAGATCCCTGCGGTGCTCCCTGTGCTGTCCCCCGCAGCTGCGGACACTCGGCCTTCTGATGGCCTGTCTGGTTGCAATGAAAGCAAACCATGAACCCCTTGGGGAAATCCTTCGCGATATGCCCCTCTTTGCCACATTTGTAGCAAGCACCCGATCGACACACCCCGTCATGTCCCTTGCCGCACTTTCCGCAAGTGCGGCCCTTCTGGCCTCCAGATCTAGAATCGGTGGGCTTTGCCCGCTTGGCTGCCGGCTGAGACTGTGCCGGCCGCCGATCCGTCCCCAGAGACTCGGCCTCCTCCCTGGCCTGAGTCTCCAACTCAATCTCCCTCTTCCGGGCATTTGCCTGGAGCTCAGCAAATGTCTGGTAAGTCGAGTTCGACACGAACTCCCGAATATCCCTCCTCAAAACGCCCAAATATCGGCTCATGCGTGCCTGCTCAGTAGACACCTGCTCAGAGCAGAACATCGCCCTCTCATGAAACTTCCTAGTAACCACAGTAACCGAATCAGTACCCTGCTTGAGGGTCAAGAACTCCTGAACCAACCATTCCTTCTCCACGGGGGGAACATACTCGTCTCTGAACATGGTGGTGAACCTCTCCCAGGTCACCGCTGAAATCTCTGCAAGAGTAAGCTTGCCGTCACGAACTTCCACCAGTCCTTCGCTCCCAAGCGAAGCTGGTTCAACACGAACCGTACCCTCAGATGCTCCGGACATGAACACGTGTAGAAGCATCCCTCGATATCATAAATCCATCTCATCGCAGCGATCGGATCCTACGTCCCATCAAACTCTAGTGGCTTCGTGTTACTAAACTCCCGAAACAACAACAAGTCACCTCCCTGAGGCCTGGCAGCAGCCACAGCTGTAGTAGCTGCAGCAGCCGCAGCCTCAGTCACCGCTGCGTACCACTCATCAAAAGTCTCAATCAATGTGGTCTTGATAGACCCAAACATCTTCGGAATCTCGGCTCGAATCGCCGCCGCCACCTCATCGTGGATCATCTGACGAAGCTCCTCGTCACTCACGCCGCTCGGCTCAGGTCTGTGACGTGTCCCAACCATGATGTCTCTGAAATACAACATAATAATATCAGAGACTCGCTCGAGCATACTCGCACTCGATAACTCAACCCTACTTGTTCCTTAGTACCCAAAGGATTCTTACTTAGAGTGCGCACTGCTCCGGTGTCTTCAGTAGTACGGGCCCTATACTACCGTCCACACCGCATCAGTATTCACCCTAAGTCCTCCTCCTTGGATCCCAGATCACAAGCACCCTACATCTCGCTGGCATAGGCTACCCTTTGGTAGACCTCTCATAAGCTCATCACTGATATCTACTCACTCTCAAGCATCACATAGCAGCAGAAATCTCCCTAGGCTAAGGCATCACAAATCAGGCCACTCTAGTCCTAATATGAATACCTAGCCTACTCTAGCATGCATATCATAACATATCTCATAGCACATAATATAAGGGTATTTTGGGAAATCACCGTTCGGGCGCTGGCTGATCGTACACACTGCTCCTTTCTACTTTTCTCAAATCTTTTACTCTGTTAGAAAAATTGTTCCTTTTTATGAAAAACTTTCCGAAATCCTCAGTTTGAGTTCAGATACGCCCGAAGATGCATCTGAATCCCTTAAACCAAGGCTCTGATACCAACTTGTAACAACGTAAATTTCCAAAACAATTTTTCATTTTTAAAACATACTTTTATTCATAAGGTACTATCAAAACATAATGTATCCAATGTTATCATAACAAAACATATCCCAGAATCTCAAGACATAAACTTCATGAGTGTGTACGGATCATGCCGGCGCCTTCCCGCGATCCTCGCTAGTACCTGAAACACATAACACAACAACTGTAAGCATAAATGCTTAGTGAGTTCCCCAAAATACCACATGCAGCACATACGCCTTTCCAGGCCATAACCCTGTAGGATCTTCTGATCCATGTGTCTTAGGGGACTTCTGTCCCGAATCCCGGTAGACCTTCCGGTCCTACCCGTATCGACCTTCCGGTCCGTAACCTCTTGACCTTCCGGTCCATATCATCTTGACCTTCCGGTCCTTATCATGCATAACATACATAACACATACATATCACATAACAACATACAACTCATACATCTCATAGCATATAAGACCTTCCGGTCACACATAGGTACCCTTCTAGGTACAGTATAGTGAGAAGACTCACCTCGATGAAGTCGGATAAACTCTCGTGCTCAACGTCCCGACCTAGCCTCCTCCTATTATTCAAATAACATCCCCGATCAATATTCTCTCATAGTCTCATCTCTAAAGATTGGGTAGAAGGCCATTCTACCCCTCTCTGAACTCTCTTGAATCAGTCTTGACCAGAACCCTAAAGTCAACGAAAGTCAACGGTCAAACTTTGACCCGACTCGTCGAGTGCACATGGGCGACTCGGCGAGTCCATGCGGGTCCTCTGAATCCTTCTAGCCTCTCTTGGCTCGTCGATTCATCCTTCCACTCGACGGGTTTCTCCTGTCACGAATCGCGGGGCCACCCCGACTCGACTCGTCGAGTCCACTTATGGACTTGGCGAGTTGCTTCCATGTTCTTACTCAAATGACCTTCTAAGGTCAGATCTGCTTCCCTAACTATCAGATCTACCCTTCAAGTGCTCAAATGTCACGTAAAGGTGCAACCTTTACGTGCATGCAACCCACATCAAGTCACAAATGGAGAAATAACTCTAAAAAAGGCAACCTAGTCTCCAATCTCTCATTTGCTTGCATAAAGCTGAGGGATAGTGACTCTATGGACCTCTCATGGTCCAGATCTGATGCTATTAACACAAAGGAGACCTCCTACTCACTGGATCTTACATATAATGGGGGTAAAAACCCTAAAATCATGAAATCTATCATATCAACATGAAATAGAAAGGATTACACCTCCAGAGATGAAATCTCAAGATGATTATCCCAGATCCAAGCCCCCTTCACGCTCTAGATTGGTGTTTCCTTCTTCCTTCTAGAAAAACTACACCAAAAGTGATGTATTAACCTCTTCTTGCTCTCAAACTCTCCTACTGCTCTCTCTAGGGTTTCTCTAGGATGAAGTGGCCGCAAATGGAGGCCATAAAGGCCTTTAAATAGGGCACAGACCCTGAGAATTAGGGTTTCCGATTACAGCACGGACTCGTTGAGTCCACCCTTTCCGACTCGTGGAGTCCGTTCATTAATCCAGTCAGCACACGCGCTCCTACTCGACGAGTCTACGCCTCAACTCGTCGAGTCCCTCCCCTTTTCTCAAAAGAATAAATGATCAAACATAATACCTGGAAATCCGGATGTTACACTCTTATTGGGCCTAATGGACCAATAAACTTTCAATTTGATTACTTTGGGCCTAGGAACCCTATTTGGGCTCTAATTGGACCCAAATCCATGAAATTAAGGTATTTTGGGTCATATGGACCTAGAATGATCCATCCTATTTCTAATGGGCCATAACTAGTTTCATAAGCCCTAATGGGCCGTAAACTACATCCTTGGGCTTTATTGGGCCGTGAACCCTCATAAGGGCCCAATAGGCCGAAAAATATTCATGTTGGGCCTCCTTAAATCGGACTAAGTCAAGGGAGGGCCCAAACCATTTCATTTCCTTTTTCCTTGCCCCTATCTCGGCCCAACAATAAAAAAAAGGAAAAGCAAATGGGAAGGAAAGGGAGTGACACCTCACTATTGCTTGTTTGATATCCATGCAAGAGAGCATGTATCCATGCAACTCTTACATCACCCTCTTCCAAAGTCAACTTTCCTTCTCTCTTATCACTCACTCTATCTCTCGACCTCTCTCTGACTCTCCAACCTCTCTTGCATTTCAAGGTTAACACCAATTTTTCTCAACACTCTTCCACTCTTTTCCCTCAAGAAATTTGTGAGTCTTAGGAGAGTCATCAAGAGGATCACTTCAAGCTTCACATTGTGGTAAGATGTTACAAACCCAAGTTGATATGCTTCATTTTTAAACTCAATCACTCCTCTTACACCCATGTTTTCGTGAATTATGTTTCTTAGAACCATCTAAGTTCGAAAACCTTCTCAAGAAGCTTACTAGGGCCGAGATCTTCTCATTTCCTCACCAAAAACCGAAAACATCAAAGTAATGTGAGTTCATACCCCCTATTTTCGATTTTCACTTTGTTTTGGGGGGAGAATACAAGTTGTTTTGTGTAGATCTATGTGTGTATGCATGATTTTGTGTGTTTTCTTTACTTACATATGTGTTTATGTGTTGAAAACTTCATGAACTAAAAGATCTACGAAAAGATGATGATATAGGTATAACATAACACTTATTCAACCTATCTCACAAGAAAAAGGTTTAAAATACATCAAGGATACTTGAATCTAAGAAAAACTTCATGAAAGGGGCTAAAAATGACAAAAGTGACAAAATATGGGTCGTTTATGTAACTCTCGGTAGTATGGGGTTCAAAAATGAAATTTTTGCTAAATAATGACTAATCTCGACATTTGAAACCTTATAGGGACCAAAAATGTAAATATTTTCATAATTGGGCCTTATTTGGGCTTCTCACGGTTTTGGGCCCAAGAATTGAAATTTTTGGTCTTTTGTGGGTTAAATTGTCATTTTCAAGAAAATTGTGTCAAAAATGTAAATTTTTGATAAAAAGGGGTCAAAGTTGCGAAATTATGAACATTTGGGCCAAAAAGATGAAATTTTCTCTAAATTGGCCGAAAATGTATATTTTCACAAAAATCAAGCCAAAAATGATATTTTTGACAAAAACGTGTTAAAAATGTTATTTTTACACAAACTAGCCTTAAATACAAGTTTTGTCCAAAATAGGGCCTAAAATGTTATTTTTACTAAAAATTGGGCCTTAATTGTAAATTTTTGGCTTATTGGGCCAAGAATGTCATTTTTACAAAAACTGGGCTTTTTATGCTATTTTAGTAAATAATTGAGCTAATTCTAGTAAAATAATAACAAACTGGCTAATTTTGTCATTCTCATGTTATTGGGCCTTAGTGGGCCATTAATATGCTTGATAGGTCCTGAATGCTATCTATTTGTTTATTGGGCCTCACTGACCCATTAACATGCGCGACGGACCTTGGATACTATTTGCGTGCTATTTGGGCCTATAAATACCTTACATGTGAAATGGGCCTTAGTTGTCCTTTTACATATATTTTGGGCCCATGTTATATAATCACATTCCTTTTGGGCCTGAAAATGACTTACGTGTTTAGTGAGCTTCAGTGGTTCGCTTACATGGTTCATTGGGCCCGGAATGAGTTTATATGTTTCTCTTCGCGTAAAATTCGATTAAGGGTCTAGTGAGACATGTCGGTTGACACCTATTGAGTGTACGATCGTAGCCTGTAGTTATAACCAGAGTCTCTTGGAGGGAGAGCGGGGTTTTATGTATAGATCTATACGGGGATGACACCCCACACCTGAGTTGTTCGCTACAGTTAGACTACATCAGTCTAGGGTGACGATAACCTTATTCTATTCCGTCGGCATTCACAAACGCCAAGACAGGCGAAATTGTCATTAATTAGTATGGTTATGACGGCTCACTTAAAGGAATTAACATTATGAAATTTACGGGAGACTATTCATTTTCTTCTTTTATAGGCAACATAGGGTTTTCTGGGGGCATTCTATTTACATTCTCTTCATTCACTTTTGGCATTCTATTAAACAATAACACACATGCATTAATACCAGATCGGACACAAACATACTAAACTATTTTAAGAAAATACAGGATTTTCTTGTGCGTACAAAGTTATACAAATCTTTTTCTCAAACACGCTTATGAACTCACCAACATTTTTATGTTGACCTTTTTAAATTAACTTGTATTCTCAGCAAACCGCTGAAGCAGGTTGGGATGAACAAACTAATAGATGTGTTGTTATATTTTTATTTCATCAGACTCTAATTGTTCTGGCATGTAATATTTAAACACAATACTCGATGTAACCAATGTACGTTGTTATATTACATGTGTGGTGATGATGATGTTATGTTTCAATTATATACTTTGTAATGATACTACAAGAATGAAGTCACGCGCAAGCCCCGAACGTTTCCGCCGTCTGGTTCGGGGGTGTGAAAAAAATTAAATGTTAGATAAACCCGATATCTATGAAGAAAGTTGTAGAGGTCGTGGCAAGGATTCCGGAGATATAAAGAACGCCGAAAACCGAGTTATAACGAAGAAGTTATTACCTGTCAAAGTTTCGCGACAAAACCGGCATGACACCGGGAATCGTAAAAAGTGAGTTTACGATAAAGTACTTTCTAGCCTTAGGGGCCTAAAGGAAAGTTGTAGAGTACGTCTCCTTCTACGCGTGGCTATAAAGAACTTCAAAAACGAAACTCGTATGCAAAAGTTATGACCTTCCGAAGATACAATTGTCTGAGAGCACGACACGTGTCAGAAACCCTAATCTGACTGGACTCTCGACGTGAGCATGGATTCTCACGACGTGAGGAGTCAAATGGTCACTTTTCAAGCCTAGAATGCAGATGACAAGTCTATGGAGTGATAGGTCAAAAGCTCACGACGTGAGAGAGCCCAAAACTGCCTATAAATAGCAACTTCGACCATTTCATTCCTTACACCTTTCTTTCACTCTCTACTCTCTCTCTAGCCTTCCAAAACACCCCCGAAGCCTAGGAAACCTCCCTAGAACTAGAAGAAAGCCCCGGAGCACCCGAAGGCTTCGAGAAAAAGAGTTTTTTGGTTTGAAACACTACCCGCACAGAGCCCGATTTTCAAGCAAACCTCCCGGTTTCATCAAAGAAGATTATTTTAAGAAGCGAAGTGTTGTCCGAATCACCCCCTTATCAAGTGAATGTATAGTCACTTTCATCTTACACATAGATATGAAGTATTTTATGTAAATTACATGCTATGTGTATATATGTTATCTGTTTACTTGAGATATATGCTGGATGAAAGATTTGAACCTCTTTCTTTTCAGATTTGAAATGTATATGTATTTTATATCTACAAATATGTTGGGTAAAACATGGGTAGATGAAATAGTTGGTGTGTGATGAAATAAAATGATGAGAGGCCTCAGTGTTGACGATGATCCAGTCATCTTGCGGAGTATGGATGACGACCACATACTTTTCTAGGAAGTCCAGTGGAATGCTAGCAGGCTCGCAACCTGTAGGTGTTTGTGAACGATGTGTTCACCGGTGTACTCCATCCCCCTAATGGTTTCCTTACGGATCTATATGGCTGAGGAATCCCCTTAGTAGTAGTGTCCATCCCGATGAAATTCCCTTAGGATAGGTCCCTTATAATAGATGCTTTAGGGACGTAAAGTGAGGATAACGGGAACGGGTAATCGGGTTGAATGATTGTTGAAAATGATAAACTTATTTATTGTGGGTTGAAAACCTTATATGCTCACCAGGCTCCCCAGCCTGACCCACTCAGTTTCTTGTATTACAGGTAGTGGAAAAAGCATAGTTGGATGATCTGACGAGAGTTTATGGATTTATAGGCCATTATAAAATAAATAGAATGTTGTAAGGCCTATATTGTTTTGAGGCCAATTTTGTTTTATGGCCTATAATGTTTTTTTTATGATTTTGATCTGAATTGACGATGACATCCCGAGTTTTGTAATGTAATGAAAATACATATCTTTAAGAAATGCTTTGATAAATTTTTATCATATTTTGTATTGGGAACAAATTCCACAACACTTTTTTTTGAAAAATTACTCTGATTTTATTATAAAAGCATAAACGAAATCGGTCTTTTATGGCCGTAAAAATGGGGATGTTACAGTTGGTATCATAGCATTAGTTTAAGCGAACTACGAATTTGTAGGATTTCTAAACTTAAACTTAGAATGCTAATCGATGATCGTGAGATGAGTGTCATCCATATTTTAGACACGAGCACTAGTTTATTTTAGGAAAGATGCCTAAAATGTTTTTATGTGCTAAATGCTTTATGTTTGCCTTGTATGTTATTATTTGTTCGGATCTATGGTCTGTTGCCGACCGGATCTGGAAATATTATGTGTTCAGGATTCTAAGCGTTCGATTACGATATTAGAACTAGCATGTAACATTTCGGAGTGATAAGGAGAATTTAAACGTCTATCGTGAATAAAAATCTAAATTCACCTAATTTGGTGTATAGATCGAAATGGAAAGAACCCGAAGTGGAGCTGGAGACGCAAATGGAAATAGGAATCAGCGACCTCAACCCCAAGTGATTGAGCAGGTGTCGATAGTAGAAACTGCACCAGAGCCAGTCACTATGGCCGGAGTACAAGCCATGATTCGGGCAATGATGGCTGAACAAAGGGAAGAGATGAGATAACTATTGCTGAATAACAGGGATGAACCTTCGATTCCTGTTGAACAACCTGAACTAAATGACGGACAGTTAGAGGAAGAGAATTACAGCCGCATTGTCAGTCAAGTGGAACCCCCAGTGGTGAGAAGGAATGACCCGGAGAGGAAAATCGACAGAGATGGACATATGTATAAGAACTTTTTGGGTGCCAAACCACCGAGTCTTTCCGGAAACCCAAAACCTATAGAGATTATAGACTGGATCTCCGAAATGGAGATGGTATTTGAAAGCTGCAACTGTAGCGATTAGCAGAAAACCGTCTTTGTGGTTCGACAACTGAAGACCGGAGTCCTGAGTTGGTGGAAATTGTTGGCAGATACGATGCCACGAGGAGAAGCTTTGAAGATGTCTTGGGAAGCGTTCATGGAGCAGTTGAAGATGCAATATTGCTCCGAGATAGATCTGATCGATCTAAACAATGAGTTCCAGAACTTGAAGAAGGGGAAATTGAGCGTTGATGACTATGCTACTGCGTTTACTGAGAAGATGAAGTTATTTCCTTACTTGGTGCCGACTGAACTCGCCAAGATAGAGAAATTTGCTAACGGATTGCCAGCAGACTTTGGCCCGACAGTCAAAATGGCAAGCACGTTGAAGGCAGTTGTTAGAGCAGCCAAGAATGTTGAGACCCAGTTAAAAGAAAGGGGTCTGGAGAGAACAGAGGTGGGTGAGAAGAGGAAGTTCGAAGGACTTCGAGATCTAACAAGAAAAGTAAATCCTCGAAATCTGGTTCAATAGGAGGAGGAGGCGAAGCGAAATGGTGCGAAAAATGCAAAAAGAAGCATCATGGGAAATGTGACGGGGAGGCCACTTGTTTTAAGTGTGGAAAGCTTGGGCACTATGCCAATGAGTGCACCTTCAACAAGAAAGTTTGTTATGGGTGTAATGAGGAAGGGTACATCTTAAGGGACCGCCCTAAGAAGAAGGAGGCAGCAAACCCTAATGTTCCACGGAAGCCAAAAGCCAGAGCTTTCCAGATGACACTCGAAGCCGCGAAGGAAGCAGCGGACGTCGCTTCAGGTACCTTTCTTGTAAATGGATTGTCTGCCAATATATTGTTTGATTCTGGAGCAAATTACTCGTTTATATCACATAAATTAGGTGGAAGACTAGTATTGCCTATAGAAAAACTTGATAATGCTCTAGTTGTAGAAGTTGCCAGTGGAAAATTCATACCTGTTAGCGATTGCATTAGGAATATCGTCATCGACTTGAACGGAAACGAATTCCACGAGGAGCTGTTACCGATTGAGCTGAATGGTTTCGACATCGTACTGGGAATGGATTGGCTTGGTGCCATTGATGCAGAGATATTGTGCAAGAAGAAGATAGTGAGGGTAAACCCGCCTGGAAAAGATTCGTTTGTGGTGTATAGGGACAAATGCAGGGTAAATTATGGAATCATTTCCCTGATGAAAGACAGAAAATGTTTTTCTAAGGGATGCACATCATACTTGGCGTTTGTGATCGATGCTAAGAAGGAGAAGAAGGAGATGCAAAGTATACCAGTGGTGTGCGACTATCCAGAAGTCTTTCCCGAAGATCTTCCTAGATTGCCCCCTGATAGACAAGTAAAGTTTCGAATAGACTTGTTACCAGGAACGACACCAATAGCAAAAGCACCATACTGACTAGCACCAACGGAGATGAAGGAGCTTATGACACAACTTCAAGATTTTTTGGACAACAGTTTCATTAGACCTAGTTCATCACCCTGGGGAGCTCCGGTGTTATTCGTAAATAAGAAAGATGGAAGCATGAGGATGTGCATAGACTACAGAGAATTTAACAACAGTGAAGAACAAGTACCCATTGCCAAGGATTGATGACATGTTCGATTAGATGCAAGGTTCGAGCTATTTCTCCAAGATCGATCTTAGTTCAGTATATCATCAACTAAAGGTGAGAGAGCAAGATATTGAGAAAACCGCATTTAGAACGAGGTACGGATACTATGAGTTCTTGGTTATGTCATTTGGACTCACCAATGCTCCAGCAGCATTCGTGGATTTGATGAACATGGTTTGTAAACCATTCCTCGATAAATCTATAATAGTGTTCATAGATGACATTCTGGTTTACTCAAAGAGACAGCAGGAGCATGGCAAGCACCTGCGAGAAGTGTTAGAAGTTCTGAAGAAGGAGAAGTTGTACGCAAAGTTATCCAAATGTGATTTATGGATTCGAGAAGTCCAATTCTTGGGTCATGTGGTTAACCAAGAAGGGATCATGGTTGATCCAACAAATATTGAAGTTGTGATGAAGTAGGAACGACCAAAGAGTCCCACGAAGATCCGAAGCTTTCTGGGATTAGCCGGATATTACCGAAGGTTTATCCAAGGCTTTTCTTCGATAGCTGCTCCATTGACAGCTTTGACCCATAAAGGAGCAACTTATACTTGGAGTGAGAAGCAGGTGGAAGCATTCGAGAAGCTAAAGAAGAAGTTATGTGAAGCACCAATTCTTTCTCTACCCGATGGAGTTGAAGACTTCGCAGTTTATAGCGATGCATCTGGAGTTGGGTTAGGTTGTGTTCTGACCCAAAGGGATAAGGTGATAGCATATGCATCGAGACAATTGAAAGAACACGAAAAGAACTAACCCACTCATGATCTGGAGTTGGCAGCGGTAGTATTTGCACTAAAGATATGGAGGCATTATCTTTACGGCACGAAGTGCAAAATTTTCACTAATCATAAAAGTCTTTAGTATCTCTTCAATCAGAAGGAATTGAATATGAGACAACGACGCTGGCTAGAGCTGCTTAAGGATTACGACTGTGAGATACTTTACCACCCTGGTAAAGCAAATGTCGTAGCTGATGCTTTGAGCCGAAAAGTGAGCCTTTAAAGGAAAAGGCCAAGAGCATTAAGAATTGAAGCTGTCTCAAGGATTGTGGAAAGCATCAAGAAAGCTCAGGAAGAAGCTTCAGAGAAAAATAACTGAAAGGAAGAGTGTTTGGGCAAAACGCTGGTGTTCGGTACGAATAATCAAGGATTGAAGTTATTACAAGATAGGATTTGTGTACCTAAGACGGGAGGAATAAGAGATCTTCTGATGGAAGAAGCTCACAATACCATGTACTCGATTCATCCCGGCAGCACAAAAATGTATAGGGATCTAAAACCCTATTACTGATGGCCGACGATGAAGCTCGATGTTGCAAAGTATGTGGCCGAGTGTGTGACATGTACGAGAGTTAAGGCACAACATCAGAAACTGTATGGGAGTTTAGAACCTTTACCTGTACCCATGGGTAAATGGGAAGACATTACCATGGATTTTGTCACTAAACTGCCCAGAACAAAGGACGGTCACGACATGATTTGGGTCGTCGTTGATCATTTCACTAAAAGTGCACACTTCATAGCAGCCAATGAAATATGGTCTATGGATAAGCTTGCAAATGCTTACGTGAAGGAAGTAGTAAGACTTCACAGTGTTCCTTTAACGATAGTATCAGACCGTGATAGCCGATTCACGTCAAGGTTTTGGAGGAGTCTACAAGAGGAATTGGGTACAAAGTTGTGTTTAAGTACAGCCTACCATCCGCAGACCGACGGTCAGAGCGAAAGAACAATTCAAACACTGGAGGATATGCTAAGAGTGTGTACCTTGGAATTCCAAGGTAACTGGGATGAGAATTTACCCTTGGTAGAATTTTCCTACAATAATAGTTTCCACTCGAGCATCAAGATGGCACCTTATCAAGCTTTGTACGGACAGAAATGTCGTACGCCGTCATGTTGGCTTGAAGCTGGAGAAAAGCAGTTTATGGTCCCCGAGATAGTCCATCAGACTGCTGAAAAGCTAAAGGTGATTAGAGAAAGGATGTTAGCAGCTCAGGATCGTCAAAAGAGCTACGCTGACAAGAAGAGACGACCAGTGACATTCGAATTTGGAGATTCGGTTTTTCTTACAGTCTCACCATGGAAGGGACTTATAAGATTTGGGAAAAGAGAAAAGTTGAGTCCAAGATTCATTGGTCTGTTCAAAGTTCTTCAGAGGATTGGGAACCAAGCTTACAAGCTAGAACTACCAGAAGAACTAGATGCTATTCATAACACATTCCATGTGTGTTATTTGAGGAAGTTCACGGGAGAAGTTCCCGACATAATTCCAATTTCTGAGTTAAGGATGGATGAAAATAAGAGGCTAATTGAAGAACCGGAGGCGATTGTTGATCGTAAGACTAAGAAGTTGTGACGCAAGACGGTCGACTTAGTGCTTGTGTGATGGAAACATTCGAATGGGCCAAATCCCACCTAGGAAACGGAGAGTGACATGATGAGTCGCTATCCGCATTTGTTTCCTGATGCATGATTCTGCGACGGAATCATCCTAAGGGGGAGAGAATTGTAATGCCTGTGTTTCAAGGCTAATCATTGATGCGATGATGTAATAGTCTAGGTCAACCGTTGTAACCTATTTTAAAGTAATAAAGATGAATTACTTTAATATTATGTGACTATTGTGCTTTATACTGGTTGATAAAGATATAATAAATTAAAAATGAAAATAAGAATCGAAAATTAAATGTTAGATAAACCCGATATCTATGAAGAAAGTTGTAGTGGTCGTGACAAAGATTCCAAATATATAAATAACGCCGAAAACCGAGTTATAACGAAAAAGTTATGACTTGTCGAAGTTTCGCGACAAAACCAGCATGACATCGGGAATCGTAAAAAGTGAGTTTACGATAAAGTACTTTCTAGCCTTGGGGGTCTAAAGGAAATTTGTAGATTACTTCTCCACCTACACGTGGATATAAAGAACGTCAAAAACGGAACTCGTATGCAAAAGTTATAACCTTCCGAAGATACAGTTGTCTAAGAGCACGACACGTGTTAGAAACCCTATTCTGACTGGACTCACGACGTGAGCATGGATTCTCACGACTTGAGGAGTCAAATGGTCACTTTTCAAGCCTAGAATGCAGATGGCAAGTCTACGGAGTGATAGGTCAAAAACTCACAATGTGAGCATGGATTCTCACGACGTGAGGAGTCAAATGGTCACTTTTCAAGCCTAGAATGCAGATGACAAGTCTACGGAGTGATAGGTCAAAAGCTCACGACGTGAGCATGGATTCTCACGGCGTGAGAGAGCCGAAAACTGCCTATAAATAGCAACTTCGACCATTTCATTCCTTACACCTTTCTTTCACTCTCTACTCTCTCTCTAGCCTTCCAAAACACCCCCGAAGCCTAGGAAACCTCCCTAGAACTAGAAGAAAGCCCCGGAGCACCCGCAGGCTCCAAGAAAAAGAGTTTTTTGGTTTGAAACTCTGCCCGCGCAGAGCCCGGTTTTCAAGCAAACCTCCCAGTTTCATCAAAGAAGATTATTTTAAGAAGCGAAGTGTTGTCCGAATCACCCCCTTATCAAGTGAGTGTATAGTCACTTTCATCTTACACGTAGATATGAAGTATTTTATATAAATTACATGCTATGTGTATATATATTATTTGTTTACTTGAGATATATGCTGGATGAAAGATCTGAACCTTTTTCTTTTCAGATCTGAACTTTTTCCTTCAAATATAAACTTTTTTTTTTCAGATCTAAACTTTTTCTTCCATATCTGAACTTTTTCCTTCAGATCTAAACTTTTCAAATCTAACCCTTATATATGAATAATTTATACTTGAGATCTATGTTGTATGAAAGATTTAAACTTCGTTTTCAAATCTGAACTGTATATGTATTTTATATCTACAAATATGTTGGGTAAAACATGGGTAGATGAAATAGCTGGTGTGTGATGAAATAAAATGATGAGCGGCATCAGTGTTGACGATGATCCAGTCATCTAGTGGAGTATGGATGACGACCACAGTCTTTTCTAGGAAGTCCAGTGGAAAGCTACCAGGCTAGCAGGCTCGCAACCTGTAGGTGTTTGTGAACGATGTGTTCACCGGTGTACTCCATCCCCCTCATGGTTGCCTTACGGACCTATATGGCTGAGGAATCCCCTTAGCAGTAGTGTCCATCCCAATGAAATTCCTTAGGATAGGTCCCTTATAATAGATGCTTTAGGGACGTAAAGTGAGGATAGCGGGAACGGGTAATCGGGTTGAATGATTGTTGAAAATAATAAACTTATTTATTGTGGGTTGAAAACCCTATATGCTCACCAGGCTCCCCAGCCTGACCCACTCTGTTTCTTGTATTACAGGTAGTGGCAAAAGCATAGTTGGATGACCTGACGAGAGTTTATGGATTTATAGGCCAGTATAAAATAAATAGAATGTTGTAAGGCCTATATTGTTTTGAGGTCAATTTTGTTTTATGGCCTATGATGTTTTTTTTTATGCTTTTGATCTGTATTGACGATGACATCCCGAGTTTTGTAATGTAATGAAAATACATATCTTTAAGAAATGCTTTGATAAATTTTTATCATATTTTGTTTTGGGAACAAATTCCGCAACACTTTTCTTTGAAAGATTACTCTGATTTAATTATAAAAGCATAAACGAAATCGGTCTTTTCTGGCCGTAAAAATGGGGATGTCACAAACGAGTCCCCGGAGAAGCAAAGTTCTCAAAGAAAAACATGACAACCTTAGGCTACATCAAGCTTTGATCCCGCCTATATTCCCAAGAAGGAACATAAATAGGACTAGCTTGGTGCGACGCATTGATCTCACGAGGCGGATTGTTCATATTCAATTGAGACACATATGATAAGGGACAGTTAACACCGAGGCTGCTAGCGAAATCACGAAAAACATTGGTTCCAAGGAACGATACCTCTTGGGAACTCTACCACTAATACCTTCTCCGCCTGATAGAACAGCTGCCAGAGCAGCAGAGGCAGCAAAATCCTTGTCTCTCTTACACCAGATTAAGGGTTGTTCGCCACTTCCATCCTCACCATCACCATCAACATTAATCACAGGCCTAGTGGCAACAGGGAAAGTATGACCATCGTTCGTGCCATCATAAGAATCACGAACCCTGATCGAAGACTCAGAACTCTCCTCCTCATCACCGTGAGAATTACTGCCATTACTACCACTATAGATAAAGCTATCATCAAGAATTGGGAGGTCAAAATCCTCCGAGCCGAGATCCCGTGCAACAATTTTACCCTCAACAAAATCAAATAACAAGAAAGACAGTTGAGTTCCATCTACATGAGACGAGCATTGAGTCAATACATATAAAAAAGCAAGAATACAAAAACATCTTGTGAAGAAACCTGCACCACGAACGACTAATGTCGGAACAACGTCAAGATGCAACCAATATGGACTCATAGCAACTTGCCCCAACACAGCCTCAGGGAATTTATTCATGGTCACATTCAAAAGAGAGATCTTGTCTATGTCCTGGCTTAAATCACTAGTTCTAGCGGGTTTTTGGACATCAATGGTCCCAGGAAGGTGAAATTCGTTCCGATAACGAAAGCATGAAGCGTTTAACCAGATAAATTCGTTCTTAGAATTTTTTATAGAATCCAGAAGACCCTCGATAAAACTACATCCCATTGAGCGAAAATTATACCAAGCCCCATTACTACAAATGAGGAAGAAGTATTGGAAAGAGACATCAGTATGAACAACCAAGGAGGCATGGCAGAGGAGTTCAAAGCAGATGATTTTTGAAATCGAATTGGGTTGCAGTTGACAAGTATGAATCTTGTATGTCTCAATAATTGAACCAAAGAGCGCCGATGGGGGAACTCGCAGACCGGCTTCAAAATAGTAAAGATAAAAACAGTGTTGTAAAACCCGCCGAGTTGACTGATTACTCGGCCGAGCACTCCATACTCGGCCCCCTACCGAGGCGAGTTACAAAATTCGAGTACTCCCCGGTCGACCCCATACTGAAGCGAGCAGTGTTGTAAAACTTGGTCAACTCGATGATTAATATATATAATATACTTAATGATTTATTATTTAACACACACCCACATATAGTTAGTACTACCTATTTATCTAAAAAATTTAGTAATTATTCACGAAGTGATACCATTGTGTGTTTTTCAGGTTTTGTGTATGCACATGTATCTAATTTTGTTATATATTTCAATAAAATTATAATTTTAACTTATGATTTTGACATATATAATTTCCCTAAAAATATTTATACATGAATTACCGAATTCGAGTACTCCCCGAGTACTCCTGAGTACTCCCGAGTACTCGCTACTCAGTAGTCGGCTGAACAGGTACCGAGTAGCGATTTCTACAACCTTGGATAAAAACCAACCTTACTTGGTGGAGGGCGATCGATGACGGCGTTCACAGCGGGGAGAACAAAACCATCCTCTTCGACAAGATGATACTTGACAGTAACCTGGTCGAGCCGCTCATGGCTGACGGTCGAATGAACAACGTGCATCATCAAACAAGACATTCTTTCGCAAAATGTACGAGGATTCAGGAAGAAGAAATGGCGAAAGGAATACGGAAGATCAAGAGAGAAGAATAAAAGGACGCAACTGACAAAGATTTGACAAGCATTTATGAAATAGAAAGCGAAAAGCCAACTGCTACCAGCAGTAGTTCAAGTGCCTATAAGCCTACGATCAGGGCGCGTGGACAAACAAAGAGTCGTTAACTGGGCTGAGTAATAAAGCAAGTAAAAATAACTCACTTAAGCCCAATTATTATACATCGGCAACGCTTTATAACAATTAGTTTGAGGGGCTTAATGGGGTAAGGGTACCAGTCCACATAAAACCAAGTCAGCAACCAAACCTGCCTGTCCAAGACACAAGCACATACCTAAATGCCGAACACTAGAGCAAGAATCACTTTATCATCGTACACACACTATAAAGCATCTCCAAGAAACACGGAAAAAATGAGACTATTTTAACAGAAAAAAAATGCTCATCATTGCAACCTGAAGATTAATGCAAAACCCAAAAGAAGAAGCTATAAGAACTAGTCCAAACCCTGCTATAAAAATGAACCTTCACTGAAAGCAGGAAATTGGAAATCATCTAGCAACGTACATACATTTAAAACACCAAATATGACTCCTAACTTAAGCATCGGAAAGCAATACCTGGGGTCCGCCCTCGGTATGGCTTTTTAACCTAATTTGTCACATACCATTCAACGTGCTACTTGGACTACTCATTGGAAGAAGCTCTAAGAGGGACCACCACAAGCATCCAAGTCGCCACATAGCAACAGATTTCATGTAACAGTGTGCAAAAACAAGAAAACTCTGAAATTTAATATGCCACAATCAAACCAACACATTACTTTTGCTGAATTTATTCTCATTCCACATTCTAACAAATTTAGACCTACACCCCTATATACACATTCATACTTACCAAAACTCAAGGGGTGCGCAACTTCAACGCCCAAATTTATAACCAATACAACATCAAACTATACATTTTCCTTCAATTCCATACAAATTTCATCACCTCACATCACATATCGACTTTTAACTTGAAAAAAAAAAAAGGAGAATTCACACAAACATTGCTCATATTCATATTTTTTTTAATTCTTATGAAGCATTAACTTTTTGAGTTGAACATTTAACATATCATGTTCGTGTCTCATTTTTTGTAGCAATGTTTCAACGATTAGCATCTCCTCTTTGAGATGGTCAATCTGTTTGTTTAGTAAATTGACCGTTTCGCCCCTTCTGTCTATGCGTGTGTTGCTGTTGCTCATCCAACTTGTGTCGGAAACTACTTGGACGGTTTGTGGTCTTAGTAGCAGCACCACGATGCTTATCTGTAAAAAACCAAAACCAAAAACAAAATGAATGATAATTGCAAAAAGACCTTATTGCCCCTCATCAAGCCACATATGAAAAGGACCAAACTACCCTTAACAGTATCAAACCTGCATGAGAAGGATGACCACAGCCATGAGTATAACAACAAAGGAAGGGACATGATTCTGAGACTTGAAAGATGCAAACAGCGTCGGAATGGAATCTCTTAAATTCGATGCAGTCCCAGAAGAACCACTGCTGCTGACCTGGCGCTTCACTTCCTGGGACACTGGAACAGTCTGAGTCATCATCGTTATGTCCCCCTGCTGACCTGGCGCTTCAGAACGTTCCGGAACCTGTGTTTCTTCTACGTTTACAGCAGCAATCAAGTTGGCTACAAAGAAGAACAAATTTGTTTATTATAGCATCCTACTATTTACTATTTAATATTTAACTATTTACAACTGGGTTAATCTCATAAAAGACCTTATATTTTTATGTTTTTCTGGATTAAATCTCAACTTTATTTTTTCACTAAAAAAGACCTTGCATATTTTCATTTTTTCCGATCTGGCCCTTTTAGTTAATCTCATAAAAGCCTTTATATTTTGTGTTTTTTCGGGATTAAACCTCAAATTTATTTCTTGCCTGAAAAAGACCTTGTATTTTTCATTTTTTCCAATCTGGCCCTTTTAGTCATTTTTTTCCAAAAAAATTGTAAAATGTGAGGGTTTTTTCGAGAAAAACTAAAAAATTCGAGGGTTTATTTGGAAACATTTGGAAGGTTGAGGTTTTTTTCCGAAAAATACAAAGTTGAGGGCTTTTTCAGGTAAAATGAAAAAATACATGGTCTTTTTCAGGCAAGAAATAAAGTTTAGGTTTAATCCGGAAAAAAAACACAAAATATAAGGTCTTTTATGAGATTAACCCTTATTTTCCGAAAAAACTTGTAAAAATTTAGGGTTTTTTTCGGAAAAAAAAACTAACAATTGAGGATTTTTTAGGGGAACAGTTTGAAGTTTGAGGGTTTTTTTCGGAAAAAAATACAAGGTTTTTTTCACAGTTGAGGTTTAATCGGAAAAAAAAACACAAAATATAAGGTGTTTTTATGAGATAAACCCTTTACTATTTAGTAGAAGTTACCTTCTTTCTCAATGTTCTTCTGTTTCAGTAACACATGTGCCTGAAAGAAAATTATACATTAACTTGCTTATTATAGTATCCTACTTTCATTTCTTTCTATTATAACATTCTACTTTTTTTCTTTTTCAAGGCGTTGTACTTGGAAAATTATAGTTTATGACTTTTATTCAAAGTAAAATGCTATAAAACAATGAAATGAATTTTTTTAAAGGAAATGGAAAAATAAGGAATGAAGATACAAGTTCTATCCATGCTGCAAAAGTATCTCTGCACTCTTCAATAGTAGCCTGCACTATTTTCCCTGAAAATTATAAATTCACTAATTATTTCACTACATGACAATAAAATTTAAAGCTTATAAAGTTTAAAGCAAGCTATGAAACCTTTCCACATGGTTTTCTTAGAGAATGCGACATTCACATACACCCTTAATCTGCAACTATTATTTGAATCTGCTACCACCTCCCATAGCCCCTATAAGCATATCAAATAAAGTGAAAGAAATAGCAAAAATATGCCTTTCAATTTTATTCTTATTATTCATACCTCTACACAAAAGTAGTCTCCATAGGGAACATCATTGATCACTTGTGATGTCTTCACAACCAAATGACTGATAAAATTAAACACGGAAAAAAAAAATTTAAATCATGCAACAAATCTGGAAACAAAAACGTTAGCTGAAAATTAACAGAAGGACATTAAGCAAATGTTGAATCCATATTTAAAAATGCAGTTTACCTGTTCTTGTAAACTCGAAAGTTTTGTACTTCGTTGCAAGAACCAAATCTTGCACCTAAACAAAATCATTAAAACAAAAGCAATATGATATTAAAAATGTACAAGCCAATTATTTTATATATAATATATAATTATGACTATTCAATATTGATTCATACCAAAATAAATTTTGATTGGATGCTGAAACGATACTTCACGAGCATAACCAAGTTGATCATGGGGTTTCCATGATGTGCACTTAAGATCTGGAAACCAAAAAAGATATTGATATAAAAATAAAATTCAAAATTTCACATTTATTTAATATCAGTTTCAAAGTACACCTTTATCTCCACATTTATTGTGATATGATTCAAGGAAAGGGAGGGCCTCATCTGAGAAAAATAGACTAAAGAACTCATCCACTTTTATCTGCATAAGAGATAAAAGAAATTATTATAACAACTTTTTATAAACAGAAGTGAGAAATTGTATTTTTTTATTTTTTATTCTTTTAAATAATGCTACCGGAAATGTAGATTCTGCAGCCAGTGTATAACCCTCAGGGACTGCAAAGACAAAAAAAATATATTTTAAAAGACTGCAAGATTGTTATAACATAATTTATTGAAACAAATGTATAGTTTCTAGGATATTTAAACAAAAGAAATAGCAATGTACTTTTATTTATTTGTTTATTACTTTATTTAGCATCCTACTTTCATTTCCTACTATTACAGTATTTTACTTTGAAAAAATCTGCCTAATTATAGCATTGTCATCCAAAAACAGCAATTTTCACTGCTAAAAATGGAAAGATTTTTCAATGTCAATGCCCTAATAACAAATAATTGGAAGTACAATGCGATTATTTGCATAGAATTTTCAAAGTAAAATACTTAAATATGGAAGAAAATAAGTAACAGAAAGAAAATAAAGTAGGTCATTTATAAAAGGCTAACCAATTGGTGCATCTGAATCCCCAACTTCCCATGCTAAAGATTTCCCAGAAGATGAACAATCAGTATTTTGAACAACAATGGTGTCATCATCTACAGCATCTTCAACTCTTGAAGATCTCAATGACACGTCAGCTTCACTGCCAGGTGTACGGTTGGGATCTTCTGGTGTATTGTCACCTGTGCTTCTGTTTCACATGAGGTTGACTAATCAATATAACTATTAAACTAAAGGGAATTACAATGTTTTACAATGTTGCAATAGAAAGAAATGGAAGTAGGATTCTATAGATGAATAAAAGTATGTTGCTGTTTGATGCATTTAGCTAAAATTAAAAGAAAAACAAACCCGTTTGTAATTTCAAGATCATCCCCTAGAGGTCTAGCTTCATCTGAATCTTCAACCATAACAATTTCAGGCTCTTCATCAATCAGCCCGGATCTTGAAACCTGAAATCAATCAAAATAAGAAGATAAGAAGTATTGAAAACCAAAAAGTATCAAACATAATTATCAATTTATCATAATGTGTAAGTTGTGTTGAAGGTTTTAGAAACCTGTTGATCAGAAATAGCTTTACTTCCACTTCCATGTTCTAACCAACCATCACTAATGAGCTTAAAGGCTTCATCGCGTGACAAGAACGATGTAAAAAAGTACTGAAAATAAGGCAAGTGAAGATGTCAAGAAAAAAACAGAAATGTAGCTCATGTTATATTTCCAGAAAGATCCCTGAAAATACAGATAACTGTTGTTTAAGTTAAGATAAATATTAGAGAAGGATATAATCAATACTACCTTTTTTTCAGAAGCTGTTAATTCTATGGCAGTAGGGAATATTCCTGCAGTCTTTGCTCTTTTTACCTCTGTAATTTCATCAAAGTGAATTATTTTCTGCATTTGAACAGCCAACATTCCAATTAACTCAAATCATCAGATAGGAAAATGAAGGAAATAGTAACTCAGAGTTCAAGATATACCTTTGTCTCAAACCCAAATAGGTTTGAATAAAAGCATATGTGATGAAAAAACAGGTACATATGGCCCTACAATAAATCAAGTACTGATATCAGTTAGAAACAGAAAAATGTATACAACCATGTAAGAGCTTTTTAATTGGAGCAGAGGAAGCCAGGAGGGATATCTGAAATAGCAATCTCTAAGGTATTATGCCATCATTTATTACCAAAAATGGTCAAAATAGCAAGATCAGTATGGGAACTCGATACATGCAACAAATTGTAGGAGATAAAAACAGGCATCAAGATAAGAATAAAGCTTATAAACTCGACATTAAAGATTAAAGGGGTCAATCATACCTGAAGAATGAAATTCTCTTGCAATGCACAATTGAAATCTTGAATAAGGACCTAATACAACGAACAAAATAATTAAAGAAAGATGGGGAAAAGAATATACATTCTAAAGTTGAGAGAACTATAACACTCCAAATGTTCTTGCATTCTAGTCCAACAAAAAATGAGGGAGGCAAAGAAGACACGCATTAACCAAAACTCCACTAAATGGGGCCAAAATGCTCAAGATCAATATGAGATTCCTAAGCATTGCATACTTATCTTTTATAGAGCATGATTCATCAAACTACTCGCTCCTATGTGTAAACCTTCTATTCTTGATATCAACAAATCAATCATGTTCTCCAATCTTCCCTTTGAAGTCTCAATATATAACTTATCAAAACATTCCTCAAACGATTATACCAAAAGTTTAAGCTTCCATGTATATGTTGCCCTAGCATCAGTGTTTAGGCTACTGTTTTATTCTCATTAGCGTTTCATTGTTTAGTGCCGTATAATACAGCCTCTTCATAAGCCAATCATCTAAAAGTTGAGGCATCCCCAATAACCAGTTACTACTACTACTACTACTACATCTTACACCTGGGATTGTAAGATGTATCCAAGAAAAGTCATATTAACAATGGCAAAGAGTAGACAGATCACATCACCAAGAACCTAACATAACTTCCATCCAACCTGAATAACTTGATAATCAAGAACATGAAAATCTGAAACCCCTAACCTCCAAAACATGATGATCAAGAATATGTAAATTTAAAACCTCTGATCTCAAAGAAGTTAGAATCAAAGCAAAGAGATACGTTTCCTCCTTTTTTCGTATTGGTTCTCTGTTAGGTTAAAACATGACCAAATTTACTGAACTACTGAAAGTGAAGATGATTACTTCTTCAGGAGGAAGGCGAAACAGTTGTCGATATTCTTCGCTCCTCAACGACGGCTGAAACAAATCAACAAACAATTTAAATATACAAATTCAAGAAATTAAAAAAAAAAAAATCACAATCAGTCAAATAGTCAACTTGATCTTCAATTTCGAATCCAAATTTCACAACGAAGCTTAATCGCACCTGAAATTCGAGTTGTCTGGAAGGTGAATATGAGGATTTGGAGTTATCAGCCAGATCTGCCGGAGAGGCAGATGAGGAACCATTTACTGCCGACAAAGGTTCGGTGACGGCAGCAGCATCGGTTAAATTCGTCGTAGGTGATTTATCCATGGATTGTGATGGAGGTGCGATGTTGTCGCTGGAGGAGGTCGTCGCCACCGCCATGGAACGGAAGTTATAACGGAAGAATCACCGTGAAATGACGTGTCCCGGCGGCGATGGTTAGTCACTGGATGATGAACCACGTGGGTTTTTCACTTGGGAGTTGACGTTGGAAGACGGGAAAAGAAAGCGTAGGCAATTCGCCACTATACAAGTGAAGCTAACGATCTTTCCTTTTCCAGAGCTTAAATTCGTAGGTACAGATTAATGTACAGGTTTTAATTCGTGATTTACAGTTTCATAAAGCTATATCACTCTGGATTTATAAATTTCTCCGTGGAAAATAATAATAATAACGTTTACGCGTCTTTCCATGATCTCGTTATATTCTTTTGGGCAATTGGGCAATATCGAAAAGCATTGTGTATATGTTATAATCGCAAAAATATAACATAAAGTATATAGTAATACCAAATTTTTGTAAACACTTTTTTAAAGAATTTAACAAATATATTTTGAAATTGGGTTGTTGTATATTGGACATTTTTATTTTATTTTTGATTTGACCATTTTATAAGTTTTACCAATAAATTTTCGGTTTTAGACAATTTTTTGAAATAAGCCTTAACTTTCATCTAAATAGATATTTTCCTAAAAAAGAACCGTCAAATGGGAGGGGGTTTTTAGTAATAAAAAAGTTGAGGGTTTTTTTCCGGAAAAAAAATGTTTAAAATCGTAAAATTACCGGTAAACCTATTAAAATGGTTAAGTCGGAAAAAATGAAAAAATGCAAAGTCTTTTTTAGAAAAAGAAATAAAATTGAAGTTTAATCAAGAAAAACTCAATATGTAAGAATGTTTTATTATTATTTTTGAACTCTTTAATAAAAATCTAAAATGTAGCACTAATATCACACAATAATAAAGAAGGGTTTCTTGAATGTATTTCGTATTATAGAATCGCTCATTATTATGTGTTTATATAGATGAAGAAATAGCCGAATGTGATGGATATTAGAGATATAGAAGATTTTGCATCAATCGGCAATTCAACTCACACAAAAACTTATTAATGTTTATCTATTGTTTAAAAAGCGGTTGATCAACAATTTTAAATAGGAATTCATATTAATCTTGAGTTTAATGGTAACATACTAAAATATCTAACATATTCAAAGTGGATCATGAATATTTAAATGTATATATAACCATGTAAGTTCTTTAATATATGTATCATAATATTGATACCCTTCAACAATATCGTCCATTGATGATAATTGTATAGATAAAAGTAGGTTTTGTTACAATTTATGTAAATAAACCATCAATAGTTACATATACATGTATAACTAAATGACATAGATTAAACATGAATTTGTAGTTTTGAAATCAACATAAATTTCCTACGATTTCCTCTTTAGCTTGAAGTGAAATCAAATTTCACATAAAGTGCAAATAATAATGGAATAATATGATGATTTTGTACAATTTTAATGGTCTTTCAATACTAATAGTACGCACCCATGAAGAACTTTCGCAGTCATATTCCATGATTGCCTCATAACATACTACAAATTTGGTTGACATAGTCAACGAAGCGACAAAATATATTTAGAACTCTTCCACGAAATGGTGTGACATCCCCAAATTCACGGTCATTTTAAAAAATTTATTTATGCTTATTTTAAAATCAGAGTATCCTTTTTGAAGTATAATATTGCGGAATTTGTTCCCGAAAAACATGATAATGATATTATCAAAGCATTTCCGAAGATATGTATTTTATTTATATTAAAACATTAGGATGTCATCGTCAATACAGAAACGTAAGCATAAACAGACCTTACATTCATTTACACTAATGATCTACATCTCCTTGAATCCCTCAGCAGAATGTATCTTTAATATTGCTATCTGTGATACAAAAAACTGAGTGGGTCAGGTTGGGAAACCTGGTGAGTACATAGGGGTTTCAACCCACAATAATATAGTTAATTTGTTTCTTCACATATTTCATGTTAAACAGTTAACCCGATTACCCATCCCCATTTTCTTTATTTATCATTCCCTAAAGATTTATCCTAGGGGTCATCTCCTACATCGTATTTACCTCTCTTCGCCTTACATCGCATTTCCTTATATGTTTGTTCCTAAGGAATTTTCCTAAGGATCATCGCTTACATCGCATATATAGTACTGATTCGGGGATTACTCCCCTAATACGTGTCCAATAAGGGTTAGAGTATCATCGCATGAATACGTAGTTACTACATCGCTTGAAATCGTAATTCATCACCTACAGGTTATGCTCCTGCCGGTGTTTCCACATGACTTGTTTAGATTAGTCAGTGGTCGTCATCTATACTCTGGTAGATTACTACATTGCAACATCGCAACACCATATCTATCATCACCTAGTTATCATCACTTTTCTATCATCACCTATCTCTCATCACCCGTTGCTACCCAATACATATTTATAAGTATATAATACTTATATGATTAAATCAGTTAAACATCATCTCATAATATCTTATCTAACACATAATATTCTCAACATAGACAATAAGCACATAAGCATGTAATTATCCAGATACTTCATATCTATGTGTAAGATGAAAGTAACTATGCACTCACTTGTTAAAGCGACGACTCAAAATTCGGGCAACGCTTCGCTTCTAACAATTGTCTTTTCCTTTGACGAAACCTAGTATCATTATTATTAATTCTTAGTCTAATATTTATTGCGGCTAATTATTAGTCTAGATTCATCATTAACTCAAAGTCTACTTTCATGGTCTATCAAGTGAGGAACAACCAGGTAGGGTCCATTTGGTATACGAAGTATACTGTTTGGAAATCCCACTTTAAACACCTCACTAAATCATAGCCTAGACATCATCCCCTTAACTTAGGTTGTATGTAAGTCTAGTACGTGGTTCACGGGTGAGGTTACCTGGATAGGTGGGCAGTTCCTATCGGTGGAGCTAAGACACCTTCGAGAGATATAGCTCTAGCTCTTGATGGCACGGGCAAGACAGTTCATGAATGAATGGCGAGTTTTCTATTTAGTAGAATATCTTTCCTGCGAAGGAAGCTTCTTTTTAGAATTTCTTGTGTGAAGAAATTGCTAGATCAAGCAGTATAACGACTTTGAATCACTGATAAATCTTGTTTATAGGTTCATAATAATGATAATGAACTTAAACATAATTTACGCTTAAATTATGGTAAGCATAACTCACGTACTGGGGGTTTAGCAAGAAACCGAAAACTGGGCGGGCAGAACTTCTGAGTCGAAAGCTCTTCTTCTCGGGGCCTTCTGATGCTCCGGGGCTCGCTACTAACACCTAGGAAGTGCTAGAGAAAAGGCCTAGGGACTTTGGGAGAGAATGGAATGGAAATGTGTGATGAAATGAGTGAAATTCGGCTCTATTTATAGGCTGTCCAGGGGCCTCTCACGTCGTGAACTTGCATAGGCACCAAGGCTTTGTCTGGTGCTGACATGTGGCGCATGACGCAGGTAAAACAACCAATTTTAAAAAAATTCACAACTTTCGCATACGAGCTCCGTTTTTAATGTTCTTTATATCCACGCGTAGGTATTGACAAGATCTATAACTTTTCTTTTGACCCCATTGGCTAATTCTCGATCGATTTTAAATTTACAGTCTGAGAAGATTGCACGGTTAACGACCATGTAAATTTCATAACCTCTACATACTGACTCCGTTTTCGACTGTCTTTTTATCGTTGATCTCCTATGAATGAGATATTCAATTCTCATTTAGATCATTTTGGCTAAAAATTGACCGATCTAAAATTCGATTTGTGAGCTGTATACTACTACGCTAAAACTTCGAAAAATCATAACTTCCTCTTGTGAAGTCAGATTTAGACGTTCTTTATATGCACGCTCTCGGTTTAATGACTACTATGAATTTTTTTTACATATCTAAGGCTAAAAAGTATTTTTTTTTTTCAAAAATTCACTTTTTACGATACGCGGGGCAGTGCCGATTTAATCGTGAAAATTCGACTGGTCATAACTTCTTCATTATAAGTCGGATTTCAGCGTTCTTTATATGTACGGAATCCTTGTGACATATACTATAACTCTGGTTAAGATTATTTATCCTGAATAATCTTCTATCAAAAATTCATTTTTGACGCTTATTGTGTCTAAATTGTCTAGCCCGAATCTGTGAACGTTACAAATGGCTCCTTGTAACACCTCTCATATAGGCCAATTAGAATTCGAACTTGAAATATTTTCATAAAATAAAATAGTTTTAAAAACAAACTTTACGGATAAAGGTCCAAAATTGTAATGTCTTGATACTCAAATTGATGCCAAATAATTACCAATTCCAATGGCACGATTATATAATATATGGGTTACATCGATGCCAAATTATTATCCATTGTTAAGGTGCCAAAACCCAACAAATAAAAGTGTAACACCCGATTCAAGGTACTTTTCACTTTTGACCATTGGTGTGTAAATAGTTTGCAAATTTGGTCCCTAGGGGGCATTGTTGCCATTTTTAGAAAAGTGGGAGTACGTTGGGCGTACTCCTCGTACGCTTGGCGCACGCACCCAGGGGACAAACCTTAATTTTTAGGGTTTGGACCATATTTAAGCAACATTATGACCCATGATCCCCTCATTTCTTAGCCTCCATTACCCTTTGAGCCTCATTTCGGAACCCTAGCCCCCCCCTCCCCCCATAGAAGATTTGACCCTCTTTGTGTGTGTTTTAGTGTGTGTTTGTGAGCTTTGAGGAAGAAGAGCTTGAAGAAGGGGCTTTGATCAAGGGAGAGCTTGTAGATCCAAATTTCACTCATCATTTCCAGCTTCATGGAAGTATAAAGCTTAGAACTTGCTCATTGTGTGCTTATATCTAGTCTTTATGGAGTTTTAGTCACTTTTGGTCCCATGAATGAGATCTAATGGGAATTCTTCCACTCCAGACGTTAATATTTTCTTCTCTTGATGTTTCTGAGGTCCCTAGTCCATAAAGTTAGCATATTGATGGTTGTGGATCAATCATGCATGTATTTGTGTCCATTTGGTGAAAGTAGAATGATAAATCTAGAGTTTGAGTTATTTTAAGCCATGCAAAGGCTCTAAGTTAATGAATTTATGAATTAAGACATTCCACAAGGCTTGGATCTAAAGTTTCGACGTTTGGTTGCAAGCATTAAGTGCTTGAAGGGAAAAGTGTCACACCCCAAAATCGGAACGGCGGAAACGTTCTGGGGCGGAGGACGTCATGCGTAGTATCACAACAGTTGTATCATAGTAAGCGAAGTAAACACAACCATTACATTATAATATGAATATTTACATTGTTCAAAAACATGGTTTATACACATCGGCATATAACAAAAGTAAAAGACGTGACTCCAAAATGCTCCGTCTTCTCCAAAAGTTGACAAGAGTACCTGTCTATTGTTGCCCTGAGAATACAAGCAGTTTTAAAATATCAGCATAAAGCTGGTGAGTTCATAAGCGTTTAGTTCTGGTGAAAGAAATGTTTCTTTGATCCTTTGAAAAATGTCTCCCAAGAAAATCCTATATTTTCTTATGAAAGATGTTTGATTATCCATTCGTTGTTTGTTAGACAGTTTGTTTATGAAAGGTCATGTTATCCCAGGAAAATCTTATATTTTCCTTAAAAGTTGCCAGTTGGTTATCTGTTCTGGTATGAGGTGTACAAGTATCTACCATACTTGTATCGTTAGATGTAGTTTCCTTGAAAAACCCTGTTTTGTTCTCTGTGAGATGTATTAGCCTTATTACATAAATAAAACTAATAAATAGGTAGTGAACTAGATCCTAAGGGTATTATCAATTCCCTCTAGTAATCAATCGGTTATTACTTTAAGGTTAGTTCACTTGTTTCATTTTCAAAAGTAAATCTCTGCTATCTAGGTTGCGAGTTTTATAACCATACATTAAACTGGATATGGCACGTAACGGGGCCAGTATCCTTTTATGACTTTGTCACCCGTAGACCTAACGGTCCCACTGTAGCTAGCAGCGAGGTGCGGGATAGTCAGTCCCGTATAGATCTATACACAATAGTCACGCTCTCCCTACAAGAGATTCTGGTTACAAGGGTTAGTCCTACACTCACGAATCCAGTGGAGTGTTACCAAGGACGTGTCTCCAACTTAAAATAACAAACTTACAAGTAATAATATAGAAAATCATGTTTATGTTTTGTATGAATCCTTTGTAAAATATCACATTTTATGACAAGATTCACAAGTTTCCTTGCTTTAGTTCTGAAAACTGTTTCTACGAGTTGATTTCTTAATCGTTTGGTAAAACTGTTTTCTGTGTTAAAAGCATACTGAACATGTAAGTATTTTATACGAAATAATATACTTTGAGTACAAGTTTCCTTGTACTTTTGCTTGTATTCTCCCCTGAAAACATGAAAAACTCGGAAAAAGCATAGGGGTATGAACTCACTATTTGACGTGGGATTTGAGTGTAAGCTGCTAGGAATTGTTGAGTGTCAATTAAAGCCTCGGACACAAACGGATCCTATTTAGCATGTAAAAGTACATATATACATTAGGTGAGGGCATAACACTATTCGTTATGGAAGGAAACCACCTTAGGGACTAGGAAACACTTAAAACTAAGTGTTAGAATCACATGTGATTTGAAAATGGGGAGTTTGCGGTCGTAAAAGGAGTATACGGTCCATGGGTTTACGGTCCATGGGTTTACGGCCCATGGGTTTACGGCCGTAAACTCTTGGCGAAAAGTGCGATTTTTGGTGGTGCAAGGTCCTTTATAGCCTTCTGGAAGTGTTCTAGGCTTAGGAGGGTGTTGTGGCAACTTTGCACCACTTAAATAGAGTTTACGGTCAAGGAAGATTGCCTTGACCGTAAACACCCTTCTGGTCACAATTTCTAGATGTTTAACAACTGATTCTTGTATCCAACAAGCTAAGGGTAGTGTACTTACGTAGTGGAAGCTTGAAAGGGTGGTTAGAGTCCAAAAACACTAGTGTGTGTTCTTGGTGTTCTTGGTGAGAGAGAAAATCTAGAAAAAGATGAGATTCATGAGATAGGAGCATGGATTCATCACTAGAAATGGATTTGTAACAACATTCAAGGTGAAGAATCACTTACATTCTTGAGGATCCTTAAGCAAATTCGAAGTTTTGTAGAGAGAGAGAGAGAGAGAGAGTAGAGAGAGAAAGCTTCTGGAGTGTGTAAAGTGAGAAATGAAGGCCACTCATCCCTTATATAGGGGTGAGTTTACGGCCAAGGGGTAGGGTGGAGGGTTTACGGCCGTGAACAATGTTTACGGTCGTAAACAGAGTTTACGGTCGTAAACTGAGTTTGCGGCCGTAAACTCCTCTTGAAGGGTTGTTTGGCCCGAATGCTATGTTTTGACTTAGAAAACCTCGTTTTCGAATACGGAACTCGATCGAACTGAGTTTAGAATATTCCGTTAGACCAAAAATAATACTAATATGAACATAATTAAATAAAAATCCAAATTTGATTAACGGAAATTGGGTAAGGATAACGGGAAAAATTTCGGGTTGTCACAAAAAGTGCTTAATGGGCACGTACGCTGGGCATAAAGCAGGACCGCCTCAACCCACCTGCAAACACACAATCAACACATAGATATCAAACGATAACATAACATCATCCTATATACCGGGATACAGATCTAACAGATCACTAAACATAACATCATCCTATAACCAGGATACAATCCAAAAAGGGTCGGCCTTGGTGCCTTAGACCCTGTTGATATAGTGAGAAGAACTCACCTCACAATGTCGAACTGAACTGAAAACCTCCGACTGTTGACTCACTAAAAATCCCGAACTATCACAATAAACGAACACTAATCAACAGTTGGAATATCAATCTTGGCTAAGGGCCTAAACATAGGATAATAGTCCATTCTATCCTTTCCTTAACTTGGGCCAAGGCCCAACTCCAATTCCTTAATCCAAAAGCCCAATATACAAGGCCTATAATTGGCCCAATTTTCCAAATTGGGCCCAACTCTCTAATTGGGCCTCATCATAAGATCCACTTCAAAAATTGGCCCAAAACACTTCTACTCAGAAAGCCTAATAAGAGTCCAAATCAGCTGGCCTAAAGGTGGCCCAAATATGAAGCCCACTCGCAAAAACCCATCAGAGGACGTACGCTAGGTGTACTCCGAAGCTACACGGGGCGTACGCGAGCCTCACGTTGACTGAAAAACGGAGACGTTGACTGCGTACGCGGGGCGTACCCTCGCTGTTGTCAAAAGTCAAATAAGTGCTTAATGGCTTAAGCACTTAAGCCCAAATTCTAGATCCATCGACCAAATGTGTCTTAAAACCGTAAAGTCTTAAACTTTAAGACTTTGAACGTCCAAAAAGTCCTTAATGCAAGGTCTTAATCCATTAAGACCTTTCCACCACTTGCATCGAACACTTCTAGCCATTGGTCTGATACCAACTAGTAACATCCATAAAATTCATAAAAATTGAAAACTTTTTCAAACATCCAAAAGCCATTAGTTATTACAAAATGTTTTCAAAATAGTTTCATGTCAGGGAATCCCAAAAATCAAAGTCATATAATGTGAGGAGGTGCACGACCAATCCTTCGCCTTCCCGCGATCATCCGATGTACCTGAAACAAAGTCCACAACTGTAAGCCAAAATGTTAGTGAGTTCCCCCAAAATATCAACGTCATACAAACTAGAACAATATCATAACAAACAGCATGCATACAGAGTCTTCAGTATGACTGGACCACCCTCAGCGGGCCTTCAGCCTATCTGGCCCACTCTTAGAACCTTCAGCATGTCTGGTCCGCCCTACCGGGCCTTTAGCATGTCTGGACCATTCTCCGTGCCTTCGGCCTGACCGGTACGCCCCGATGGGCCTTCAGTCTATCCAGGTCGCCCTAGGTTTGTTGGTCTAGAGCACAAAGCAGGACCGCCTCAACCCACCCGCAAACACACAATCAACACATAGATATCAATCGCTAGCTAGCATGTACAAACATTCATACAGATTTAACATATCACTAATCATAGCATCATCCTATATACCAGGATACCGATCTAACAGATCACTAAACATAGCATGATCTGATAGGTTTTGAGCATATCTACATTCCTATGTGATCATGCAACCCTAATTGCTTTGGATCTAAGTTTTTCACTAATTGAACATGCAAATAGAACACCAAAACAATAACCCTAGATCTAGCATACATGATTCGAAATTCATATGAAATTAGGGTTAGAATATTACTTCACTTGTTATATAGTAATAACAAGAACAATCCTTGAAGATTTTGACTCTTGAAAGCTTAGTGCCCCAAGTGTTGCACCTCTAATGGAGTCACAAACACCCAATGCAAAGGATAAGAATGAGAGACAAGAAAATCGGCCAGGGTTTCAATCTAGAGTGCATGAGCCGAAAATTCCATGTGAAAGGGTTTCTTATATATAGTTGTGGGCTGCTAGGGTTTCTGGAGGAAACCCTAATTCCTTCTTAAGGCTTAAGCAACCCATGGACTCCTCATTATGAGGCCTTGGACGAAATCTATAGGGCCTCCCTATAGGATTTCGTCCACTCCTAATTAAGGAGTCTAATAGCCCAGTTCTGCAACTATCAATGATTTGCAAAACAGCCCCTCAGTTCTTTTAATCCCAAAGTTAATATCAAATTAATTTCTGATTAAATACTAATTAATAATATGATTTCCAAATAATATATTAATCTTGTAATATATTAATAAAATCATTTGAGTACCAATTTATTATTTCAAATAATAAATTATACTCTCTCCACTAGTCATCCTGTCAAGTTGCATGAGTGAAGGCAACCCAAAAGGACCATGCTACATATTAAATCAAGTACATACCAATTATAGTTATGGGCTTAGACACCAAATCCAACATCATCCTATATACCAGGATACAGATCTAACAGATCACTAAGCATAGCATCATCCTATAACCAGGATACAATCCAAAAAGGGTCGGCCTTGGTGCCTTAGACCCTGTTGATATTGTGAGAAGAACTCACCTCACAATGTTGAACTGAACGGAAAACCTCCAACTGTTGACTCACTGAAAATCCCGAACTATCACAATAAACGAACACTAATCAACAGTTGGAATATCAATCTTGGCTAAGGGCCTAAACATAGGATAATAGTCCATTCTATCCTTTCCTTAACTTGGGCCAAGGCCCAACTCCAATTCCTAAATCCAAAAGCCCAATATACAAGGCCCATAATTGGCCCAATTTTCCAAATTGGGCCCAACTCTCTAATTGGGCCTCATCCTAAGATCCACTTCCAAAATTGGCCCAAAACACTTCTACTCAGAAATCCCAATAAGAGCCCAAATCAGTTGGCCTAAAGGTGGCCCAAATCCGAAGCCCGACTTGCAAAAACCCATCAGAGGGCGTACGCTGGGCGTACTCCGAAGCTACACAGGGTGTACGCGAGACTCGCGTTGACTAAAAAACGGGGACGTTGACTGCGTATGCGGGGCGTACTGCTCTCTATGCGGGCCGTACCCTCGCTGTTCTCAAAACTCAAATAAGTGCTTAATGTCTTAAGCACTTAAGCTCAAATTCCATATCCATCGACCAAATGTGTCTTAGAACCATAAAGTCTCAAAATTTAAGACTTTGAACGTCCAGAAAGTCCTTAATGCAAGGTCTTAATCCATTAAGACCTTTCTACCACTTGCATGGAACACTTCTAGCCATTGGGACCTCATTTTTATCACTTATAACCCTTCATAGGGTCTGAAAGAACAACTTAACACGTCCAAAACATAACATGCACAATATTGGGACTTTTTAGGACAAGAAAGGTGTCATAAAGCTATCAAGGCAATATCTGCATCATATAAGCATAAAGGCAGAAGCTTTTTACCTCCTGGGGCTTCTAGAGGACAAGATAACCTCAGATCTTCAAGCTTGCCTCACTTCTCCAACACCTTGATGCAACTTCTTCTTCTTCAACTACTCAAAACACACACTTTTAGCTCATACACTCAAGAGAGAGGTTAGGGTTTGGGGAAAACAACTCAAAACTATGGGGGCTGAAATGGTAGAGGGTTATGAGCTCATAAGGATACTTATATACCACCCAAACCTTGAATATTAGGGTTTTCCCTTGACGTGAGTATGCCCAACGTACACAAGTGTACGCCAAGCATACTAGGGCGCGCCTAGTACGCTTAACGTACCCTTATGTATGCTTAGCGTACTCCTCCTGATCCAAAGTTGCAACTTTAGCCATTAGGGCATCTCATGGCTCCACCCTTCCATCCCCAAGGACTAAAACGAGAAGGATAATAATAAAAGGGAGGATTCAAAAATACCTGCAAATTCCAGGATGTTACAGCCATTGAGCTGGGCCTCGGATATTGGGCCAAGTGAGGAAAGGGTAAAATGGTCTTTTACCCTAGGTGTTGAACCAATGAACTAGATTCCCGGTTATGGATTATGACCCAGTTATTAATTGGGGTTTTATTTGGTTGGTTAGTGTGGGGATTCTCCGGTTCAACAGCTAGAGCATCTATTGACTGAAAGTAGACTGAGGTGAGTTTGCTCATTATACTGTAGGACACTAGGATATGTTATGTGCTTGTAATCTTTGTGACTCCTGTTGTATGTTTGTGTGCATGTTTGCTATATGTATATGGGGTGAAATAGACCTGGTACAACCTTGTCCTGACATATGAGTTGAAATAGACTCGGGAGGGGGGGGGGGGGAGGAATAGACCAGGTACAAGCTTGAGCTAGAATATGAGTTGAAATAGACTTGGGGTAAAATAGACCCAACACAACCTTAAGTTGGCATATATGTATGGTATGCTGTATTTTGGGGAACTCACTAAGCTTCGTGCTTATGATTTTCAGTTTATGTTTTAGGTACCTCAGGATCGAAGGGGAAGAGCTCGGGGTGATCGCATCACACACACCATGATTTTTCACCTATTTGACTCTGATGTGTATTGGATGATTATGAATATACTATGATTTTCCTTTTGTTTTGATGAGCACATTTAGTTGATGCTTTAAATAATATGAAAATAAAAACTTTTTGGTTTTAAATTTTGGGACGTTACAAAAAGAGGTACAAAATGACTCCAAATAAACTACTAATATGCACTATAAAGTAATACAAGGAAGCAAAGTCGATCCTTAAAGACACGGGATAACTACTTATGCCTTTTTGCATAGGGTACAAGTTAGTCACAAAATAAGGGGATTTGTTTGTAAAATTTAGAACGACAACTAAGGAGATAACACGTTGTAAGAGAATTCGAAAATGTAAAGATTCGACATATATGTTTGACTGTCTTGTTGGTGTGGTTAAATTAAGAAATGACATTCACACAGTTCTATCCAAGTTGGTACTTGGAAGTGCTAACAAACTCTAACACTCTCATTCACCAAATTATTAGATTTAAAAAAAGGTCTTTAAAACTAACCTAATCTTTGAATTCAAGTCTAAATTGTTGGATTAGGTGTCTAAGCCCATAACTATATTTGATATGTACTTGACCCGATAGTAGCATGGTCCTTTTGGGTTGCCTTCACCATAGCAACTTGACTGGATGAATTATGGAGAAAGAGGTTAATTATGATTTATTAATATATTATAGAAATAATATATTAAAAGAAATCATATTATTTAATTAGTATTGGTCAAGAATTAATTTAGAATTAATTCTGTGGTCAAAAGAGATTAAGTAAATCAAGGGGACTGGTACTTTAATTATAAGATAGTTACAAAGTTGGGCTTAGGGTCCATAAGGAAGGATGGACAAAATTTATGTGGGAGTCCACATAGAATTCGTCCAAGGGGCCTTCTAGAAGGATCCTATGGGCTGCTTAAGGACTAAGCAACTGGATTAGGGTTTTGACTGAAACCCTAACTGCTTGGCTATATAAGGAACCCTTGGGCATGCAGAAATCGGCCACTAGAAACCCTAGAAGGATCTTCAGCCGATTTTGTGCCTCTCTCTCTCTCTCTCTCATTCTTCCAACTTGCTCTTGGTGTTTGTGATCTATTAGAGGCATCACATTTGAGGTGCTAAAGTTCTCAATGGTTGAAGATCAAGCAAGCTACAATTGAAAGGTAGATTCTAACTATGTATTAGATATAAATTTCGATATTATGCATGCTAGTTTAGGGTTATAACTTTGGATGATTATTATTGCATGTACAATTAGAGAAAACCTAGATCCAAAGCTTTAGGGTTGCATGTGCACCATAGGATTGATGTAATGCTCAAAACCCATAAGTGGTATCAGATCCTAGGTCGTTTTTCTGTTATATATGATGCATTGCTTAATTGTTCTTAGCTGAAAAGTCAAAATTCTGCAATCTGCCTGATGAATTCGTCGAGTCCTCTGATGAACTTGACGAGTCAGAGCTACTCGACGAGTCCAAAGTTTGACTCGACGATTCGGATCGTCAGTTGGCAGATTTTTCAGGATTTTGACCAGAATTGGATTGGGATAATTACCAAAAACGTTTTTGACTGATAAAACTCGAATTTTATTATATGGTAATGATTATCCTCATCCAATTAGAAGATAATTATCAAACTATAAGATAATTATTAGCTTATATGATAAAGATAATTATTTGTATTATTTGATGTGAATTATCTTGCCATAAATTGAATTAGGTCAAATTTAGATAATGACAAATTATTTGATTAATTAAATTATTTTTGTAATTTGATCTGGAAAGGTTTTAAAAAGTTTCAACAACTTGCCCTTAAGTTTTGGAATTTAAATTTTGATTAAAAAGTTTTAATTTTTGAATATTTAAATTCTAAACCCTAGAGTTTTAAAAGTTTAAAATTCAACCCTTATACTATTATAATATTAAAAGATTAGTAATTATATATATATATATATATATATATATATATATATATATATATATATATATAAGATAAGTCAGTCTTACCGTTAGTAGGCCTCATTCACGAAGCTGGTCTATAAGGGGTGTTTAAGGAAGCGGCCTGTAAAATGACCGCCATTGGGTATCCACTCTTACCTACCGCACTCTTGACTAGTGGATGGTCGTTAGCCTAACGGGTAGGATAGGACAAACTAATTTCTCATTAATAAGTATAATGATTTTATAAAGTAACTAAATGTTTTCATAAATTCCCAATCTTAGTTACTTTAGGAAAAATGTGAAAATGATGTTATTCCATGAAATTGCACTTTTCACCTTGCCAAGTCGTTAGTGGAGCGTGTATGGCTAACTGGCACACGAATTTCGGACTAGTAAGAGTGGAAAAGGGTAGCTTGATGAATATCATAGATTAATGGAGCGTGTGTGGTTAACCGACACATTGATTAGGTGATAAATGACATTGAGAGTACCAAGCACATTTGCATGGTTATTCACACCTTGTTTGTGATCCTCGGTATCCCAGTCACAAACTTGAAGGGCATAATCAATATTTAAACATGCCATTGAAGAGTTTAATGAATCTCAAAAGAATTTAGGAATTTCGATTCATTTAAAACCTAATGTTCTTTTTCGTTTTTCATGGTGGAAATTGGTAAATCGCCATTTACCTACCTTCAAATTATTTGCAATTAGATTACGGCATCTCTTTTCTGAATTGTAAATAATTGTGTTGGGTCCTAGCCCTAATTTTTCATTTGGGTGTTAAATTGGGGATTCTTATCTAATCTAAACTTTGTCTCTTTTCTTTTTCAGATGTCTACCTCAAACAACAATGCTTCTGGCTCCAACCCTTCTAGCTCTTTGTCCCTCATGAACTTGTGTGGGAGGGTGATCTTTGATGGATCCAATTTTAATGATTGGATTCGCAAAATTCGCATGGTCACCCGCTACGAGGACAAAGAGTATGTTCTCGACAAGGAGCTAAAAGAGATTGACCACAACACTGTTACTCCCGAGCAAATCGCTCAATATGATACTCATGAGAGGGACGCGACAAAGGTGTCGTGTATCATGCTTGCGACCATGAATGCCGAACTCCAAAAGTCCTACGAGGACTACTATCCTTATGAGATGCACCAAGATTTGATGGAAAGGTACCATCAAAGTGCTAGGCAGGAAAGGTACGAGATCATTGCCTCCATGATCACTACAAAGATGAAGGATGGAGAGTCCATCACGACCCACTTACAAAAGATGCAACGGTACGTGGACCGCTTGTTGAAGTTGAATGTAAACTTAGACGAAGAGTTGGCCATATATATTATCTTACACTCTTTGCATCCTTGTTATAATCAGTTTCGTATGACCTATCACATGAACAAGGAGGAGGTCACTCTAAGCAAGATTCAGGGCCTTCTGCAAATTACTGAGAGTAGTTTGAAAGGCAAGTCTGTTGCATCCGCTCCTACTGCTGCTGCCCCTGTCTTGGCAATTGGACAAGGGAAAGGGAAGAAGAGGAATGCTCCTTCTAAGAGCCACAAGGGTAAGCCCCATGATGGATTCTAGTGGGACCAAAGGAGGTTCTGCTACTCCCTCTTCCAATCCGAAGGATGCAGAGTGCTTTCACTGTCACGACAAAGGGCATTTGAAACGAAGCTGCCCGAAGTATCTGCAAGCCATCAAGGATGGGAAGATAAAGCCCACCTTCGCAGGTATGTACACCATTCAATCTAACAACTCATCACATGTTATTTCTTGGGTCCTTGATTCAGGATGTGGTTTTCATATTTGTTCTGATTTGCAGGGTCTAAGAAGAAGTAGGGATGTGGAGCACGGGAAGATGAACTTGATCATGGGGAATAGGAAAGCGTCGCCTGTCACCAAGATTGGAGTTTATTCTTTATTTCTTAGTAGTGGGTTAGGTTTAGAGTTGAATAATTGTTGCTACTCGTCAGAAATGACACAAACATTATTTCTTTTCATGGTTTGTATAAACAAGGTTTTAGATTTTCATTTAACAATGAAATTGGTTCTATTAATGCTTTCTTGAATGGTACTTTCTTTTTTGAAGCATTACATTGTAATGGTATATATGAAACTGTGATGGTTGTAGACAACTTAGGAAATAATGTGTTGCATATCGATTCGTCCAATGGTTTGGACAAAGCATGCTTGTGGCATTGTCGTCTTGGACATGTTAAAAAGAAACGCATAACCCAACTCCAAAAGGATGGAGTCTTGGAGTCATTTGACCTTAGGTCCGATGACACCTGCGAATATTGTTTGCTTGGAAAGATGACCAAGTCACCCTTCACTGGTACTTATGAAAGGGGTGAGGGTTTATTGGATCTCATACATACGGATGTATGTGGGCCCTTTAGATTCACCACAAGGGATACGAACCACTTCTATGTGACTTTTACTGATGATTATAGCAGATATGGGTATATCTACTTAATCAAGCACAAGTCAGAAACCTTTGAAAAGTTCAAAGAGTTTAAGCAAGAAGTGGAGAATCAGCTGGGCAGGAAGATAAAGATGCTCCGATCCGATCGAGGTGGTGAGTATCTTAGTATCGAGTTCCATGACTATCTTAAGGAATGTGGAATTGTTTCGTAATTGACGCCGCCTAGGACACCGCAGTTGAATGGTGTGGCTGAGAGGCGCAATCGAACCTCGTTGAACATGGTTCGTTCCATGATGAGTCGAGCTTCGTTACCTATCTCATTATGGGGGTATGCCTTAGAGACTGTTGCCCATATCCTTAATCTAGTCCCAACTAAGAAGGTTGCCAAAACACCTCATGAGATGTGGAAAGGGAAGGTTCCCTCGTTGGCACATATCAAGATTTGGGGTTGCGAGGCTTTTCGTAAGACGATAGACTCACGACAAGCTCGAACCTCGTAGTAAGCGTTGTATTTTCATTGGCTACCTACAGAAGTCCTTTGGATATCTCTTCTATAGACCAAGTGACAATGTTGTTTTCGTTGCGAGGAGAGGGGTTTTCCGAGAGAGAGAACTCATATGCCAAGAGGACAGTGGGATGCAAATTGATCTTGAAGAGCTTCAAGAATCAAGTGGTGAAGGAACCTCGAACACTAGCGCTCAACCCGAGGAGGAAGCTCCTATTGAACTGATTGACTAGTCCTTACCTCTTAGACGTTCCAGTAGAGTTAGCATTCCACCCGAGTTCTATGGTTTCCATATTACTACTGAAGGTGATGCGTTTATCAGTGATAGCACACTGATAAATTTGGATGAACCTAACAATTACAAGGAAGCCATGGCAGGCCCGGTGTGTGAGAAATGGAAAGACGCGATGGACAGCGCGATTTAGTCCATGTATGACAATCAAGTTTGGAACTTGGTTGACAATGTACCAGGTCGTAAGACAGTCGGGTGCAAATGGATCTTCAAAAAGAAGACCGACATGGATGGGAAAGTACACACATATAAGGCACGATTGGTTGCGAAGGGCTTTACTCAAACTCCTGGAGTTGACTATGACGAGACCTTCTCACTAGTAGCGTAGATCAAATCTATAAGGTTTATGCTAGCTATAGCTGCGTTTCATGATTATGAAATATGGAAGATGGATGTCAATACCGCTTTCCTTAATGGGAAGTTGGCTGAGGATGTATAAATGAGTCAGCCAGAGGGTTTTGTCGATGCGAAGTACCCTAATAAAGTGTGTAAGCTTGAGAAGTCCATCTGTGGATTGAAGCAAGCATCTCGCAGATGGAATCTTTTTTTCGATGAGAAAGTCAAAGAGTTTGGTTTTTCGAGAAGCGATGATGAGCCTTGTGTATATGTCAAAGCCAGTGGGAGTATAGTTAGCTTTCTCGTTTTATATGTAGATGAAATACTGCTAATAGGAAACGACATCCCAACCTTGCAGGAGGTCAAGTCCAGGCTTGGGAAGTGCTTCGCTATGAAGGACCTGGGAGAAGCTGCTTATATTCTGGGGATAGGGATATTGAGAAATAGGAGTGAAAGACTAATAGGAATTAGTCAAAGTACTTACTTGGATAAAGTGTTGAAACGTTTTAGCATGGAGAATTCCAAGAAAGGGGAATTACCAATCCAAAGCAATACCAAATTGAGTAAGACTCAGAGTCCGAGTACCGATGCTGAGATAGCAGAAATGAGTCGAATACCTTTTGCTTCCGCCGTTGGCTCGATCATGTATGATATGACGTGTACTCGCCCTGATGTGGCTTTCGCTTTGAGCACAGTCAGCAGATATCAAGGGAATCCTGGTAGAGTTCACTGGACTGTGGTAAAGAACATTCTTAAGTACCTGCGGAGGACTAAGGACTGGGTTCTTATCCTCGGTGGGAGTGATGACTTGAGAGTGTGAGGGTATAGTGACGTCAGTTTTCAGACCGACCGAGATAATTTCCGCTCTCAGTCGGGCTGGGTATTTACCCTAAATAGAGGAGCAGTAACTTGGAAAAGTTCCAAGCAGGACATCGTAGCTGATTCAACGTGCAAATCAGAGTACATAGTAGTGTGCGAAGCATCGAAGGAGGCAATATGGCTAAAGAACTTCATTGGAGACCTTGGGGTTGTACCTGCCATAAAGGAGCCTATGAAAATTTTCTATGATAACTAGGGTGCGGTCGCCTTAACCAAGGAACCGAGGGATCATGGCAGATCCAGGCACATCGACAAAAAATACCACTTCATCAGACATCGAGTAGAAGAGGGACTCCTCGTAGTGAAGAGGGTATCGTCAGAGGAGAACCCAGCAGATCCCCTTACGAAGGGACTGAGTAGGGTTGAGCACTTGCAGCATGCTAGGAGTATTGAGCTGAAGGACGATATTAGTTTTAGTGATTAGATAGCTGTTTAGAAACTTGTAATAGATAAAATGTAATTGACATTTGATGATTAAATAAAGGAGTTTTATTTATGAGTAAAGTTACTGTCTTGTGTCAATTGTTTACTATTGTTTCATTTTGCATGTTTTGACTTCCAGAATAATATGATTATTCAAACCATCCACAGTCGATCATACTTTGGAAGTAGGTATTGAGGCAACACTGTCATGAATTGGCTTGTAGATTGTCTAAGCATTTAGACATAGCAAAGGTTTGCTGCAACGTTCATGAGTGCTCCTGAAATAAGATTTGAGTATTGGATTAAACCCGCGCTCACATGAATCACTTCATGGAATTAATCACGAGTGATTGTGAGACGATAATATCGTATAGTCTTTAAACTGAGATATATGAGTTGTTGTTTACGAGTTGGTTTTGCATTGATAATGTGTAAACGCATCAGTAACTTGATGTTATAAAACATATTGTTGTGTACGATTTAATAAGTAAATAGTACAAGCATATAAGTCAAAGTTGATCTGTTCCTTTTATCCTAGGAGGATTAAAAGCGATATCTTGGGCCCCTCGATGATTTTGTTTTGACTTATGTGCTGGGCCCGGTCAGGACTAAATTGATGTGTTCAATTAAGTTCTATGCCAAACAAATCAGAAATCGGGAAACAAACTGTTGGACAATAAGTATGACTATGTTCCATGTATTTGTCCGCATGATATCTTGAGAACAGATGACTACATGATCCCTTATCTATAGGACGTGTCAGAGTTCGACAACAGCTTTTGAGAGCTACGATTGCTAATCAGATTTTGAAGTCGTACTTGCATCTATAGTTATTAGACTTATCCAAGTGGGAGACTGTTGGATTAGGTGTCTAAGCCCATAACTATATTTGGTATGTACTTGACCCGATAGTAGCATGGTCCTTTTGGGTTGCCTTCACCATAGCAACTTGACTGGATGAATTATGGAGAAAGAGGTTAATTATGATTTATTAATATATTATAGGAATAATATATTAAAAGAAATCATATTATTTAATTAGTATTGGTCAAAAATTAATTTAGAATTAATTTTGTGGTCAAAAGAGATTAAGTAAATCAAGGGGACTGTGTCACACCCCCAAACCAAGGATGGCGGAAATGTCCGGGGGTGGCGGACTTCATGTATAGTATCATAACAACGAGTATAATAGTAACCAAAGCAAATACAACCATCATAACATAAATGAAAAAGTTACACCGAAGTATAAGTTTACATATTCCAAAATCATTTACACTATGATGACAAAATGAACAGTTTGATGCCTTAGCGTCCCATCCTCAAAAGCTGCGGTTTACCTGTTTTACTGATTTCCTGAGAATACAAGTAGTTTGAAAAAGTGTCAACAATTAAGCTGGTGAGTTCATAAGCTTTTGGATGTAGAGTTTGAAAACCTTTGTTTGAAATGGTAATGTATGCTTCAAGAAAAATCCATTATTTTCCTTATAAAAAGTCATGTAGTCTTAAATCCCAAGACCGAGAGTATGTGTGTGTTTTGTACTTATAACGTGTTTGAAATTGTAATGTGTATCCAAGAAAATCCAATATTTTCCTTATAAAAGTCATGTAGTCTTAAATCCCAAGACCGAGAGTATGTGTGTGTTTTGTACTTATAACGTGTTTGAAATTGTAATGTGTATCCAAGAAAATCCAATATTTTCCTTATAAAAGTCATGTAGTCTTAAATACCAAGACCGAGAGTATGTGTGTATTTTGTACTTATAACGTGTTTGTAGTTTTAGATAGATAAAACCCCTTTGCTAAGTAGCATTTTCCCGTAAACTTGAAATGTTGTTAACTCCCTATGTGAGTCGTTATAACCATACTATAACTAGAATTAACCTGCTACAACATTTTTCAGACGTCAAGATCCTATGACTTTTGTCACCCGTAGACCTGCAGGTCCTGCTGTAGCTAGCAGCGAGGTGTGGGGTGTCAATCCCAATATAGATCTATACATAATTATCACGCTCTCCCTACAAGAGACTCTGGTTATAACTTGCAGGAATTTAAACCCGTACTCTAAAAGCACAATTGAAGAATTGTCTCACAACTTACGTTAACTAGTTTACGTATAGTTTGAATACAAAACCTTTTCCGTGGTGGAAGTGAAATCACCCTTTGTGTAAGAAATTCGTGATGTGAAATCCATAAACTATTACTATTATAGTTTATCATGTAGTATATGAAAAACCCATTTGTATTGAGTGTAAAACCTTTTTCTGTGTAAGTAGTATGTTTAGCAAAGCATAACTAAAATTCTTATGTTTCACCTTGTATATTTGTAATGATAAAGGACTCTTACAATTCAGTGAGTAATTTCTTGCTATTTAAATGTAACTTAACAGAAAACACATGTAAAATATGAAATCATCAAAGATAAACACTTTGCTCAACATGTTACAAAGTGTTATTAAAGTTGTAGGCTGTTAACTAGTTTTTAACCTTTCTACACTATTTTAGAAAGATAATAGAAAAATCATACGAAGTCAAAAACTGAATCCGTAAACTCTGAGGGTTTAGTAAATGTGTCTAGTTTATTCATAATTTTTATTATGATTTGTAGAAGTCTCTAACTTGTGTGAAAATGCTCATATTCACAGACTGGTCCGAATTCGTTTCTGAATTGATAGACAGTTTTATAAAAATCACCATAAATTGTAGAAAAATCGTATGGAGATGTGCAAGTAGTAATTAGAAAGGTATAAACCTGAACTACTTGCATATAAAACAGTTTTGAAAGATATTAAGTTTAAGATGGTCAAAACAGTCCGTGAATAGGACTCAACTTTTCTGATGAAAGCTGTTGTTTGAATTTAGTTAAGTTTTTGGTGTATTAACTTGTATTCCCCCTAAAACTTGAAGAAAACATGAAAATGTAGGGGTATGAACTCACCTAGAGTGATTTCCTTAGATGTATGCTGAAGAGAAAGGGTTTCCAAGTCAAAAACACTTGATAGGAGCTTGGACAGTTGAAAATCTAAGAACAATTATGGTGACATTTGTTATGAGATATTCATAATCTGAGTGAAGGAGTGAAGAATGTTCAATGTAGGATGAGAATACTTACTGAATGAGGGTGAGAAGCTCAAAGGAAGCCTTGGAGTCTCGAGTTCTTAGAGAGGGAAATGAGAGAGAAGTGTTTGTTTCTTGGTGAGAGAGTGAGTAAAGTGAAAGGAGAGATGAGAGTTTCCAGGTTTTGATCAACTGTCCACCTAGAGGAGGGGTGTGGAAGGACAAATAGTTGACTAAGTATGGATGAATAGTGACTGAGGGTTGTCCTATGTGGATATGGGGGTTAGCTTGAGTCAAACTTCATGGAAAAACCAACACTCTAACTCAATATCTCACCCACTAGATATTGTTCTTAAGTTGAGATTTCCCCCAAAATGTGATTAAAATATGAATATATATGGTCTTATATGTCAAAATATAAGTTTGGGTGAAAATCCCACGAGAAAATCATGAAAAACGAGCTTAAAAACGCAAAAGTGGTCGAAAACCGGGAGAAGGATGCGAACCTGCGAGGGTTCCGGAGTGCTTAGGGGAGTTCCGGAGCCTCTTAGCAAAAATCTGGAGTCAACTGGGGCATTCCGAAACCATTTTCTCAATTCCGGAGGTCCGGACCGGAGGGTACCGAAGCCGGCTTGAATTTCCGAAGCGGGACTTATTCTTTCGGTGCGAGGTTCCGAGACACTTGAAGACTCCGAAGTGATGTGGTCCGAATGAGAGGCTTATTCCGGAGTGAAGAAGTTCCGAAGCTGAGGGAGGTGCGAAATTGTCCGGCTCCTAAGAGGGTTCCGGACCAAGAGGGTTTCGGACGAAGAGGGTTCCGGACCAAGAGGGTCCTTTTGGGTTTTCTCCTTCGGTTTTGGGCTGTTTTCGACTGAGGAATGTACATAGAGAGATTTGGGAGAGATTTCACATACTTGGAGAGATTTCACATACTTGGAGAGATTTTGGAGAGATTTCACATACTTGGAGAGATTTTGGAGAGATTTCATATACTTGGAGAGATTTGGGAGAGATTAAGAGAGACTTTGTCGGGGGCCATTATTAATGTTTTTCTTTGTAGTTCAAAGACCGTAGACTTAGTTACATCCCATTTTGAGTGTTATACACCCCCGAAGGGCGCGTAATATTGTTTTATAGAGTTGTTACTTCCCTCAATCTGATTAGGGTTTAGAATTTTGAACATTTGAAACTTTCAAGTGTTACTTTGCATTAAGATTTAGAGTCATACATTAGTAGACATAAGGTAATACCTAACATATTAGCACTAGTTGAGTTGACCAGTTTGACTTGTTGACTTTCTTTGACTTCGACTTGACCAGAAAGTTGGGCTTAGGGTCCATAAGGAAGGGATGGACAAAATTTATATGGGAGTCCACATAGAATTCATCCAAGGGGCCTTTTGGAAGGATCCTATGGGCTGCTTAAGGACTAAGCAACTGGATTAGGGTTTTGACTGAAACCCTAACTGCTTAGCTATATAAGGAACCCTTGGGCATGCAGAAATCGGCCACTAGAAACCCTAGAAGGATCTTTAGCCGATTTTGTGCCTCTCCCCTCTCTCTCTCTCTCTCTCATTCTTCCAACTTGCTCTTGGTGTTTGTGATCTATTAGAGGCATCACATTTGAGGTGCTAAAGTTCTCAAAGGTTGAAGATCAAGCAAGCTACAATGTAAGATTCTAACTATGTATTAGATATAAATTTCAATATTATGCATGCTAGTTTAGGGTTGTAGCTTTGGATGATTATTATTGCATGTACAATTAGAGAAAACCTAGATCCAAAGCTTTAGGGTTGCATGTGCACCATAGGATTGATGTAATGCTCAAAACCCATCATAAATAAGCTCTTAGAAATAAACCAAAAGATTGCATTAAGCTTTATGTGAATGTTCCTAACAAAATCTGATACTCCTCACAAGCTCAGGAGCATAAGAATATCTTAATAAGATTTACATTAATCCCATTCATTGGAAATCAATTTAATGCTTGTTACTAAGTCTAGTTCACAAAACAATTACGGTTTTTGCAAGGTAGACAACTTGAATGATCGAACCCTAATTTAAATGGCCAATAAGAATTAAAATTAAAATCAAACTCGTTGTTGAAACAAAATCGAATTCATTAGATAGAAATTGAACATAAACATCAATTCATATGATTAAACCACAAACGACAAGTCAAGACATACAATTGGAAAACCTAGGGTTCTAGCCACACATAACTAGAACAAAATCAACAAGTCTATAAATGAAATTAAAGTACGAAAGTGGCTTACAAAGATGAAATAAATTGTTTCCAAATGATCTCCTTAAAGTTAATAGCTAAACCCTTCTTCAAAAAAATCGCCCCTTGGTCGCCTGGAATGAGAGATAATGCATGGACTCTGGAATGGCTAAAAGTCTTGAAATAGGTCATAAAAAACTGCCAAAAGGCAGTTACGCATCTGAAATGACCCCGTATAAAATATGGATAATTTGACATGACCCTGTATGGATTGAAAGTGCGTTGCCTACCATTGACCTGTTTTCCAAAGTACATTGCTGAAATTTGCCCAATTCTTCATTTGACATGCCCCCATGTCGAGTTGCACATAAACGACACGACCCGTGTGAAGCTTTATGCCTAATTTGACATGCCCAATGTCAAATATTATGTGATGAAATCTTGAATTCTTCGTTTGAGCTCCAAAAATTCTGCAACTTTGCTTCTGGCCCCTTTTCACCATTCTGAACCACCTCTAACCTCCGGAACCACCTGAAACGGCATAAAATGTGGAAATAAAGTATGCTAAAATTTGTCCCAAAAGAAGTAAAAAGCATGGTTTATTATTGAAATGCAATGCAAAAGAGTGAACTAAACATGCTGAAAAGGAGCATAAAATACACCCAACAAAACTCCCCAAGCTCAAACCTTTTTTTTCTCTCAAGAAAGACAAGACGAGACTAAAACAGAGAGATAAAAATAAGGAAATAAAATTAACAATAGAACTTTAAATATTTACATGAAAAACAAAGGTGATCCATACCCATAACCTCAACCATATCAAACAATTAGGAATGTGCCAAACACCACTTGCTTTGAACCACCTTAATCTTATCATATAATTAGACATTGTAAGGTTAAGAATTTATTACTCCTTAACACAACCCAACAAAATCAAAAGTCAACAACAACCTTTTTCAAGGTCACCGATATTTAGTTAGCAAATGGAACAAGATACGGTCTTTTTCCATGTAAAAGATATACGATAAAAACATGTTCAATGAATTTGTTTTTCAAATTGAAACAATGACAGAACACAAATATTTTGTTGATTGCAACAACCTTTTTCTAAAAGTTATTTTCTAAGAATTTCATAGAACTTACCCAGATTGGTTACTTGTTTCGCACCACCCAAACTACTCCGAGTTGTCAACAATCACTCCCGATGTCTTTAGTTCATGTCCAAGTCCAAGGGAATCTTTTGACAACCAAACAATTTTCGTAATTATTGAACTTTTTCAACATATGGTGATGTGGATTATTCACTTACTCTTTTTATTTTACTTTTATTATTGTTGTTGTTGTTGTTGTTGTTGTTGTTGGCTCATGAATTTCTATGAAATCCATGTAGCGGACTTCTGACCAACACATCCAGACCATACGACCTTAGTGTGCTAGATTTAGAGAAATACCTCGGGTCTACTTGTCCGAATTTCACAGGCCACATAGTAGCTTTATTTAAGTATATACATATATTGTTTTAATTTTGTGTGTCTTTCAGGTTCAAGTAGATGTGTAGAAAGAAGTGGAGTTAGTAGTGGTCGGCTTGGATTCTTACACTAGATTCTTGTAAGATCCTCTTGATAACTACTTGTACTGATTTATAATACGAATGTGTTGTGATATGTCTCCGGCTCGACTCCTTCTCCTTGAGGGATGGAAATGAGGGGTCTGAGAATGACAACAAATAAAATAAGACAGTCAGTCGTCGTCCGGGATGTCGTCCCGGAACAAGGCTCTAACGATCAAGTTAATTCATGATTCTGGTGAGGGGGGTAAAAAAGTATGAGAAAAATGGTTAATGTAGAGGATGTCCGTCCCTTCTCTTGAAGGAGAAAGGGCCTTTATATACCTGGAATCTGGGTGACAAAACCCCGACCATATCTTCTACTTTTACAGGCCTTGCAGAGACAGACAACTTCCGATTGGTAGATCGTGCCCCGTGAGTGGTTGTTTACTATTGGTGCAGGCTTGCCAGGGGATCAACGTCCTAAGTGTTACACATGTCATTCTGGAGGACGACTGGTACTATTTTTTCTTGACGTTGGCCTTGGAACTTGGGCACCAAGGAATGAATACGGGGTTGCGAAGAGTGAGGGTGAGGACGCGACGTTAGGCATACACTGTCTTTTGCCCAGACTGTCTATCAAACTGACGGTTCTGTTATACCTGATGGGATACGTCAACAAGTCCCCTAGGCTAGTAGACGTCAGCATTTGCTTAGGGTAGCTGAGTTGTTCTAGCTTGGATCTGGACACATGTTCGATGGGGAGGGCTTTTTGATGACTAGTGACGTGACAGAGGCGTTTTCGCAGGCGGTTTTCATCATTGTAACCGGTTGGACTTCCCGCCTGTATTTAAAACTTCCCCCATTTGAGTCGGACACCCTTTTTATGGTTCTTCTCACTTCTGTTGCTTCTTTTTCTTTTCTGTTTCTACTCTTCGACTGATAATGGCTGACTTGAATACTAGAATCGTTCCTTCTTCGAGCGAGTTCTCCGCTCTTCAGGAGCGGTTTGGTTTCCATCCCGAACATGGCGTGGAGTATCCTCGAAAGAGGGTGATAATTTCTCCCCCGCCAGAAGGGAAAGTCGGGGTCCATATTCCGATCTTCGAGGCTGGTATGAGACTGCGGACAACGGACTTTTTTGAAGAGATAATGTGCAAGTATGGCTTTCATGTGGACGACCTGACTCCCAATGCTGTCAACAAGATTGTTGGCTTTGAAATCATCTTTCGGACCCTTGGAGTTCTGTCGAAATTTTGGGCATTCAAAGTTTTCTTCAATTCTTCCACTTAGTCCGGTGTTCGTACTTTTTCCCAAAGGGCGGGGTGGTCATGCCTTCATTATCAACCAAAAAGCTCCAAAAAAAACTGGCAAGATCGGTGGTTCTGGGTAAATCGCAACCTTGTGGGTTTTTGGCTATCCTCGCTTGACAACTTTTTCCGATCGAGCGCCAAAATTGTTTGGTGACAATGCTACTGTGGTGCAAGCACTGAAGACCATTTGTGTCAATGGAGAGGACTGGGAGGATCATATGTTGGTTGCAGTTAGGATGAGTGCTGCCTGGAGGGCTCGGGGGATGATACATCAGTTCTACGTTGAGAAAGACGGTAAGTATCTCTTCTTCCTCCCCCATTAGATCGTTGTTTTCTTGTTTTTGTTTGTGTGTTTTGTGAACTATGTTGCCTTGTTTCTTGTTTGCAGGTCACAAGAGGATCCTTCCCTTTGATATGGTGCTGAGGGGTCATTTTCAGGGCACCTGCCAGTATCGGGACGTTCCCTTGGTTGAGATGATCCCTCCACCGGTCAGTCCTGACCGTGCCTTGGCCCTTGTCGGTCCTCTTGTTGTGTCTCTGCCTGGGTCTGATCCTCCTGTTGGTCAGGTATTGATTGATGCGCCTGTCAGTGGTGTTTCCCGTGAGGAACCTTTGCCTTCTGATACGGAGGAAGAGGAGATGTCGATCGGGCTGACTCGGCGTAACACCCGTGCAACTTCCAAACGACGGCTCTCCTGGCTAGATTCGCCGCTTGTAGAGTCTACTGAGGCCAACTCCTCAGGTCGGCGCCTGCTAAAGAGGCGGAACATGGAATTCCTTCTGGGGGAGGACACGATGGTGGTTGACATCCCCGATGATGACACTCCGAAACAGTAGTAGGGGATGAGAGAAGGGGCGACTGAACTGCCTCATGAACCTAAAGAGGAGCCTCTGGAAATTGCGGCCTCAGATGCTGCTTGCGAAGGTGTTTTAAACTCATCAGTCCTGCTTCTGACTGGGAAGGGTGTTGTCGAGGGTTCTGCTTCTGCTCCTCCGGTAGCGCCGGCCATATACGTGCCAGGGTGGGGGATAACCCGGGAATCTTGTCTTTCCCAGCACTCGACGACGTATGATTGGGGCTCTCATGCTTTTCCCCCTGCTACCATTGAGGCTTTAGAGCTCCTCTCTAACTCGTACTTTTCAAACAACCTTTTATATGCAACTGTACAGGTTGGTTCGTACATGGTGGAGACCGCCTCTCGCCTTCGTCAGGGCGATTCTAGTTTGAGCGAGCTTACTTCGATTAAAGCCGAGGAGATGAACTGAAGGCAAGGTTGCTGGAGTTAGAAGTAGAGAAACGGTCGTTCGAGGAGCGTTATGATCTGTTGGCAGGGGAGAATGTATCTTTGGAGGACCAAGTGGCTACCTTGGATAGGTCGGTGGAACGCTTTTCTCAGCGGATCGAGGTTTTAGTGGAGGAGAAATGGATACTGGAGAGCCAGGCGGATTATACTAACAAGAGGTTGGAGGAGGAGATCGCAAGGAGGAAGGTTGCAGAGGAAGATTTGGGGTGGTTGCTTCAGAAAGGCGTTGTTCGGGTGGTTGATAAGGTTGTTGAGAGTGTTGAGGTTGCGTTGGGGGTTAAGCAGATGAAAATGTCATGTGTCGCTTCCGGTGTGGAGAATGGCAAACAGGTGATCCGGGAGCAAGTTGTCGCCGAAAAGTTTGTCTTCAGGGAAAAGGACGCTACTTTGGAGCATGCGCAGGCGATGCATGCTGCTATAAAATCTTTCATGGAGACGGAATTTGCCTCGTACCTTTGCCTGGGTGAGCTGGACATAGGTGGCCTTCGTCAGATTTGCGATGATCCTGAATCTGAGGAAGGCCATCTTGAAGGTGACCCTTCTCATGCTGGACCTTCCTCCACCCCTCCGTAAGGGCTAGCTTTTACTGTTTGATGTTTAAGATGATGTTTTCATCTTCATGGTGTTTGTCGACCAATTTCTGAAACAATGTCTAATTTTCTTCTTTGGCCCTGCGTGGTCGTTTTCAAATCCCGGGGGGTTGTCCGGGTCAAACAATTATGTTTTATTTATTTCTTGTGCTCTAATTTTGCTTTTAGTTTATCATTTTTCTCTCCCCTTTTTTATCGTATTGGATGGTTTGTGTTGGCCAACCTTGGTTTGGATTCTCCCAGAGGTTCGTGTTGGCCTTTGAGGGTCTTGTTCGTGTTTATCATTTGTTTAACCAGCTTTGGGGGGCTAAAGCGTCTATTCTGACGGGCTCGGCACTCACCCTTAGGTTAGTCTCTGTGAGTCGAGGTTTTAGTTAGCATGTAGGTGCGAACTCTGGCCTGTTCATTCCGTTAGGATGTCTTTCTTGGCTGAAAGCCTTCGCTTTTGGGCTTTGCTCTAAGCCCTGGGTCAAGGGGAGTTGTACTCCGGCCCTAGCCATCTAAGCAAGATCGAGGTCGTCACCTTGGGGTCTAAAAGCTTAGGCATTATGAATTTCGAGGGAAAGGTTATGATCCTTTAAGGCCTCTTACTTGTCGTGATCAGGTAATGCATCTCTCCTAACCTCATCGACATGTTTATTAGGGAGAAGTGATGAGCCTTTGATGTCTATGATTGTGTTTTGTCTCATTGCTTTTGTGTTGGGTAGCATGGGTGATCAGTCCGTTATTATTTTCCATTTGTACGAAAGTATTTTGATACTCGTTCGCTACAAATTTTCTTTTCATTGCATGTTTTTTGGTGCCTTGGAGGCATCTACATTGTCAGATAAGTATCGGAAGTCCGATAGTTTTTGCTATTCTAGGTTTAGCTCTTGGGCTGACTAGTTGGGGCGTGATTATCCGTTAGGAGTTTGATCACTTGGCCCCTTCCCTTGATTCCCCTCGAGCCAAGGCTATTGGCTTGGGCTCTGGGGCTCCCAGGTTATTGGGACGAGTTCTTCTTCTTGGTCTTTCTTGGCTTGTGTCCCTCGCGGCTCGAGTTTACGAGCTTTCCAGCATTCGTGCTCGTATGTGAGCCGTGATTGGCTGTTTTTGGGTTGGTCGTCTTTCAGAAGATGATTTTCACATTTCCTCCATTCTCCGATTTTGGTCGCTTAGTCATCATCTTTGGGTGGTTTTTCCTCATTCTGCAAGTCTTTTTCATTGCCAGCTCTGTTTTCTGTGAGGTTATTGACTTGGTATCGTCTTGGGGGAAGCCTCTTCCAGCTGCGGACTCTTATGGTTGTAGTGAGTCTCCTTTCTACGTTCTTGTTTTTAAGGTGATTGCATATCCTCTCTACTCCGGTACTGGCGGCTCCTTGTTTGTGCCTCCCGTTGAGCTCCATGACTTCGCGCGTGTGTTCCTTCGGTCCCATTCTTTTCCATGCCATGTGCCCTTGCTGCCCTAAGGTGTGTAGGTACGCTTATTGACGTCCAACCTCGTTTGGTATTCATGAGGACGATCCTTGATGCTTCTGGAGTGGTAATATTGTTGCTATCGCGCCCTTCCCCCGGGTTGTTCGTTAGGGGTTGGCGTCCTTTTCGCTTGTCTTGAGTGTGGATGTTTGTTTTTTTGCACTTGATCGTGTGGGTGTTAGTTATCGTCGTGCACTGCTTTCTTGGGATGTGTGCAGTAGCCTAAGCGGCGATCGCCCAAAGTGGTTTTGCCTGTGTGTTCAGGGATGTTACTATCGCTGATCCGTTCTTTGTTCTGAACTTTACTGTACCATGTATCGTTGACGGGATGGCTTGTAGTCGGAAGAGGGCAGGTCTCCCTAAGATCATATCGTCTTCTAACTTATGTTTAACTACCGAGAACTCGATTACTTTTGTTACCCTTTCCTTCCCATCGTGGCTAAGTAGTGTCAACGGGAGGTTTATGGTCCCGAGTGGCCATAATTTGTGTCCCGTGAAGCCAACGATTGGGGCTTGGGTTGGTGGTCTTAGGCTTCTCTTCAAGTATGACAGGAGTCGATCGAGGCAGTGCTCGTAAAGAATGTCAGTGCTGCTACCTCCGTCGATTAGGACTCGCCATATTTGATGTTGTTGTACGAGGACGGGGATTATGATTAGATATGTGGGGTCCCAGTTGGGCGCTCGTGGGTCTTCCGATGAGAAACTTATGTTGAGAGTATCGTCGGGTAAGCCGTCTACGCCATTGGCTGGTAGTCGACGCTCGACACTGTTCTCGGGGCTTGCGATTGCAAAGATTTCTTCCTTTTTGATTGGTTTGTTCTCATCTCCTTCCAGGTTCTCCCGTCTTTCCGTTCGGCTTCGAACGTTGATCGTAAAGTCTGCGCGATTTTTGTTAAGTCTTCACTCAGTCGTTTTTCTTCTACTTCTTTTATGTGGATCACGCGCTCTCCAGTGTCATGGGTTTTGCTCTTGTGGTATTCGCAATATTTGCTTTTCTCTTTATCTGTCTGCTGAGGGGTTTTTTCCAGCGTGTGCACTTCCATCTTATGGCTCCTGGGCTCATCCTTGACGAACGGGTGGAATCTGCGAGACGAGTGCCTCGAATGTCTGTTATGCTTATAAAGGCTTCCATCGTTACGCTCCTTATGGCTATGGCGATAGTGGGAGCTGGCTGATTCTTGTTTGAGGTAGGCATTCACTACCGCTTTTAGATTAGCTTGTGTTCGTTCTTCTCTTTCGATATGCCTGGGTATTTTTCGACCCTGTATTTGAGCTTTTCCCTGGATTTTGGCACTGTTCCCTGCATTTTCTTTGACAGGGGGCCTGGGAGTAGCCTTTGGGCGAAGGCGCCCGTGACTAGAAATTCCTCGTGGCCGGGGACGCTCAGGGTTGCGAGGGTAAACTGATCATAGTATGCTCGGATGGATTCTCCCTTATTTTGCTTGCATGCCATGATAGAGTTGGCATCTCCTTTTACTTTCCTCAATTGCATGAAGTTTTGGAGGAAAAGGTACCTAAACTGTTCAAAGCTGTAGATAATTCCCGGACGTAGTGCCTTGAACCATTTGCTAGCATTTCCCAATAGTGTGGCCGGGAAGTAGGTGCAAGTGAATCTCTTGTCCATCCGAAGGGATGTCATTGTCCAGTCATAGGTGTCTATGCGTTCGTCAGTATCTGTCGTGCCGTCATACTTTGGGATGGTTGGTATCATGGTGGAATGCGGTATTTCGTACTATAATAGCTCTTGGCAGAACGCCAAGCTGATACTTGATATGGGGCTATTCATGTGTGGGTATTTGAGTGCTCCGCTGGCCATCTCCTGTTGTGCGTGGTATGGGTTGTTGTACCCTTGGCCATACTCGTAATGGTACCCGTGGTTGTACATAGTCACTTGAGGCATATACGATGCCTGCGTGGAGTATGTGTGCATTAACTGACTCGACTGTGAACTTAACTCCGTTAGCCCCATAGTGTGTGCGTTCATCCCCAGTGTTTGCGTGCTTTGAGTGTTGTGGGTTTGTGTCTGTGTTTGAGGGTACACGCCTTGGTAGTGGTATGAATATGGGTTGAACATTGGTTGTTGGGCGAATAATGGGATATGCGACATGGAGGCCATCGGGGAAGACTGGTGGCCTGCAAGTGGCGCGGCTGATAGAATGGTGTCGGGGGACCAAGCGATAGTCCCTACCTGTCGTGCTGATGGCTGTGGTCGATTTGCTATTTGTTGTGATTGGGTGGTCGGCACTCTTTGAGGCGCAGTGGTGGTAGTCGGGGCTAGATGTTCTGTTGGGTTTTGTATACTACAACATCCTATGGTGCACATACTACCCTAAATGCCTTGGATCTATGTTTTCTCTAATTATACATGTAATGGTATTTCCAAAGCATTAAGCCTATAACTAGCATGAAATTAACATAAACAATATGAAATACTAGTTAGGATGACATACATTTTATGTAGCTACAAACCTTGTTGTATTTGGCCTTAGGAGCTTAGCACCAAAAGTATGAATGCCTCAAATGGCTCACAACTCACCTAGGACAAAGGTTGCTCTTGAGAGAGAATCTCCATGCACCAAAAACCTCCATGAACTCCAAGGATTACAAAAAGTGGGCATTTCTAGGCTATGGAGTATGTATTTATATGTAGGATTTCAAGGGTCATGGGTATAACCCAAATCCATACCCATGGGTTCTATGATCCATGGTTCATGTGGCCCAACTCTTTATGTGTCCATACATAAACTTGGTCCAACATGGATCATAAGCCCAACACATATAAATATAACTAATTACCATAATTAGTCCCCATAGATTTAACTAGTCTCTTTTGATCACTAAATTAATTCCAAATTAATTCTTGATCAATACTAATTAAAACATATGATTTCATATTAATATATTAGAACTTATAATATATTAATAAATAATATATAACCTTTTCTCAAGAGTCCATCCTAACAAATTGTCCTGGTGTTATGCAACCCAAATGAACCATGCTACTCTCGGGTCAAGTACATACCAATAATAGTTATGGGCTTAGACATCTAATCCAAAAGTCTCCCGTTTGGATAAGTCTAAAACTATTACTGCAAATACGACTCCAAAATCCCGACTAGAAATCGTAGCCCTTAAAAGCCGCTGTCGAACTCTGACATAGTCAATGACGTGTCCATTAGATAAGGGATCATATATTCCTCCATTCTAGACATCATATGGACTGAGACATGGATTAAAATCATTCTCTCTGTCCATCTGTTGTTTCCCGATTTCTGATTTATGACGATTGACTAATTGAACAAATCAAATCAGTCCAGGCCCGGCCCGACCGAGCACTTAGGGTTGTCATCACTAAATCATCGAGGGGCCCACATATATCGCTTTTATCCACATGGGGTAAAAGGAACGGATAAACTTCGACCCAAATGCTCGCTTGTACTCACTCATCAAATTACACACAACGATATGTTTTATAACATCCAAGTTACTGGTGCGTTTACATATGTCAATGTGCAACCGACTCGCAACTACAACTCACACGTCTCCGTTTAAAGAATATAAGATATTATCGTCTCATGATCACTCGTGATAAAATCCATGAAGTGATTCAAATGAGCGTGGGTTTAATCCAATACTCAAATCTTATTCCAGGAGCACTCAAGAATACTGCAGCTATGTCTAAAACATCTAGACATACTACAGACCCATTCATGACAGTCTTGCCTCAATACCTACTTCCAAAGTATGATTGACTATGGACAGTTTGAATAACCTAGTTATTCGGGAAGTCAAAACATGCAAAGTGAAACACAAGAATAATACTAATCCTATATGGCCCCAAAACTTTGAGTGCCATATTGATTACTCATTATTCATTGTATAATGTTTCAAATAATCAACTTAATACTTGAACTAAAACAACAGTTGTCCCATGCTACAAGCATGCACACTATGTTTACCTATGGTCCTTTCTTTGTGGAATAGATCAGTTGAAAACATTTCAATGATGCTCATTTCACAATTCCAAATCCTTATGATAAATGTAAGAGTACCAAATTCTTGTCATTTACTATAATCTGTTAGATTCTAAACTTATATGCAATGATCATCTTGTAATGACTATGCACAAAAGTCACAGAGACTTGGAAATAGACATTACAAAATATTCCCAAGGAGAGCAATTCCATGGAAACGAAGTCTCACATTAAAAGTACATTCCTTTAAACATGCTTCTTGCTTTAAGTTTTCTAATCTTACACAGATTTAAAGAATAACTTCCATTTATGGAAACATTTCCATATTCCCATTTTGACTATCACTTCTGAACAATAGTTGCCTATTTTCAGAATATGTCAATATGGTCCTTCCAAAATTAACACTATACTTCCAACTATCCATGAGTAACCAATCTTTGGTAAGCCCCAGATTGTCCTCGACAATTGCTTAATCGTCTTAGTCATATACAGTTCTGGTCTTTTTCCCTCTTAATGCCCTAGGCATTTGGAAAATTCAGAACACATAGAAATATTATAGCATATGCAATCGATCCTATACCCGAAGCATATGGGATACGATTCATAATGTCTCACATAAAGACATGATCCTAGACCAGTCTTTTGCTATAATTTTTCTATTAGCCATGTTCTCAAAATTCGGACTATGAAGAGGGATGCCGTAAGCATAATCGAATATTAGGAACGCAATTAATATTTCCATATATCGAATTTCCTTATGTTGAACCATTCCAACATAACATTCATATATATACTTGACTAAATTCGATTAAAATCTCAATTTAAGCTTTTAGAATTGGAATTGAGTATAATTTCCTCTCCCTTAATTATAGAAAAACAACTTTTCAAACCCTGCAACTTTGCAAATTGAAACTTTTGTTTTCTATAATTAACATTGCTAACTTGCAACATTCATCATAAGTGATTATACTCCCACTAGCATAATAATCATTACTTTTACTAGCATAACATTTATGCTCCCACTAGCTTTGACATGTACCCAGAAATCAGCTGGATTTCTAGAAATCGATACTTATTGACTTTCTTACCAAAGTTCAAATTTATGATACGAGACGCTTCGATAAGACTTTATCTAAGCTTCCCAAAATCATACACCTTTCCTTAGATAGCTCACATGTATGTCTAAACAATTTTAGAACTATGAAAAGGGATGCCGTAATCATAGTCTCAAATGTTTAGACCTTTGCCATTGCTCACAATTCGAATTATAGAAAGGGATGTCGTAATCATAATTGAATTTGAGAATGCAAATATCACAACAACTATCTTCTTAAAATCTACTTAGTGAAAGCATTTCCTCACCATCATTTTCATGAATCGAAGAGAAACCTTATGACACTTAGATTTTATGGTGTATGTGTTCCTATCCATGTGAATTTGTCAAAAACATAACCACAAGAAAATGTTTGTGACAAATCCAAACTCATATGGACTGAACTTGTTCAATCTTAACTTCTTGCCACTTGGTAGCACAAGGGTCTACCATTGCTTCCAAGTTGTTATTCAAACAACTGAGAACTCATAGAACTCACATGCATAGTCAACTTTAACTGGGCACAGAAACAAGAATAAGTCAACACGATAGGTCATAAACTTAAAGTCGTGTGCTAGTGATAAGAAATACCCTTGATTAGTTCTTGAAACTTTTCAAGATCTTTAAAACTCCCACTGACCTCTTGACATATAAGATTCTTTTGTCAAGAACCATTCCTTGACAAAGCAAATATATTCAAGAGTTAGGGCGGATTCTTATCAAGACAAACACTTCACACAATTGGCCTTAGTTGGTCTTTGTTTTATCCAAAACATCACAACATACCAAATTCAAATGTGCAAGAGTAGAAAGCATTTTACTCTACATTTGACAAGTGTTATAAACATTTCTTAAGATTATGTCACTCGAGTTACAATCTTGGAGTATTACCCTAAGACTCAATTTTGGAACGAAGTATGACTCATCTTCTTGATTTAACCATTTCAACAATTCACGATTCCTCTTCTTAGCCAAACAAATGCACTAAGATGTCCTTAAAGGATCAATTGTGATATGGTTATTCATAATCATTAAGATGATCATAAAACATGATATTAAAATACTCTCCCATCTTTTCAGATTGGAGAAACTTTTATCTTTCTGCCTAATTTGATTCTTCTCATTCGTCCTGCCATACATTGAAACTTTTCCAATGTTTCAGAATTACACTTAAATTTGTAAGCACAACCATATTTTCTAAACTTTAGTAAATCATGACGAATAGCCTTATCGTTCTTTGTGGTGGACCTGATCAACGCACAACCAAGTGCACCCGATCTCCTAGTCCTTCACTTGACTCATATATACATGTGAACAAGGAATTAGTCTTAATTTCCCAAAGATGAAAATTCTCATTCATCATACAATACAAGTTGCATGATTCCAAGTTTCTATCCAACTGAAACTTGGGTGACGAGAATCTTTCCTTATTTGGTAAATTATGACACTACCACAAACGAAAGAATCAAATCCATTTTCCAATATTGCTATCAATGGAATCATGTAAACAATAATTTTTACAAATCCCATTGTAAGGATACTTAAAAAAAATTTCCTTTTATTTTAAAATTGCAGAAAAACTTATCCTTACAATGTAAATACATATGAAAACTATGTTGTTATCCATTCCTAAGCAATCTATCATGACTCTTAGCAACAACTTCAAATTCTGATCTTCGAATCATGCGATCGAAATCCATTTTCGCAATCAGATTCAACATACTCTTCTTCTAAGCTTCCTCTCCTTTTTCGATTCTACAAAACATCAAAATGTGACCTAGTCACATCATGTAATAAGAATCTCCAAATAGGAACTTAATAGAGTAAGATAGTGGACTTTACCTGAAGCATAGTCAAATTTATGACTTTTACCATCCTAGTGAACTTTCAGGTAAATAAGGCAGCTTCGCAACCAATGCCCCTTCTTTTGGCAATAGAAACATATGTACTCTTTAGTAATGGTACATGGGACTATCTCAGACTTAGCCTTTCTCTTTACCATTTGGTCAACCGGGTTGACTATGGCCGATCCCTTTCCATTGGGAAGAGAAGACTTTTCCGGACTTCCAATGTTTCCATTGTCAATGTCCATGTAAGTTTGGGAAGTAGATCTTCCAATCAAATTTGATGTATCAGTGCTCCAAATCATTGCTGATTCAGCAGCAACAAGCAAATAGGTAAGATCGATAAGGGTCATGTCGTGGTCTGTCACATAGTAGTCCTTTAAAGAACTCACTATGTGACTCAAAAAGTGATTAAAGAACCTAGTCAACAGTCAACTTCCTTGAGACTTCGACACCTAACTCTCCCAGCTTGTCAATATGAGACTTCGTCTCCAAGATGTGAGTATATATAGACACTGCTTGCCAATAGGGATTGAGTGACCTTGAACTTTTCAAGAACTTGTGGGTTAGGGAGAATAATTAGAGGAGGTGGAGGAAGTGAAGTATGATTTCCATTTGGGATATCATCTTCATTAGGAAAGCTTTATCTAAAAGGATAAGGAAGACCATAGTTGTCATTACTAGATATCTATGAGGGAGAAATTCAAGTTTAGTTTATTTAAGTCCTTAATATAACACCCAATATGAAATATTAAGGCTAGGACCCAACACAATATTTTATAACTTGGAAGAGGGATGCCGTAATCCAAGCTACAAAATATTTGAAGGTAGGTAAATGACGATTTACCAATTTCCACCATGAAAAACGAAATTTAACCTTAGGTTTTAAATGAATTGAAACTCCTAGATCTTTTGAGATTCATTGAACTATTCAATGGCATGTTTAAATCTCGATTGTGCCCTTCAAGTTTGTGACTGGGATGCCGAGGATCACAAACAAGGAGTGAATAACCATGCAAATTAACTTGGTACACTTAATGTTACAACCACCTAATCAATGTGCCGGTTAACCACACACGCTCCATTGATCTATGATTAACATCAAGCTACCCTTTGCCACACATTGTCAGTCCCAGATTAGTATGCCGGTTAACCACACACGCTCCACTAACGACTTAACAAGGTGCAAAGTGCAATTTCATGGGTTAGCAACAAATTCACATTTTCTTAAAGTAACAATGATTGGGAATTTAATAAAGTTTAGTTACTTTATATTTATCATTATACTTTTAATGAAGGGAGAGTTAATGTCCTATCCTACACGTTCAGGTAACGACTCTCTACCAATCAAGGAAGCGGTGGGTGAGAATGGACACCCATTAAACTGCCATTTTATAGGCAGTAACCTTATACCCCCCTTATAGACCGACTTCGTGAATGAGGCCTACTAACGGTAAGACTGACTTACTCTTATACATATATAAAAATATTAGACCTATAATATTATAATAGTATAAGGGTAGAATTTTTGACTTTTAAACTCTAGGGTTTTATTTGGAATTAAAGTATTCATGGGGGGGGGGGACTTTACAAATTCCAAAACTTGAGGGCAAGTTTTGAACAATTCAAAAACTTTTGGTTTCCATAACTTATAAGTTTAATATGGTTTTTATGGAAGACTTTTCAAGTTCCATAACTTGAGGACAAGTTATGGAAGACATTAAATCTATTTTATGATGACATTAAAATTAGAGACTCTTCCATTTTCATAACCTATGAGACTTAATGTGCTTTTAAATGAAAAACTCTTCATTTTCCATAGCTTGAGGACAAGTTATGGAGTTCATAAAAACCATTAAAATCAATTATTCCAATTAACACAATAATCAAATAATTTTTCTATGATCTAGATCAAACTCATAAGTAAAGATAATTCATATCAACAATTTTCAAGAACTTAGCTAATCACATAAACTAACACAAATCTTGAAACTTTGAAAATTATCCTTTATTTGGATGAGGATAATCATTACCATGGCATCAAAATCAAATTTTATGAACAAAAACATTTTGTGGTAATGATCCTAATCCAAAACATGCCAAAAAAACTCAAAAATCTGCTGTCAGGGGCTCCAACTCGTCGAGCACATGAACAAACTCGGCGAGTTGGATGAATTTGTTCTTGGACTCAGCGAGTCCCCCAGTGGACTCGGCGAGTCCACTGTCCAGAACAGCAGAAAATCGATTTTTTTGCTCCGAAAACCAATAATAACATCAAATATAATAGAAAACAACCCATGTCTCTGATACCACTGTTGGGTTTTGTATACTACAACATCCTATGGTGCACATACTACCCTAAATGCCTTGGATCTATGTTTTCTCTAATTATACATGTAATGGTAATTCCAAAGCATTAAGCCTATAACTAGCATGCAATTGACATAAACAATATGAAATACAATATAGGATGACATACCTTTTATGTAGCCACAAACCTTGTTGTATTTGGCCTTAGGAGCTTAGCACCAAAAGTATGAATGCCTCAAATGGCTCATGATGATATATGGTTCACTAGCATGGCCTAGACTGATCTAGAGTGCCAGCCTGGCCTGGCGCGCTCCTACCAGCCTTGCCTGGCGCTCCCTTGCCAGCCATGTTGGGGACTCTCCTACCGACCCAGCCTGACACTCCCTCGTCTGGCGCTCCCTTGCCAGCCATGCTAGGGACTCTCCTGCTGGCCCGGCCCGGTGCTCCCCGGCCTGGCACTCCTCTGCCAGCCTTTCCTGGTGTGCGCCCGCCAGCCTTTCCTGGGGCGCGCCCGCCAGCCCCGCCTGTCGCCTCCGGGCGGGCTTGCCCAGCTCCTTGCTAGTTGGGCCTGAATTGGGCTGGCCCAAGGCCTGACCTAATTCCCCTTGACCTAATTGTCCACTATAAATAGAATAGTGCCTCCTCCATGATGGAGGACTCTTCCCCAAGTGGTTCAGCCGCCACTAGACCTTTCCCTAGGACTCTTCCCCTACGGCTCAACCGCCACACTATACTCCGGTCGGGTGGCTCAGCCGCTACCCACCACCGTTAGTCACCATACACCACCACCAGCACCAAGATGGTTCTCTCTAGCTATGGAGGACCATCTCAGATCTACCAGCTAATCTAACTTGATCGTTGGAGTCCGCTCCCGGGGCACAGTCCCTGGGAGGCTCTAACGACCTTGTCTGTTGTGACCTCGTAGATTCGTCTCTAGTGTGTTTAGAGTCAACCCAAAATAATAAAAAAAAGAAGAATTAGATCATGACTTATAACTCTACAAGTGAGGGATGAACAACATTGGGTTCCAACAATTTCTTTTGGGCCCCTCCTATGATAAGTGGGCAAATATATATTATTTTGGGCTTAAGTTGTATTGGATATGTCATGGGCTACCTCTACAATTTTAATAGGCCACCATAGCAAAACAAAATAAGTTGTTTGACACTCATGCACCGCAAGCCCCGCTCAACAAAATATGTATTACGATCCAGACCACTCAGCTCTTTTAGAAAAAAAGGAAGGAGAAAGATTAGAGGTTTTATGAGTTTTTGCCACACATTTGTTCATATTTTGGTGTTTTTTATATACCAGCTTGTGGAGAAAAGATATTTTTACCAGATTTTACATCATTCCCAATTCATACATTACTAGAAAATCTTTACAGTTGAGCCTTTCCTGTATACAATTTCACACACTAAAACATTTACTTGTATATACTGCTGTGTAACTTGTACATTTTACAAAACCAACAAAGCATATGATGTGTATTCTTAACCAAAATCCAGATCATATCTTTGCCTCAAGAGTTACCCCTACCCCATAGTTACCATTTAGTAAATGGTTTAGAAAAAAAAAAGTACAAGAATATTGTGTATGTCTCTTTAAGCAGACAAAAACAAAAAAAGGGAGAGAAAGGAGGGCAATTGGTCCCATTTACAACAATACTCTTAAAATAAAAAAGGCGTGTGGGTCCCACACGTTTAAAGAACTACATAAAAAACAAAACGGGCCCCATTTGGTGACTCACCCAACTCATATCCTCCAATTAAATCAACCGACAACAACCTTCGAGTCATCTTCACCGGTCTTAACCAGACCAACCTACGAACACCTCCAAAACAACAACCCCAACATCACCAACTGACCACCAATGTCGCCAACGATTGTGGGCTTCTGGTTGACATTGTTGTCACTCTCACCAACAAGTACGAAACGGAATAGCAATGTTACCTTCGTCGGTCACCCTCAGCACCGGCGATACAAGCCCATCTACAGTCATTATCCAATAAAGAGCCCCACACCGTTGGTCGACAATTGCAGATCCACCATAGCCGCGGCACCGCCAGTCGACCATCTCTTCTAGCTGGTCAATCGGCGATCCCTAGCCCCCAAGCAAACATAATCGCTGGAAATCGGAACCCGATTGTCACTGGCTACTCTCACATATCCGAAAACAGGCATAGAAACCCCACCGACGCTCGAAATTTGAGCACCTCCGACCGTTCCCAGCTCATCAGATCGCCAGGACTCACAGTCAGTTACCCATTCTCCAGTCGACGACCCTCCAACAATAATCGTTTCACAATAGCGACCTTTGGACCAGCGCTAGTAGTCTCCATTGCCGGTCGATCCCAGCTACCTGACGTCGCTCTTCCGACGAAGCAGTTCCCACCACCGCCACTTCCTTCTCCAAGCGGTGGTTGTCGGAATCCGAACGGCTGCTCCAACTCCCTAGAACCTGTGTAAACCTACAACTTTCGATCTCCGGTTGCAATCTGCCACTCTGTAATCCCATTGACCCTCCAGCAACATCAATTTCAACATTGAAGATCATTACAACCACCGAACGTCACTTGCTACCGTGAATTATATATCCTGTGACCGATGTTTTATCTTTTGATACCATTTCCAAGGGATCGGGATAATGGGAGGCGGCTGGAGGACCTTTTCTCCAAAAATTGGAAAGAAAGCATAGATGGACCTACCCTTGATACTTAATCCGTTTCACATAGACAAAGGGAATTAGGGCACTGACCCATATCTCGCAAGTAGGCTCCAACAGCCTCATATTGGGTTGATCTTTTACTACGTGGGCTCATAACTCGAACATGGGCCATTACTTCTCAGTTGGGCTGATTAATAGATAAATGGGTGATATTTGGGACTCGTATATTTATTCTGGACTCCCTTCAAGTTTATTCCTCCATAATTTGAGGCTATTCCAAAAAATATAAAAATAAAAATAAAAAGTGCCCCAACTTAGCGAGACAAAAGTCAACCAGTCACCGAAAGTTCCGCTAAACAGAATGCGTTGCGAATCGAACTCTCGCGACATTTTCAAGAAAAAAAAGGAGGGAGAAAAGTAGTACGCTACTAATACTCGGGAAGCATTTCGAAATAACCCCGACAGGAAAACAATCAATTTATTACTTCAAGAGAAAATACTAACTATTAAATTTGTTTGTGTTGTCTTTTCAGAGAGCCGCTCCAGCGCCGCGACACTCAGAGCTCGCCGACTGCAAACTCGCGGCGCAAAGCCCGGTCTGTAAAGCATTTACAGGGGACTTGTGAAGTGTGCACCGCTGATCAGTCACTCAAAGTTCCCATCCAGCGGGCATAGAAATATATGTCACACCCCGAAACCGTGATGGCGGAATCGTTCCGGGGTGGAGGACGTCATGCGTAGTATCACAACAATTGTATCATAGCAAGCATAGTAACACAACCAGACATTGAATACATATGTGAAAAAGGTTTACATTGTTTAATACATAGTTTTTTTCATATCAAAAGTAAAATGGAAAGACGCGACTCTAACACTTCGACTTCTCCGAACTCCTGGAAGTACATGTCTACTAATTCCCTGAGAATACAAGCAGTTTTGAAAGAATATCAGCATAAAGCTGGTGAGTTCATAAGCATTTAGTTTTGGTGGAAGAGAGTTCTTTGAATCCTTTTGAAAAGTGTTCCTCAAGAAAATCCTATATTTTCTTATGAAAAATGTATTTGAAAACCCATTCCTTCCATGACTTCCCGATTCATACGAGAAATGTACAATCCAAGGAGTCGTGGAAGGAGTATGAATATCCATTGATTTCATGTTGAACAATCCTGTTTTAAATGGCCGGGTTATCCCGGGAAAATCCTATATTTTCCCTAAAAGTTGATGATTGATTTTCCGTTCTAAACTGAGGTATGCGAGTATCTACCATACTCGAAAAGCTGTTTTCTTTTAAAAGCCATGGTTACACCCAAAGAGGTATATTAGCCTTATTACATAAATAAAACTAACTAAAATAGGTAGTGAGCTAGATCCTAAGGGTATTACTAATACCCTCTAGTAATCAAATCAGTTATTACTTTGAGGTTAGTTCACTTGTTTCATTATTACAAAAGTAAATTCTCGTTACCTAAGTTGTGAGTGTCATAACCGTACTTAGACTGGATATGGCACGTACCGGGGGCCAGTATCTTTTTATGACTTTGTCACCCCTAAACCTAACGGTCCCGCTGTAGCTAGCAGCGAAGGTGCGGGATAGTCAGTCCCATACAGATCTATACACAATAGTCACGCTCACCCTCCAAGAGATTCTAGTTACAAGGGTTAGTCCTACACTCTCGTATCCGGTGGAGTGTTACCAAGGACGTGTCTCAAAACATAGCCTAATAAATTTACAAGTAATAATATTGAAAATCCTGTTTATGATTTGCATGAATCCTTTATAAAATAATACATATTTATACATGATTCACAAGTTCATTATTCTAGTTTTGAAAACTGTTTCTACGAGTTGATTTCTTAATCGTTTGGTAAAAACTATTTTCTGTTTTAAAAAGCATGTTGCACATGTAAGTATTTTATACGAAATAATATACTTTGAGTACAAGTTTCCTTGTACTTTTGCTTGTATTCTCCCCCTGAAAACATGAAAAACTCGGAAAAAGGCGTAGGGGTATGAACTCACCTGCAGTGAGTAACTCGAATGAAAGGTCGATATAGGATCGCCGGGTGTCAATTGGAGCCTTGGGCACAAACGAATCCTATTTTACATGTAATAACACATATGAATACACTTATGGTATATAACCACTAATGGACACATGGACACACCTTAGGGACATGAAAACACTTAGAATTAAGTGTTACAAACACCTACTGAAGTCCCTAAATGAGTGTAGGGCCTTAGATTTGAGTGTAAGGCCACCAAACTCGACTTTTATGTGTGTGCGGCCAGGTGTACGGCCAGGGTGTGCGGCCAGGCCTGTGTGCGGTCGTACATGGGAGTGTGCGGCCGTACAGAGGGGGTGTGCGGCCGTACACAGGGGTGTGCGACCGTACACTCCTCATTTGTGCCCGAAATGTCGATTTTGAGGTGTTCTAGTGCTAATACCAAGTCCAACTAGCAAATGGAGGCCAAACTCCCACCTTGGAGAGTGTTTAAGGTGTGTACGGCCACCCTATGAAGGTGTGAGGCCGTACACCTTCAAGTGACGAAGAACACGAAGAACATGCTGAGTTTTAAGCTTAGATCAAGGTGTCTTACCACTATAACAAGCTGAATGATGGAGTAATTCACGTTCTTGAGGCCCTTAGAGTGTTCTTGGATGAAGTTTTTAGAGAGAGAAAGTAGAGAGAGAAAGTAGAGTGCAGCCAAATGAAAGGAATGAATGAAGAGGGTCACCTTATATATATAAGGGTGAGTGTGCGGCTGGAGGGTGGGTGTGCGGCCACACACTCAGGTGTACGGCCGTACACTCCTCCCGAGAGGGTGTATGGCCCGGTTTTGTCTCTATACGACCTGTTGACTCATTTCTAATCTCGTTTCCGGCTGTACTCAAGCTTAGAACACTTAAACTAACTCTTAGACGGTGTTAAAAGGTAACGGAAATCAAGTTAAGTGTTGATAAAGTTGACCAAGTGTACAGAATAAAAGTTTCGGGTTGTCACAATATAACTCCTCACCCGGTGTTGGCTGCGGGTCTCGTCCCCCTCACCGAGGTGCGCGTGCGACGCTCAGAGCGTCTAACTCTATTAACAACTTTCAGCTGTGACTGGAACGCGGGAATCATGGACCAAGTACGTTGTATCTATTTACAGACTTCGGAGCTCGGCAACGGTCTTAGAGTCTGTATGGCGAGGTTACGGTAGCTACCCCGGCCCGACATTTTATCGACATCAGAGTTGCATAACACTCTTTAGCAGCCCCGCTCTGCAAAACATTGCCAGGAACAGCTACGCTACATCACACCGACATGATCACGCTCCTCTCAAGAAAGGAGTATCAAGTCAGATCAAGTTGCATAAGCAATGTTTGGCTCTTCGCACAACCCCACGACTCTCGTAGGCGAGGTTCGGTCGTTCTCTCTATTATTTAATGTATTGGTGCTTTATCTAGTCCAATTCGATTGTCAGCAACTTAATTGCATCAGACTAGGGGGACTTGACGACACACAGTTTATATGACAAAGTCCAGTCCGATGTCATTGGCCGCGTACCAATAACATCAGACTAGGGGGACTTGATGATATATGGTCCACTAGCATGGCCTAGACTGATCTAGAGCGCCAGCCTGGCCTGGCGCGCTCCTGCCAGCCTTGCCTGGCGCTCCCTTTCCATCCGTGTTGGGGACTCTCCTGCCGGCCCAGCCCAACACTCCCTCGCCTGGCGCTCCCTTGCCAGCCGTGCTGGGGACTCTCCTGCCGGCCCGAACCGACGCTCCCTGTCCTGGCGCTCCCCTGCCAGCCTTTCCTGGTGCGCGCCCGCCAGCCCCACCCGTCGCCTCCGGGCGGCCTTGCCTAGCTCCTTGCTAGTTGGGCCTGAATTGGGCTGGCCCAAGGCCTGACCTAATTCCCCTTGACCTAATTGTCCACTATAAATAGAATAGTGCCTCCTCCATGATGGAGGACTCTTCCCCAAGTGGTTCAGCCGCCACTAGACCTTTCCCTAGGACTCTTCCCCCAGGGCTCAGCCGCCACACTATACTCCGGTAGGGTGGCTCAGCCGCCACCCGCCGCCGTTAGTCACCATACACCACCACCAGCACCAAGATGGTTCTCTCCAGCTATGGAGGACCATCTCAGATCTACCAGCTGATCTAAGTTGATCTTCGGAGTCCGCTCCCGGGCACAGTCCCTGGGGCGGCTCTAACGACCTTGTCTGTTGTGACCTCGCAGATTCATCTCCGGCGTAGAAGCACTCCCTCAGAGTAGGTGGTCGGAGCCGATGTCGCATCAGCTCACAACTCACCTAGGACAAAGGTGGCTCTTAAGAGAGAATCTTCATGCACCAAAAACCTTCATGAACTCCAAGGATTACAAAAAGTGGGTGTTTTTAGGCTATCGAGTATGTATTTATATGTAGGATTTCAAGGGTCATGGGTATAACCCAAATCCATACCCATGGGTTCTATGATCCATGGTTCATGTGGCCCAACTCTTTATGTGTCCATACATAAACTTGGTCCAACATGGATCATAAGCCCAACACATATAAATATAACTAATTACCATAATTAGTCCCCATAGATTTAATTAGTCTCTTTTGATCACTAAATTAATTCCAAATTAATTCTTGATCAATACTAATTAAAACATATGATTTCATATTAATATATTAGAACTTATAACATATTAATAAATCATATATAACCTTTTCTCAAGAGTTCATCCTAACAAATTGTTCTGGTGTTATGCAACCCAAATGGACCATGCTACTCTCGGGTCGAGTACATACCAATAATAGTTATGGGCTTAGACATCTAATCCAACATGTTCTGTTGTGACGGGCGGCGGTCGCCATAGGCTAGCAATGAGATCCGTTGTGGAGAAGACTGGCATCGACTTCAGTGTCTGTGTGAGCGACTACCCCTCCAGTGTCGACGGACCGCTTCTGTCGAGGGACTGCATTGGTCTGACCGAGCTGTCGTCGTCACCTTCCTGCCGTATCGGTCCTTTATCCATCATTTTTGACGCCTAATGTTGCGAAGTGGGTTGTGTCGTACTGGGTGCACGTCCGGATGGCGCCAACTGTTGTGATATGTCTCCGACTCGACTCCTTCTCCTTGAGGGATAGAAATGAGGGGACTGAGAATCACAACAATGAAAATAAGACCGTCAGCCGTCGTCCGGGAGCTTGTCCTGGGAGGAGGCTCCGATGATCAAGTTAGTTCGTGATTTTGGTGAGGGGGTAAGAAAGTATGATAAAAATGGTTAATGTAGAGGATGTTCGTCCCTTCTCTTGGAGGAGAAAGGGCCTTTATATACCTGGAATCAGGGGGATAGTACCCCAACCATATCTTCTACTTTTACAGGCCTTTTAGGGACAGACAACTTCCGATTGGTAGATCGTGTCCCGTAAGTGGCAGTTTGCTATTGGTGCAAGCTTGCCAGGGGATCACCGTCCTGAGCGTTACACCAGTCGTTCTGGAGGACGACTGGTACTATTTTGTCTTGACGCTGACCTTAGCAATTGGGCGCCAAGGAATGGATACGGGGTTGTGAAGGGTGAGGGCGAGGACGCGGCGTTAGGCATACACCGTCTTTTGCCCATACCGTCTATCTACTATAATCGAAATTATTGGAGTTAGAATCATACCTTTTCTTAATTTGAATTAAGCCAAACATCTCTCTTATTAAATTGTGTTCTTGAAAGCAACTATACACTGACTTGATTAAGGTTGAATACTCACGGGAAAGTCAACTCCCTAGCTAACACTTCAGTTTTCCCTTTCGAACAACCTAAATACGAATATTACTAAGCCTTATGTAAGGTCCTAGGAACAGGATCTTAACTAGTGATCAAGCAATCTAACAATCAAACAAGAAGAGAATTGAGTAGAAGAATGATGAATCAAAGATTGCACACGTTTGTATTAAGGAAACGTCTGGTACAACTCTGACTAGCCGTAAACACTATGAATCAACAACTACTAACAGACACAGACTGGTCCTATATATAGGAAAGAAGTGTCAGACCCCGATCCTTGTCGGAATCGATCGAGGCGTGATATATTGTTCAAAGTCTCATGACAACTATGTTATAATATGATTAGATTCAATTAAGTACTAAGTATGCGAACAAGATCCACAACATACAAATACAAATCCAAATACGAACAACATTTATTACATCAAATTTAAATAGTCTTGTGGATTTCTAAGGCACAACCTATTTTTCATCAACTTCATTCTTCAAATCTGCATCATGGGTAAAAACAGGTCAACTACGAGAGTTTGTGAGTAATCTAATTTTAGTAGAGAAAATTATGAAGTTGAAACCTTTATAATTGGAAATTTGTTTTCTTTTGAAGTCGACAAACAATTGTATTTGAGATAACGGTTTATAAATCAAAAATTGATTAACAACTGATAACAACAACAATAAGTCCTCACCCTATATATACATATGTATATATATATATATATATATATATATATATATATATATAAATATATATAGGATGGAGCATCTAATCATCATACACACTCAACCACGTGCGATCAATCACCTTAGCGTCCCAAGGCGGGGTGGTCAACCCAATAGCGCTATTATTGTCCATAACGTACCTCAAGAATACGGGCATAGTCATGGAGATTAGACTAAAAATGATAATGCACTACAAGTACATGTAGCGTAAACAAACAATAGTTATACAATTAATGACTCACGTATAAATGTCCCAACAATGTCTAAATTGTGATAAAACAATAAAATGAAGTTGGAACATATTAGAACCACATGATACACCCCAAAAGTATTGAAAATTATAAAATATGGGGTAGATTACTCACCTTAGTCCCAAAACGAAATGCGTGTGTCGTACGATAGACGGTTCGGGTCAAAATGGCGTAGAACCTAATATAATTAATAGTTTTGGTTTAGGAACTGCTAAACGAGAATAGAGTACTAATACAAATAATTAGACACATATTCTTATATTAGATGAATTAACAATAATTCATTTTGATTATAATATTAAGGTATTCATTTGTTAAATGAATTTTAAATTTAATTAATTACTTTGCATAATTAATTTATATTTTCAATTTAGGTCAGATTTTAATAATTTCTTATTAAAATAATAACTTGCCAAATTATAATTATTTACAGATTTTAACAATTATTTATATGAAATAATCATTAAAATGCATTTTTACATGCTTAAATACTTAGGAAAATGGTTTTAAATAGTACACAGTATTGAAAAATTATGAAATTATTAGGAAATCATTATTCCATACAATATTAATTACTGTAAAATTTTTATATTTTTCTGAACTGTTTTAGTATTTATTTAATACTTTAATGATTAAACAACAATAAAATTCGGGAAAAATAATAAATGATTCCCAAAAATTCTGTAAAATTAACCATAGTTTTATAACATGATATAGAGCCCAGTGTATAAGTTTCGGATATTTGTGACTATGGGAAGTATTTTTTATATATTTCATTATTAATTAATCAATAAAATTATAAATAATAGTAAACAGTAATATAAATGCATGAAACTTCATAAATTATGTTTAATCAATATATTGGTCAACCCAGAATTTTCTCAGAATTTATTGAATGCAAAAAGTATTTTATGTGAATTATTGTCCTACTTTATTGCAATAATTATAGTAATTCAATAAAAATAAGTTATTTTCTGAAAATTTCCAGAACTTCTTATTTTATTGATGGGATTCTAAGAAAAATCAGGTTTAGGCATAAAATGAGTTTTAGATATTTTGGTGGATTTAATTTGTTTCTTGTATGAATTTGAAACTTTTAACAACATACCTTGATGAATGCTTCAAGAGGGATGAAGATTTGAGTATAATAGATTGTTCTTGGCTGGAATATGAGTATTTCTTGGATGAATTTCGAGATTGAGAGTGAGAGAAAGAATAGAGAAGGTTTAAGTGGTGAAGAGAATAATGTGTTGGGAGAAAAAGGAAAGGAAAGTGGATGGGAGGTGAGAGTGGGAGACCATGGGAATAATCTTTTTGCTTTTGGTGGTCTTCATAATTTCCCACTAACACAAGCATCTTTTACATAATTAATATAAGAGTTTTATAAAATTTAAAGTAAAGTTTATAAAAATAGAGTTTTATAAAATTTAATGTAAAGTTTATAAAAATGGAGTTTTATAAAAGATAGGTTATGATTTGATTATAACAATCTACTTTGATTTGAAGTTTAATTATAGCATTCAAGTTTGATTCTTTTAATTTAATTAGAGCATTATACTTTGATTTGATTTTAATATGGTATCATAATTTAATTTGATTATAGTTATAACGTTGTACTATACTATGTTGCTATTAACGTCAATTTATATCGTAGTGTATGGGTTTTGATCCTATTAGCATCAAGTAATCTTGAGTAGGGTTTGAATGAGATTGAGAGAGGTTTCGTTTGTGATCTTTTTGAGTGTCCGGCTTCGCAACGCAAGGTCCATAGACCCCGTTAAGCCATGATTTAGTGTCTTACACAATCCCGATGATTGTGCAATAGTGTTTTATCGCTTTGGTTCATTGTTTAGCACTGTTAAGGCTAAGGAAAATCAAACACATGAACTTTCCAAATGATGTTTTCTCATTAAAATAGCGAATTGTACAGTGATTACATAACATAAACCCTAACATACAAGGGTTAATGGAGTTGACCGGTTTAACTTGTTGACTTTGTTTGACTTTGACTTGACCGAAATTTGATGGTTGTCACATCATCCCCCCGTTAGAGGGAATTTCGTCCCGAAATTTGCATTTTGACTGGGACTTCAAGAGTTTGGAAAAAGATGTGGAAAACGTTTCGTAGTACAAGAAATTGATTTTGGTGAGGAACAACCCGCCTGATGTCACATGACGACCTTGGAAATTTCTTATTGTAACTTGAACTGAGTCGATTTAAAAGGAGTTTATTGTTTTGGGATGATAGAGTATTCTATGTGTGCTTTTATACTCCCTGTTTTATCCTTGGTATTACCACTATGAATATTTTATAACGTAGTTAGCGAGTTCCATCATTACGAATGTTTCAACAAATTTTGACGAAATATGCATTATAAGTCCTACAAGTTCTTTTATAGTCGATTGACGTAAACTAGTCGTATATCATTAAGATTGCAAGGGCATTTTGGATGGGTGACCCCGCCTTAAGCCCACAACCAAACAAGGAACAGGGAATGAGGCGGAATCACACATTCTAAGTCCATAGAATCTTAATGATATATGACCATAATGTTTACACTAGCCCTCATAGATTCCAGGGGAGTAGTATTATTGGGCTAGAAGTAGGAATTGTAGTTTAAAATAAAATAGTTATAAGCCTGCTATCTTCAAACTTGGGCTTTGGCCCCTCCCGATTCCTAATCAGAATAGTCCAATACTCCCAATTCTCCAAGCGACCAAGCAGTATCAAGAAATCAAAATCGATTCATCCCCATTTTCCCAATTCGCTGCCTATCTCGCCTGCTGTTTGTTTGTCGCTGTCTCGCCAAGTCAGTCGCCTGGTCTCACTCTCGCCAATCACCATCGCCAAGTGCCCAAGTCCCCATTCACACTTCACAGAAATCAGGTATGTAATCCCGAGACCCAAATCCTGTTCAGATGTTCTTTCTTTTCTGATTGTAAGATTGTTGATTGTTGGTGTTGGCGTATTGCACTGCTGCTGCTGTTTTCTGTCAATCTGTTGCCTATTTATGCGTTACTACTGTCTTACTGAGTTTCCTTTTAATTTGGCTGTCATTTGCGATTTGGCGATTTGCCAATTTGATTTATAAGTTATGAACTTATAGATTTGGTTATTGATTTGGTTATGCTTAACAGCTTGTCAGCTTCAAACAAAACTGAAAAGTGACAACAAAGATTGATTTGGTTATTGTTAAATGAGTTATTGGTTATTGTTATAATTTTGAATTTGATTTTGTTTTGATTGGATCAATTGTTCCTTCATTTTGATTTTTCTAGATATAATCATGGGAAAGATGAAAACATTGAAAGAGAAATTGTTGTCTGCTTACTAATATATCATTCATAATCTGTTTTTTAAAGACATTAAAGGCTGTCGGGCTGAGTTGTAATTCTTTTTTCTAGGTGTTTTTGGTGTTTATTTGTTGAAAACAATCTGTTTTTTTAACGTTAATTTCAGTTTATAATATTTTCTCCCCCCCCCCCCCCAAAGTTAATTGTTCAAGCTCCGCCACTGATAGATTTACTAGTAAAAACCCTGAGTTTTTTTTGCATAGATGATAAGACTTATTTGGGTTTTGTTGTGTTCTCAAGATTCATGGTTTATATACTTGAATCGATGCTAGTTTTAGTAATAAAAAGAAATTTAGAATTTAAACGTCGAGGTTAGAAGCTTGTACTGATATTTAAGGGGTTAAAAAATAAAGTTTTATTAGTTACCTATAGCGACACACAAGTCATAATTTGCATGTGTGAAGACTTGGAGTACTTTCTAATTGGTTCATGTGTGAAGACTTGGAGTACTTTCTAACTGGTTCATGTGTGAAGACTTGGAGTACTTTCTAATGAAAAGTGTGCTACTGGGGAAATTTGAAACTGGCACGTAGCTTCAAAGTCAAGAATATGCAGTAGGCATGTGATGTATTAAATGCATGAGGCACATAAGTCATAATTTGCGGCAACATATGTGTGTGAATTGAAGAAGAAGGTTACAGCTCAAAGACCATATATATTAATTTCCTCTTTATTTGTTATTAATTACTTCTCCCACTTCACTTATATAAATCATCACATTCTTACCGCAACTTTTAACTTCTCCCTCACAAATGGATCCACCTGCAGATCATCAAAACCCCATATATGACCTCGATTGGTTTCCGTACTTTGATCATCAAGATCTTTTCAGGTATATATAAACGTCACTCATTACCCCATCTTTCGCACAAAAAAGTGATTTTGTCTATATTGATCAAAACATGGTTTGGATTTGTAGTGATCAAAAAGAGTCTTCCATCGTGTTGGATTTGATTATCTTGAGTTTTTGGATTTTTTTGCAGTGGTGACAGGCTCGACCATCATGATTACGAGTTGTCGGAAAAATTGCATGAAGTGCTCGATCAGAACGTTTCCACAGTACTTAACAAAGATCAAAACATCATTTCTAGAAATGAGTTTCACGATTTGGATCCCCTTGAAGATATAAGCTTATGGGATTGTTGGGAGGATGGTAATTTACCATTGGTTAGTTTCAGTGAAGACTGTAAATCCGGTGGTGAGGCTACATGTAGTTCTAGTGCTGCCACCACTGATCACGGTGGCCGGAAGGTGGCAAAGAGATTGAGACCATTGGAGTTTGAAGAGATAGCGAAGTACTTTGAGATGCCGATAATCATGGCAGCAAAGGAACTAGGAATAGGGTTAACATTGTTGAAGAAAAGATGCAGAGAGCTAAACATAAACAGATGTCCTCATAGAAAACTTAAGAGCCTTCAATCCCTCATTCAAAATGCCAAGGTAAACTACGATAATAACCTTCTATACATTACTCATGCATGTATGCATGCACTTGGTAACCAAAGTAGTTTTGGTATTTTCTAAAATTTTAATTATTAGTTTCTTTATAACATAAACATAGGCCCTAGGCATATGCCACATCGAATCAATTGTTTTACTACGATTTCTGATTTATATTTACATAAACTTAACTCATTGTAAGTTTTGTGAACTCACACGAAAAATATATTGCATCTACCTAAAAAAACTAGGAGTTGGGATTAAAGGAGGAGGTAGAGACGTTAGCAGGGCACAAGAAGATGATGGAGAAATTGCCAGGTATGGAATTGACAGAAAGAACAAAGAAGCTTAGGCAAGCTTGCTTCAAAACTATTTATAAGAAGAGAGGACTTAACAATCCTTAGTCCTTACCTTTTCTTTTAGCCATTTTGTTATAATTAGTGGATTTTAATCTACATTGTATGTGTTTTTCTCTTGATAGATTGATACCCTTTTTAGTTTCATTGTGTTTGTCTATTGATTTTTAATGCAGAAAATTTTGTATAATTTGGGTATTATAGTTTGTATTATGTATTTAGCTATATTCTAGATTGCCGACACGACTACGCTGACTCTATACCAGAGGTCTATATAAATAGACTTATGAATTTAGTAGGAATAACTTTATTATAATCTTGTGATTTGTTCCATGTCTGATCCACTCCTAAGATTCACTCGACATGCCCCCAGTTATGTGTAATTAAAATTTTATTAGACTGTTGATCCTAATGAGTCTACCCTAAGTCCACAACCAAACAAGGAACATGTCAACTATGAGAAACACGCATATGGACTTGTGAGTTATTTTAAATTGATTATGGAAATAAAGTTTTTTTTTTAGACATTGTTGGGTAAAATAATTGTAAAACATTTGTTGGGCCATTGTTAGGAGTGTTGGGCACCTTTTGGGCTTTCCATGGTTACTAAATGTGAAACATGTAGCACTTGCGTGGGCCCCCACAAAACTAAGTTTTCACATTTCTTTCCCACTTCTAGGCCCATTAGGGAACTTAATAGTCCAATGAGTTGGCCATTTTGGAGTGTATCCTTTCGGATACGTTCGATAAGGTCGGGTATTTTGATGGCTCAAAAGTAATGTGAATGACGCGCTTTGGCCTATAGGTTTGGGAACTCTCGCCTTTGGTCCCCAGATAAGCAAACTGGTCCCTCGGTTGATTGGGATGTATACGAATGCTTACCTAGTCAGGACTTTCGGGCTACCGGCACCTCCCCCTTCCAGTTACTACGCGTCAATTACTATGATCCTACCCGACTAGAGTGGATGACTTTGAATTTCCTATGAGCTCTAAGGAATACATATATGTATATACATTTTGTTAAACAACTTGAGTATGTGTGTGATTTTCAGAGAAAGTGGAGAATATTCACAAGTGTATGCACACATATAAGTGTCAGGAGTAATACGTATGCACATAAGGGAGCAATTAACACACAAAGGTATTCCTAGGATTTTCTAAGTGTGAATTGCATGCAGTTGTGTGTGCATTTTATAAACTAGCATACGAGAGGACCCTAGAGGCTATAGACTAGGTCAAGGCAATTAACCTAATTCCCTATAGTCAAGGGCTCTGATACCAATCTGTCACACCCCGATCCTTGTCGGAATCGATCGAGGCGTGATATATTGTTCAAAGTCTCATGACAACTATGTTATAATATGATTAGATTCAATTAAGTACTAAGTATGCGAACAAGATCCACAACATACAAATACAAATCCAAATACGAACAACATTTATTACATCAAATTTAAATAGTCTTGTGGATTTCTAAGGCACAACCTATTTTTCATCAACTTCATTCTTCAAATCTGCATCATGGGTAAAAACAGGTCAACTACGAGAGTTGGTGAGTAATCTAATTTTAGTAGAGAAAATTATGAAGTTGAAACCTTTATAATTGGAAATTTGTTTTCTTTTGAAGTCGGCAAACAATTGTATTTGAGATAACGGTTTATAAATCAAAAATTGATTAACAAATGATAACAACAACAATAAGTCCTCACCCTATATATACATATGTATATATATATATATATATATATATATATATATATATATATATATATATATATATATATATATATATATATATAAATATATATATAGGATGGAGCATATAATCATCATACACACTCAACCACGTGCGATCGGTCCTTTATCCATCATTTTTGACGCCTAATGTTGCGAAGTGGGTTGTGTCGTACTGGGTGCATGTCCGGATGGCGCCAACTGTTGTGATATGTCTCCGACTCGACTCCTTCTCCTTGAGGGATAGAAATGAGGGGACTGAGAATCACAACAATGAAAATAAGACCGTCAGCCGTCGTCCGGGAGCTTGTCCTGGAAGGAGGCTCCGATGATCAAGTTAGTTCGTGATTTTGGTGAGGGGGTAAGAAAGTATGATAAAAATGGTTAATGTAGAGGATGTTCGTCCCTTCTCTTGGAGGAGAAAGGGCCTTTATATACTTGGAATCAGGGGGATAGTACCCCAACCATATCTTCTACTTTTACAGGCCTTTTAGGGACAGACAACTTCCGATTGGTAGATCGTGTCCCGTGAGTGGCAGTTTGCTATTGGTGCAAGCTTGCCAGGGGATCACCGTCCTGAGCGTTACACCAGTCGTTCTGGAGGACGACTGGTACTATTTTGTCTTGACGCTGACCTTAGCAATTGGGCGCCAAGGAATGGATACGGGGTTGTGAAGGGTGAGGGCGAGGACGCGGCGTTAGGCATACACCGTCTTTTGCCCATACCGTCTATCTACTATAATCAAAATTATTGGAGTTAGAATCATACCTTTTCTTAATTTGAATTAAGCCAAACATCTCTCTTATTAAATTGTGTTCTTGAAAGCAACTATACACTGACTTGATTAAGGTTGAATACTCACGGGAAAGTCAACTCCCTAGCTAACACTTCAGTTTTCCCTTTCGAACGACCTAAATACGAATATTACTAAGCCTTATGTAAGGTCCTAGGAACAGGATCTTAACTAGTGATCAAGCAATCTAACAATCAAACAAGAAGAGAATTGAGTAGAAGAATGATGAATCAAAGATTGCACACGTTTGTATTAAGGAAACGTCTGGTACAACTCTGACTAGCCGTAAACACTATGAATCAACAACTACTAACAGACACAGACTGGTCCTATATATAGGAAAGAAGTGTCAGACCCCGATCCTTGTCGGAATCGATCGAGGCGTGATATATTGTTCAAAGTCTCATGACAACTATGTTATAATATGATTAGATTCAATTAAGTACTAAGTATGCGAACAAGATCCACAACATACAAATACAAATCCAAATACGAACAACATTTATTACATCAAATTTAAATAGTCTTGTGGATTTCTAAGGCACAACCTATTTTTCATCAACTTCATTCTTCAAATCTGCATCATGGGTAAAAACAGGTCAACTACGAGAGTTGGTGAGTAATCTAATTTTAGTAGAGAAAATTATGAAGTTGAAACCTTTATAATTGGAAATTTGTTTTCTTTTGAAGTCGGCAAACAATTGTATTTGAGATAACGGTTTATAAATCAAAAATTGATTAACAAATGATAACAACAACAATAAGTCCTCACCCTATATATACATATGTATATATATATATATATATATATATATATATATATATATATATATAAATATATATAGGATGGAGCATCTAATCATCATACACACTCAACCACGTGCGATCAATCACCTTAGCGTCCCAAGGCGGGGTGGTCAACCCAATAGCGCTATTATTGTCCATAACGTACCTCAAGAATACGGGCATAGTCATGGAGATTAGACTAAAAATGATAATGCACTACAAGTACATGTAGCGTAAACAAACAATAGTTATACAATTAATGACTCACGTATAAATGTCCCAACAATGTCTAAATTGTGATAAAACAATAAAATGAAGTTGGAACATATTAGAACCACATGATACACCCCAAAAGTATTGAAAATTATAAAATATGGGGTAGATTACTCACCTTAGTCCCAAAACGAAATGCGTGTGTCGTACGATAGACGGTTCGGGTCAAAATGGCGTAGAACCTAATATAATTAATAGTTTTGGTTTAGGAACTGCTCAACGAGAATAGAGTACTAATACAAATAATTAGACACATATTCTTATATTAGATGAATTAACAATAATTCATTTTGATTATAATATTAAGGTATTCATTTGTTAAATGAATTTTAAATTTAATTAATTACTTTGCATAATTAATTTATATTTTCAATTTAGGTCAGATTTTAATAATTTCTTATTAAAATAATAACTTGTCAAATTATAATTATTTACAGATTTTAACAATTATTTATATGAAATAATCATTAAAATGCATTTTTACATGCTTAAATACTTAGGAAAATGGTTTTAAATAGTACACAGTATTGAAAAATTATGAAATTATTAGGAAATCATTATTCCATACAATATTAATTACTGTAAAAATTTTTATATTTTTCTGAACTGTTTTAGTATTTATTTAATACTTTAATGATTAAACAACAACAAAATTCGGGAAAAATAATAAATGATTCCCAAAAATTCTGTAAAATTAACCATAGTTTTATAACATGATATAGAGCCCAATGTATAAGTTTCGGATATTTGTGACTATGGGAAGTATTTTTTATATATTTCATTATTAATTAATCAATAAAATCATAAATAATAGTAAACAATAATATAAATGCATGAAACTTCATAAATTATGTTTAATCAATATATTGGTCAACCCAGAATTTTCTCAGAATTTATTGAATGCAAAAAGTATTTTATGTGAATTATTGTCCTACTTTATTGCAATAATTATAGTAATTCAATAAAAATAAGTTATTTTCTGAAAATTTCCAGAACTTCTTATTTTATTGATGAGATTCTGAGAAAAATCAGGTTTATGCATAAAATGAGTTTTAGATATTTTGGTGGATTTAATTTGTTTCTTGTATGAATTTGAAACTTTTAACAACATACCTTGATGAATGCTTCAAGAGGGATGAAGATTTGAGTATAATAGATTGTTCTTGGCTGGAATATGAGTATTTCTTGGATGAATTTCGAGATTGAGAGTGAGAGAAAGAATAGAGAAGGTTTAAGTGGTGAAGAGAATAATGTGTTGGGAGAAAAAGGAAAGGAAAGTGGATGGGAGGTGAGAGTGGGAGACCATGGGAATAATCTTTTTGCTTTTGGTGGTCTTCATAATTTCCCACTAACACAAGCATCTTTTACATAATTAATATAAGAGTTTTATAAAATTTAAAGTAAAGTTTATAAAAATAGAGTTTTATAAAATTTAATGTAAAGTTTATAAAAATGGAGTTTTATAAAAGATAGGTTATGATTTGATTATAACAATCTACTTTGATTTGAAGTTTAATTATAGCATTCAAGTTTGATTCTTTTAATTTAATTAGAGCATTATACTTTGATTTGATTTTAATATGGTATCATAATTTAATTTGATTATAGTTATAACGTTGTACTATACTATGTTGCTATTAACGTCAATTTATATCGTAGTGTATGGGTTTTGATCCTATTAGCATCAAGTAATCTTGAGTAGGGTTTGAATGAGATTGAGAGAGGTTTCGTTTGTGATCTTTTTGAGTGTCCGGCTTCGCAACGCAAGGTCCATAGACCCCGTTAAGCCATGATTTAGTGTCTTACACAATCCCGATGATTGTGCAATAGTGTTTTATCGCTTTGGTTCATTGTTTAGCACTGTTAAGGCTAAGGAAAATCAAACACATGAACTTTCCAAATGATGTTTCTCATTAAAATAGCGAATTGTACAGTGATTACATAACATAAACCCTAACATACAAGGGTTAATGGAGTTGACCGGTTTAACTTGTTGACTTTGTTTGACTTTGACTTGACCGAAATTTGATGGTTGTCACAAGAAGACCTGACCGTAAACAAGCCATGGCCGTAAACATGGTCATGGCCGTAAACATGTTTACGGCCGTAAACATGTTTACGGCCGTAAACATACTCTTGGCCGTAAACATACCAAAAGACTTCTATTACAATACTAAATGACCTATACATCCAAAGCCTAGCCCAAACCATAACATGGACCCTTCAATCTCCCCCTTGGTTTGGGGCTAGCTGTAACTCAGTCTTTTTCAATTACAAGAACATCGGACCCTCCCATTGCCCCTTGACACATCTCCGTAGCAATAATCTCGGTAACCATTGATGTGTATTCTTTCGTAGTAGGCTCGAAAATGTCTTCAGCAACCTTGATCTGATGCAGGGCCAGATGATGAATATCCCACCTCCCAAATTGAAGTAGGTCTTGTTTGTCGTATTGGCGAAAGCAGCCATCTTGGAACTTGATGACAACAGACGTAGTAATTTCATCATAGACCCAGTAATGCATGTCTTTGAGAGATCCATCATTGAAGGTCTGCAACAGTGGAACTTGTCTGACTTGATTTGTTGACGGCCACATGACAGTCTGAAAGGGCTTATTGGTCTTGGGATCGAGCACGTTAGGGAAACTTTTGATGAAAGACTCAACAGTCTTCATGGCAGGGAATCCCTTCTTTACTTGATCCTCCAAGAAGAGCTTGAAATGCCAAGCCTTTGGATCACCTGATGGATTGAAAAAGGGAGCACTGGATAATTCTGAGAGATCAACTCTTGTCCATGAACGGAAATCATGGAAGTCTTTGTAATACTCCACATTTTTGCTTTTGCGTTTCACGATCCACATTATCAGCCTATCATGATAGCCCCATGACATAATTCCCGTTCTATCACCATACTTGTGACCAAATTTTTTCTGTTAAAGATCAGTGACTGTGATAGAGGGTTTATTTCCAGGAGCATTCTGATCAGAGGTTTTCTAGAAAAGAAGTTGCTTTTTCTTGTCAGAAGCTGCTAACTTGGCACGTTTAAGTGCAACAACGCTTGGTGCTTGAGCTGCTTCCTTATCAAAACGATCGACAATCCTAGTTCTTCTTTGAGCAGGCGGGTCAACAGGGGGGTCTTCAACGTGTTGGTCAGTAGGCTGGCCAGTATTGAGATGTTGAACTGAAGACTTGAATTTGTCGCCAAATTCTTCTGCCAGCTTCTTCTTAAGGTCAAAGTAGCTTGCTGTCAAAGATCCCAGATGAGTTTGCATATTCGAAATTTGTTGAGTTTTTAAAGTTTTATCCGCCTCAAGATCTGCAACCTGAATTTTGAGTTGAGCTTTCTCAGCTTCTAGCTCAACCACACGGATATCAAGCTCTATATTCTTATGATTAAGCACCCCGATTTCTTTTTGAAGTCCAGGTATGGTGGGATCATCCTCTTTTGAGTGGCCTTCCTCAATAAATATTCCCTTAGCTCGGGAGGAAGGCACTGAGCTTTGTTCATGGGCCAAATGTAGAGCAAGCCTCTCAGAGACAATGTCGTGATGAGGCCTAAGAGGAGAGGATCCTGAAGGAACAGACGAACCACCAGCTTCATAAAAGGTTCTTGGTCCTTCATTGGATGGAGTAGGTGAAGTAGCAATATAAGCAGTAATTGGTGGAGTTGACATGACTTGAGATAGTTCTGACACAAGAACACCCGGTCTAGGATCAAGTCTTCTCCTCTTCAATGAAGGCGAGGAAGTCTGAGTTGTCGGCGGCTCACTCAGTGTTGGCTCAATGGTAGGAGTAACATTTTCAAAGGGAGGAATCTCTGAAGATGTCTCCATAGGAGTTGAAGTCTCAGCCAATTGTTTTGGAGAAGGAGGCGGAGTCTCAAGAACGTCTTCTGACTCCCTTATCTCCGTTGCTGGATGAGCAACATCATGGATAGTGTCAAAGAAAGAATCAAGATCCTCATTTGACAAGAGGTTTGCATTTTCTCCAAGATTCAAAGGAATATCATCCTTGTCAAAGCCCGAAAGATCCAAGTCTTCAAATGAATCATTTTCATCATTCTCTATCGCATCCTCAGAAGTTCCCTTGTTAAAATCACTCTCGACATTCACAGAGTGTAGATCATGTTCTTCAGCTACCATAGCAGCAGGAGTAGCATCATCATTGTCGTGATGAGAAACTGGAATGACGTCGTCTTCAAAAAAATATCATCTTCAGAAGTCACACGATCAGATGAAACATGAGACTCAGATGCCTCACTTGAATCGGAAAACAAGCCAAACTTCACCAAGGGGAACTTTCCTTGGAAAGTTATTTTTCCCTTTCTGTTTTTTTCTACTAATCTGACGGTATGTGGCCCTAAATACTTCATGTCGAGGATTTCTCCATCTTTAGCCATATCGGGAAATTGTTCATCAATGAATACTTGAATGAACCTAGGGTACAACAAGAACTTATCCCTAGTTTTTCCTTTGATGTTTGTAATCAGTTCTTCGAGAATGAACATCGAGAAGTTGAAATTCAGTCCTGCAGCCAGAGCGATGATGGCACCAGTGTTTCTTAGAGATATCTCATCTGCGCCCGATTTTCTTCCGGAAATGCAGCTCACGAAGACATGAGCTAAAAATCTCCAGAACGGTGGCAGTAACTTCTTTATGGTTGGAGGAAAGACACCTTCATATCCCATTTTGGCAAGAAACTCTTCAACATGGGAAATCTCGATCTCAGAGGAGTAGGTTGATTGATCGTCAATTTTGAGCGTACTTCTGATGAACTGCTCATTGATGATGATTTTGCAGCTGTTGACAGAAGCCTCAACACAAACAGCTCCATCACTTCCTTTCTTCACCGATGCAGACTTCCAGAAATCCTTAATCAATCCTTGATAAATGTCTGGATTGACAGTCAACGCCGTAGACAAGCAACACTCTCGCAATCCATGTATCATAAACTTGAATTCTCCGTGAGCAGCCGGAGGATCAGCCAGGATGATAGCCAGGTTGTGACTGTCAGCAAACTTAAGCTCTGCCATTTGAATCTGCAATCAAACAAGTCAAATGAGAAAACAACATATTCAAACATTTAAAATTTGGCTGTAAACAGCCTTGGCCGTGAACAGCCTTGGCCGTGAACAGCCTTGGTCGTGAACTGCCTTGGCCGTGAACTGCCTTGGTCGTGAACAACCTTGGTCGTGAACAGCCTTGGCCGTAAACTGCCCTTGGCCGTAAACGCCGACAGTTAGTTTTTCTTCGATTAAAGCTTGAAATCATGTCGGTTTGATGCGAGATTTGCATATCTGTGGTCGGAAATGGCATACCTTTGAAGTTATCGGATCAATTTCACCAAAACTCACAAAAAAAATTTAGAGAGAGAGAGAAACGGGAGAGTTTGAGGCCGAGAATAGAAAAATGAGGAGTAAAATAGTTTTCAGCTGTACACTTTTCTTTATATACCCGGACCAAAAATTTCATGGGCCGCAATCCACAATGATAAAGGTCCAATACCCGAAAGCCTTTATAAAAGTAAATCATTTTGACGACAAAAAAAAAAGAATAAAATGAAAATAAAATGAAAATAAAAAGAAAATAAAAAATAAAAGTAAAATTAAAATTTAAATGAAATTAAAATTTTACAAGAATTTAAAATTAATTTCACCTCTTTCTAATACTAAAAATAATTTTGTGATATTGGGATCAACGTTATTAGACAACCATATTCCACTTATCGACATTTCTGTCTTCATGTTCATGTCTGGTCGATCGCCGGTATTGTGGTCCACTTAAACACGGAAGGTTGTGACAAATTAAGGATAAACTATAAGTGACAAGACATTAGATCCTATGAACTTAGGTAAATTTCCTAAAAGACCATTCAGCTGACGACGACCAAGAATATTGTTGTCCACCTAAGTTGAGTAGCGAGATCTACAGACAACCTATAAGTGTTCAATTTTAGTTGTACTAGAACGTGTTTCCCGCTTCCTGATATGCTCCAATAATCAAGGACTTCTAGAATACTCCTTACTTCAGATGACCAGACAATTATTAAGGAAGAAGTCAGATTTAGAATGCATATGTTGTACACTCAGGTCGGATCTCTTCCAATCACGCAGAGAGTGAAACATATGACTAACTAGAGTTTAGATGGATTGAGAAGTAGAATGTTGCATATGTTGTGTGCCAGGGCGGATTGTTAATCACGCAAAGGAGACAGCATATGGCTAACAGGTAGAAAGAATAGCATAGAAGAAGATGCATAGAGACAGAGTTGCATATGTTACAGTCCAGGTCGGATCTTTCGATCACACAGAGGAGGTAACATATGACTGACAGTAAGAAAGAAAGAAAATAACTTTCTACAGACCTAATTTATCGGAATTCCCCAGTCGCCCCGTCAATACCGAAATTAAGGACAAAGTCCGCACATCGAGGAAAAGTTAATCCACAGTTCTAGATACAGTTCATTTAATGTATCCGCAGATTCCCATGTATATCTCTCTGCTCAACCTACCCAAGAGTTGTATTGTCAGGCTAAATGGAACTATCTAGGTCAAGATTTGTCAAGTCATTAAACTCCTTAAGTTCATCTGATCCTAGTCAAGTCCATTTAAAAACCCTTCGTGCCTACCCACACATCGAACACAGAGCACAGACAATTCGACTTTGACACCTTACACAGATTCAGACTGTCCGTTATCACTTGATTATATCACTTCCCAACGCATCACCTGCAAGCACATTCCATTAACAACATATTTTTGGATTTTCTGATTTTTAATGTTTTTGGATTTTTTGAAAATTTTTCTGAAAAAAAATAAAACATAAATAACAGTATTTTGAATTTTTTAAGTTTTTAATTTTTTTGATTGGTTTTTGATTATTTCTCCCCCTAAATTTGTGCATGGGTGAGAATGAAATAAAAATGCGCAAATTTAAACTAACCTAAAAAAAATAGTCCTCAAAACGAAGCATTTTCAAAAAGCTCACAAGCACATCGAATCGAGCTTTGTTGAACCGCTTTGTGAACATATCCGCCACATTATTAGCAGTGGGAACCTGTTCCAGCCGAATGAGCGAACGCTCATAACAATCTCTGATGAAATGAATTTTGATGTCAATGTGCTTGGTTTTCGAGTGTTGGACATGATTTTTAGCAATCTGAATTGCAGCCTCATTATCACAGAATATAGGGGTTTCTAGATAGTTCAAACTGTAATCCAACAGATGATGTTGGATCAATATAACTTGAGAACAACAGGCAGAGGCAGCAACATATTCCACTTCTGCCGTTGAGGTTACGACGGTGTGCTGTTTCTTGCACTGCCAAGACACCAGCCTGTCTCCAAGGAACTGACACCCTCCTGATGTAGATTTCCTGTCAAGCTCACAACCTCCATAATTACTGTCAGCAAATGCATATAAATCAAATTCAGAATTTTTCGGATACCAAAGACCCAGTTTTGGGGTGGCTTTGAGGTATCGAAAAATTCTTTTAAAAGCAATAAGATGTGAAAGTTTAGGATTAGCCTGATAACGTGCGCATTGACAAACTGCAAACATGATGTCTGGTCGGCTTGCAGTTAGATACCTCAACGAACCGATCATTGATCTGTAATGAGTTTGATCTACAGATTCGCCATCAGTATCTGGAGTCAGCAGGGGTCTCTCGGCCATTGGCGTCAAGGCAGGTTTTGCGTCTTGAAACCCGAACTTCTCAAGTATATCGACCACATATTTTGCTTGATGAATTAGGATTCCGGTTGATCTTTGTTGGACCTGAAGCCCTAGAAACATGGTCATTTCGCCTAACGAGCTCATCTCGAACCTCTTTTTCATCACGCCTTCGAACTCTTTGCAAAGCTGTGGACTTGTAGACCCGAAGATAATGTCGTCAACATAGATCTGGACTAGAATCTAATCATTACCCACATGCTTGATGAACAAAGTTTGATCGATAGTGCCGCGAGAATATCCATGTTCGAGCAAGTGCTTTGTTAGAGTTGCATACCACGCTTGAGGAGCTTGATGTAACCCATACAACGCCTTGTCCAACTTGTGGACATGATTGGGAAGCTTTGAGTTAACAAACCCAGGAGGTTGATCAACGTAGATTTCTTCCTTCACCTTGCCATACAAGAAAGCCGTCTTGACATCCATCTGATAAACAGTGAAATTCATGTAGGAAGCATATGCAAGGAAGATACGGATAGCCTCTAAGCGAGCTCCCGGAGCATAAACCTCAGTGTAGTCAAGACCTTCAATCTGTCTAAACCCACGAACCACCAATCTTGCTTTATTACGCACTATGACTCCGAAATCATCTTGCTTATTGCGGTATACCCAGCTAGTGTCAAGAGACTTTTTGCCTTTAGGAAGTTCAACCAGCTTCCAAACCCCAAGTTTTTCAAATTGGTTTAGCTCTTCATGCATAGCATCTACCCAGCTGGGCTCATTCAAAGCCATTTCAACGTTCTTTGGCTCTATTTGAGAGATAAAGCAAGAATAAAGACATGTATTGACATCTCCACTCTGGCTTCTCGTTTTAACACCGTCACCCAGCTGGCCAATGACATTCTCGATCGGATGATCGCGTTGAATACGTGAAGGTATCTCCTGGCTGATGTCATTGAGTGAAACAGGAAGATTGTGAACATTAATAACTCGATCATTTGCCGAAGGATCCACATCAGAAGAACCAGTCTCATTAGTAGGATCTGCCACAAACTCATTTTCAATTTGCTCAGGAAAGAGAAGTTCCATAAAAGTTTGAGTAACAGCGGAAACATCTCGTGACATGAACTCTCTTTCATCAGGGATAAGAGGAGTGGCATCAACATCTGGAGTTTGTTGTTGACTAGGAGATTCTGGACTAGGAATTGGAACAGAGGACTCCACCGAAGGAATCACAGAAGAAACTATCGGCGGTCTGTAGATAACGTCTTCGTCTTCATCTTCAGGTACAAACTTCGAACCAGAAGTAGAACCAGATACACTATCTGAACACATATTGAACGATTTGAACAAAGATGTGTAATCAAACAGCCAATCAGGACCCACTCTAGCATCTGTTTCATTCTCCTCCAGCCAGCGCACATCGAAGGATTCTACAATTTGCTTTGTTCTTTTGTTGTAGACCCTGTATGCAGTGCGAGCAGCATACCCCACGAAATAGCAGTCATCATCTTTGGCATTAAACTTCGGGTTGGACTCTAGGTGAAGAAGGGTACAAGGGCAGCCAAATACACGGAAATGGCTGACAGATGGCTTGTGACCGTATAGAATTTCGTATGGAGTCTTTATTTGGGCTTTGTTGATTAAAACACGATTCTGAACATAACAAGCAGTGTTAATCGCCTCAGCCCAAAAGAAAACTGGTAACTTTGAGTCACACAGCATCGTCCTTGCAGCATCCTGCAACGTTCGATTTCTTCGTTCAGCAACACCATTTTGCTGAGGTGTGAGAACTGAACTGTATTGATGCATAATTCCCTTTTCTGCACAAAAGTGATCAAGAATTGCATTCTTGAATTCTGTTCCATTATCAGTTCTAAGCGCCTTCACCCGGTTATTTGTTTGGTTCTCAATCATCACAATGAATTTCTTGATCAGATCAGATACTCCAACTTTTTTGTTCAAGAAGAAAACCCACGTGAAACGAGAGAAGTCATCAATCACAACTAGACAGTATGAGTTTCTATTGATGCTTAGGACATTGACCGGACCAAATAAATCCATGTGCAACAATTGGAGCACCTGGCTGATTGAATTGATTTGCTTTGGCAGGTGTGGTTTCCTGTGATGCTTTCCTTGTGCACATCACACACACTTTTCAAATGTAATAAAGTCTCTGACAGCCAGGCCATGCACCATTTCATTTTTAGTAAGACGATTCAGATTCTTAGCGTTAGCATGGCCGAGTCGTCGATGCCACAACATAGCGTTTTGTTCTGAGATTTTTGAAAAGAGGCAGGTGACTTGCTCAGGTATGTTGCTATTCATGTCTATAATGTAAGCATTTCCATCCCGCTTTGATTTGGCAAGAATCCACTCATCCGGGATGACAATGCCTAGCTTTAAGATCAGACACTCTTTATCAGTAAAATGCGTTGAATAACCCTTGTCACAGATCTGAGAGACGCTTAACAAGTTGTGCTTTAACTCGGGAGCATAGTTGACGTTCTCGAAACTCAGCACTCCGTTTGTTACAGTTCATCTCTGCATGATTTTTCCGCCTTCACCACCCGCAAAGGAAACAAATCCCCTGTTAAACGTCTGAATGTCGTTCAATTGAGAAATGTCTCCTGTCATATGCCGGGAGCAGCCGCTGTCGACATACCATGGTCTGACGACATTCCTCCGCAACTGTCCCTGCAAAATGAGTGGGATCATTTAGATTTGGGGACCCAGGTTATTACAACTCTGGGTTGACCCTTAATGATCACATATTTATCTTGTAAACTTTTTGATTTTGAATCATCATGTAAAACATTTTCAGAGGATGATGATGATTGGTTGGAAGATAATTTGGGCACCCACTGGCATTTAGGTTTCATAACACTCACGGGTGATTTTGAAGAAATTTTCTTTTCAGTTTGCTTTGAGCATTTGGATTTTCTACCAGTAGTGGTTGAAGATCCAAATTCACTCTTTGAAGAAACCGACCTTGGCTTAGCCGAGCTCGATTTTGGCAAACCTTTTGTGACTTTGTTATTGAAAACCTGTTTGTTCTTTTGAAAAACTGCCCTTTTCTGGTTTTGATTAGCCTTCTAATCATCATATCGAGGACGAGATCTCGAAGACTTTCTAGTTAAAGACCTTCCTCGAGTCTCGTTCTCTCCTCTTTGAGACGAAAAATGTACAAATGCCCTATTCGGACAATTCCTAGCGATGTGACCGGCAGTACCACAGTTAAAACAAATTTGCTTATTATTATTGTAACTGGTACTGCCTTTGTCTGATTTACTTTATTTGCTGACACCCTTACTTTTCCCACAAGAACATGTGCTTGGTGAAGTGGATGTGTGCTTGATGAAGTGGATGTGTTAGCACCAGATTCAATAGATTTTACAAAAACAACATCAGAAACATCAGAAGCATTTAAGTTTGACATCATTTTCTCACAATTAGAAACATTAGGTTTAACATCAGACACAAACTCATCACAAATAGGTACACCAAACTTAGACACTAAATTATTAGACTCAAACTTCTCATCCCATTGCTTTCCTTGGTTTACTGACACATCTGCATTTGAAGTAGAAATGTTGGTATCCAAAACCCTAACACTAGGTCTTGTAGCCTGTTCAGCAGCAGGTTTGCCATAAACCATATAAGGTTCTCTGTCGATCTCTTCTTTTGTTAAAGGAGTAACATAATATGAATGATTAAATGGAGGGGGGGCACTCTCATATCCTATTCCTGCTTGTTTATTATCCTTCCATTTCATTTGTTTTTCAATAATTGTTGCAACCTTCTCACTTGACACATCGAATTTTTTGAAATTAAAATCAACATTTTGAAAACGAGTTTTCAATGTGTCAAGTTCTGCAGTTACATCAGCAAGTTTGTCTTTAATGTGATCATAATTTACACACTTGTTGCTGTAATCTTCTTGCAATTTCCTGAAATCCTTTGTTTTGGCCTCTAATTTTTCTTTTAATGGCTTTTGTTCTTTCCTAATATTATATCTCTCATATTTTAAATCTTCATTTTCTCTTTTAATCAATTCAATTTGATCACGTAAGAATTTGACAGTCTTAATACAAGATTGAGAACAGGCAGTTTCACAAACCTCCGATTTTGCAGGCTCCGTCGTGGTTTGAAACATGAATGCAAATTGGAGTGCCATCATTTCTGATTCTGGGTCTGTTTCAGCTTCTTCTTAAACAACATCATGAATTTGGACATGATGAGCATTTTCAGGTCCTGAAATATTTAGTGCCTGAATCTGATCCTCCCAACCAAAAGACTGAGCAACTACTGCCAGATTAGCAGTTTCACTATTGATAGCAGCACTTCCACGATTATTGCCCACTGGAACCATTGTTTGATCACTGTTTACTCTTCTATCTGGTTTGGGACACTCACGAGCAAAATGACCCGGCTCGTGGCAGTTGTAGCAACGTAACTTTCCCTTGTTAAACCCTACTTTCTTATCCACATTCATTCCCCAGTTATTCATTCCTGTTTTCTTAGCAAATTACTTAGCCCTGAACACAGCCATAGCAATTTGCCAAGTGATGTCCATTTCCTCCACATCCTCTGGATGAATTTGATCCAAGTCAGCAAATGAGAGTTGAGGTGGGAGCTCTCCAGCTACAAAGGCATTGTAACAATTTACGAGTCCAGTAGCAAGAGCTAAGTTCTCATCAGTTTCTTTGGAATGGGGAGCTGGAGCCATAGCGGATGCACTTGAGAAAGAAACAGCTTGAGGAACAACAGAAGATTGACTTTGTTGATGAGAAACAGATGTTGAAGCAACATGTGGATGGGAGACAGATACTGAAGTGACATATGGTGTAACTGATGGAGTGATAAATGTTTGATTCTGAGGCTGTTGAATGGCAAAAGTTTGACTTGGAGAGGTAAAAGATGAAAAGACATTATTTGAAGAAATTCCAAGATTTGCAGTCGAATAGGAATTCACGTGATTGATTTCTCTTTGCTTATCATCAAGATCACAGGCTTTGATGATTGCCATAGTTTCAGCAAGACTGATACGATTAAGATCTTTCGTCTTTTTAATGACCACCACGTTCATATCCCATGTCTTCGGAAGTGAATTCAGCAACTTCTTGTTTATCTCAGACTTAGTAACATAAACCCCGACTGAACTCATTTCAGTGGTAAGTGTGGTAAAGCGCTGCAACTGGGCTTCTAGAGTTTCTCCAAGAACATAATTAAACATATTGAATTTTTGCCTCAACATGTCTTGGCGACTCTGTTCCATATCTTCATTACCCTCATAAACTTCAATCAAAGCTTCCCACAAAGCCTTTGCTGAAGTGTATTCTCTAAATCCTTGTGCAATCTCAGGAGATAGTGCCATTGTGAGAGTAGCCAGTGCTCTTTCTTGCTCTTCAATCTTTTCGAAATCTTCATCTGTGTAGTGTTCAATCCTTTTCTCAACAACTATTTCATCTTCGAGTGTTGTAGTGATACGAACTGGTCCCCTTAAAATACTTCTCCAAACCTTGAAATCTTTCATTTTGATGTATTTCTCGATTCTGTACTTCCATTCTGGGAACCCTTCTGCGGACAACAATCGGGGAATGCGAGTGGTTGTTCCCATGATGGAATCCAATTCATGATGATGTGCTTGACCTTGAGAATCCATTTTTTTATATATTTTTTTTAATTGATAATGACTAAAATACCAAAAGGATAGTTTGAGGTCAAGGGATTACGGCCGTAAACACGAGTTTACGGTCAACTTTCACAGCTTGGAGTTTACGGTTGAAGGTTCACGGTTGAGTTTACAGTTGAAGGTTCACGGTTGAGTTTACGGTTGAAGGTTCACGATTGATTTTACGGTTGAAGGAGATTGACTGTTTACGGTCAATGAAGATTGACTGTTTACGGTTAATGAAGATTGTTGCCTGTTTACGGTCACTGAAGATTTCCTCTTTTCGGTCAATGAAGATTGCCTGTTTACGGTCGTAAACTGTTGACCGTAAAGACCCAGAATTTGATGAAAACTTGAATTGTAAGCAGATCTAATCCCCTTATGTCACGAAACCACCAAATGCAGTCTTGAAAAACGATGAAATTGAACTCCTTTGACCGAAAACGTGATTGAAAGATGTATTGACACTAGACTTGCTCTGATACCAATTGTAAGGTGCTAGGAACATGATCTTAACTAGTGATCAAGCAATCTAACAATCAAACAAGAAGAGAATTGAGTAGAAGAATGATGAATCAAAGCTTACACACGTTTGTATTAAGGAAACGTCTGGTACAACTCTGACTAGCCGTAAACACTATGAATCAACAACTACTAACAGACACAGACTGGTCCTATATATAGGAAAGAAGACCTGACCGTAAACAAGCCATGGCCATAAACATGGTCATGGCCGTAAACATGTTTACGACCGTAAACATGTTTACGACCGTAAACATACTATTGGCCGTAAACATACCAAAATACTTCTATCACAATACTAAATGACCTATACATCCAAAGCCTAGCCCAAACCATAACATGGACCCTTCACCTTAGCATTCGTTCGTATTTATAAGGTTATATTAATCAGTTCTCATATTTTCCATTAATCCCAATGAAATACCGAGTTCTATCCGATAAGGAATGACCAGGTATGTAACGACCGTCTTTTGAGGTATTTATTATTAATTATTTCTTAAATTATTGTTGGGCCAAATACGGATAAAAAGGACTATTGGATTGGACTTAAGCAAATGGGCCAAAGAATTGGGCCGCCCATAAGACATACGCTGGGCGTAGCCTTGGTGTACGCGGGGCGTAGAGGCATGCATTGGATACGGGGGGCGTGAGCACGTACGCGCAGCGTACCAGGAGTACGCGCAACATACGTGAGCAGATGCCAAAACCCTAATTTAGGGTTTAAGACATATAAATACCCCATTATAGCCACCCCTGGCCTCCTTACCAGCCCCTCACCCTCAGAAAACCTTAATACGCCTCATACTCCATTGTTGTGTGTGTTTGACCTCTTGAGCTTATTTTTGGTGAAGAAAAGCTTGGAAGAAGTGAAGAGGAGTTGGAGAAGAAGAACTTGAGTATCTTGAGCTCAAGGATCTGGAACTATTTCATCTTTTGGCACTCAAAGGAGGTATAAAGCTTCTAACTTTCCTCTTAGAAGCTTAGATCTAGGATTATGGAGCTTTGGACCTTTTTAGGTCCAAAGGATGGATCTTTATCATGCAACTTCGTTTTTGAGCTTAGGGTTGCCACCCTTGGAGCTCAAAGCATTCCTTTAGCAGTAAAGCTTCAATCTTTGAGGCTTTTATGGAACCATACATGAGATCTAGCCATTTCTATGGAGTTGGTTGCTATTATTCTATGTTTGGGCTCATTTGGTGGGTTGCAAGCCACCAAGTGATCGACTTTATGGATTAGGACGTTGAAAAGGACTTGGATCTATAGTTATAGCCTCTAGAGTTGAGTATTAAGTGCTTAATGGGAAAAGTAGCTTAACAGGGTAGTATGTTGGGCGTACCAGCCAGTAGGCGCAGCGTACAAGCCATACAGCAGGTACGCTCTGCGTACAGAGGAGTACGCCCCGCGTACTCAACATTATTGGGCTTTTACCTTTTGGGCCTCGGTTTGGGCCAACTATTGGACTTATCAGCTATTGGGCCTTAGTGGGCCATCAAAAGTCAGATTTTGGACCAAGGATATAATTGGGCTTAGGGAAGGCCCATTTGAGAAGTTGGGCCCAATTTAGAAAATTGGGCCATTAGTGGGCCTTATTGGCCATTAGTGGACTTAGAAGGATTAGTTGGAATTGGACCTTGGATATGGTCCAAAGTTAGAGCAGGGGTAAAATGGTCATTTTACCCTTAGAAGGATTCTCAGTTTTCTGACAAAGTATTATTGTATAGAGTTAGTCGGAGAGTCGTGGGAGCAGCCAACAGAGATTTCTCACACACGAGTTCAACATCCAGTTTGAGAGGTGAGTTTCTCTCCAGTAGGAACGGGTCTAAGGCCACAATGCTAGCCCGTTTAGTTGATAGTAGTTCCGGGCTTCGGTCCGACGTCGGGCGGTCCCAAGGAGAGTATATGTATGCTTGATGTCTTTGTGATTCATGCATGTTATGTGTTATGTGTTCCGGGGCAAGCTTGATGTATGTTAGTGTATCTGTTATGTGTTTTGTGTTCAGGGGTAAGTCCGATGCCGGGGAAAGACCGATGATGTTAATTTATATGTTATCTGTTATGTATTCCGGGCTTCCGTCCAATGTCGGGGTAAGCCCGATGCAGTTTATATGTTTATGCAGTGTTGCAGAAATCGGCCTTGGTGGCCGATTAATCGGCGATTAATCGCTTGGCGGCCTCGAACCGATTACGATTAGGGTGCTTGGCGGAATTTGGTCAAAATCGGTCAAACTCGGACTTGGCGGTCCTTGGCAATCATAGGCGGGAAATATTCAAAAAATTTTAAAAAAAATAATTTTCAAATATTACACCAAAATTTTAAATTTTTAAATTTTTAAGCTTTCAAATTTTAAAATATTATACTAAAATTTTTAAATGTTCAAAGTTTTAAAATTTAAAATTTCCAAATACTTAATTTTTTTGGAAATATTAATTTTTTAAATAATTTTATTAATAATTTAGGGTCCCCGATTAATCGCCGCAGAGTCTGATTAATCGCTTATCGCCATTCGACCGCCGAGCGATTTTTACAACCTTGTGTTTATGTAATATGTTTATGATATATGATATGTTGTGTATGTGCCGGGGTGAGCCTGATGCCAGACGTGGTCTTATGTCGGGGTGACCCCGATGCCGGGCAGGAGTCCGATGTCGGGTTTGTCCCGATGCAGCTAGGCGATGTCCCAAAGTTTATGTTATGTGTTATATGTTATGTATATGGTATGTGGTAGTTTGGGGGAGCTCACTAAGCTTCATGCTTACAGTTTTCAGTTTGCTTTCAGGTACTTCAGCTAGCAAAGGGAAGGGCTCGGGATGATCGCATGGCACACACCATAGTTTTCTAGCATGGGAGATTTACTCTAATATTTGTTATGAGCTCTTGATATGATGACAGATACTATAATATTTTGAGATACTTGGTTTATGAGTTTATATGATGATGATGATATTTATGGGTTTATAAATGTTTTTAAAAAGAAATTTTGGGTCTGTATTTTTGGGATGTTTCAAGGTAATATCACTCTGGAGGTGGGATCTGTTTGGAAAAAAGATGTACCGTTTGGCAATTCCACTTTAAACACCTCACAGATCTAGCCTAAACATCACTCTCGTAAATAGATCGATCAATATAACGACCGATATTACTGATAAATTATATTTATAAGTTCATAATAATAACTAGAACATAAATATAAGTTACACTTAAAGCATAGTAAGTATAACGCAACTTACAGGTTTTCTAGCGAAAAACCAGAAACTGCACGGACAGCACTTCAAAACCGAAAGCTCTATTTCATTGGGCTCTCTGTGACATCCCCATTTTCACGGTCAGAAAAGACCGATTTATTTATGCTTATTTAAAAATCAGAGTATCCTTTTTGAAAAATAGTATTGCGGAATTTGTTCCCAGAAAACATGATAAAGATGTTATCAAAGCATTTCCGAAGAAATGTATTTTTATTTAAAACATTGAGATGTCATCGTCAATACAGAAACATAAGCATAACGAAATATTATAAGCCTTACAATAATTAAACTAGTGACCTAATACTCCTTGAATCTCTCAGCGGAATGTATCTTTCATATAACCACCTGTGATATAATAAACTGAGTGGGTCAGGTTGGGAAACCTAGTGAGTACATAGGGTTTTCAACCCACGATAATATAATTATTATGTTTAATCATCAAACAATTAACCCAATTTCTCATCCCCATTATCTTCTTTATTCTTAAGGATCTACCCTAAGAATCATATATTCATCATTTGTTTATTCCTAAGGATTGTCCTAAGGAATAGGCATGAAGTCCATCGCTGCCAAGCTTTATCCAACAGGCACTAAGTCCATAGCTGTCAATGTTATCTATTAGGCACTAAGTCCATAGCTTCAAACATTCATTTATAAGGCACTAAGTCCATAGCTCTTAAGGTTTTTAGAGCACATCTGGTGAACACGTAGTTCAAAAACACCTACAGGTTACGAGCCTGCTAGCGTTCCACTGGACTATCTAGAATAGTCTGTGGTTGTCATCTATACTCTGCTAGATAACTAGATCAACTTTAAATTCAAGGCTTCTCATCATCTTTCACCTCTCATCATCTATATCATTTTTCATCTCTCATCATTCATCTACCCATCTTTTACCCAATATATTTATAGGTATAAAAGTACATATACATTTTAAATCACGTAAAACATGTATAAATCGTTCAACTAACATAAATATCAGGAACATAGATAATAAGCACATATAGTATGTATTAATATTAAATACTTCATATCTATGTGTAAGATGAAAGTAACTATGAACTCACTTGTTAAAGTGACGACTCGTAATTCGGGCAGCGCTTCGCTTCTAGCAACTGTCTTTTCCTTTGACATAACCTAGTGTCATTATCACTAAGTTTTAGTCTATAATTTATTGCGAATAATTATTATCTAGATTCATCATTAACTCAAAACCTACTTCAAGATCTATCAAGTAAGGAACAAGCAGGTAGGATCATATTGGAGGTAGGGTCCGTTTCGTATACAAAGTATACTGTTTGGAAATCCCACTTTAAACACCTCACTAAATCACAGCCTAGACATCATCCCCGTAAGTAGATCAATTAGTATAATGCCTTGGAATTACTGATAAATCTTGTTTATAGGTTCATAATAATGATAATGAACTTAAACATAAGTTATAATTAAAGTACGGTAAGCATAACTCAACTTACATGGGGTTTAGCAAGGAACCGAGCTCTGCGCGGGCAGAACTTCTGAGCCGAAATCTCTTCTTCTCGGGGCCTTCTGGCGCTTCCAGACTCGCTACTAACACCTAGGAGGTGCCAGGGAAAGGCTTAGAGGGTTTGGGGGTGTTTGAGAGAGAATAGGTTAGAAAGGTGTGATAAAATGAGTGATTTGCGCTTTCTATTTATAGGCTGTGAGAAAGGCGTATGATGGGCGTACTCCAACATTACGTTGGGCGTAATTTGGTCAGGTGTCACCATCTGGTGGGAAGCCTTGGGGAAGAAGGTGCGGCCCAGATCGCGCCACGTGTCACTCGCTGGTTACTCCAAAAACTAATTAACTTCTAAAATCCGTAACTTTCGCATACGAGCTCCATTTTTTATGTTCTTTATATCCAAGCGTAGGTATCGAAAGGATCTACAAGTTTTGTTTAGACTTCGTCAACTAATTTTGACTTTATTTTTAAAGTTATATTTTAACAGGCTTAGACAGTTAAAGTCCGTTAAAAATTCATAACTTTGTCATATGACATCCATTTTCGACTATATTTATATTATTGAGCTCCTATTAATGAGATCTTCGATTATTGCTTAGGTTTTGTCGGCTAAAAATCGATCGATCTAAAATTCGATTTCCGGGTTGTGTACTGCTACGCTAAATCTTAGAAAATTTATAACTTCCTCAAATGAAGTCAGATTTGGACGTTCTCTATATGCACGCTCTCGGTTTAGCGTCTACTATGACTTTTGTTTAGATTTCTAAGGCTAAAAAGTATTTTGTCAAAAATTCACTTTTTACATTACACGGAGCCGTGCCGGTTTATTCACAAAACTTCGACGGGACATAACTTCTTCGTTATAAGTCATATTTCAACGTTCTTTATATGTATGGAATCCTTGTGACATATACTATAACTTTGTTAAGATTATTTACTCTAAATAATCTTCTATCAAAAAAATCATTTTTAACGCTTATTGTTTTTAAATTGACTAGCCCGAATCTATAGGCGGTACACTCTTTGATGCTCCAGAGCTTCACTATTAACACTTAAAAACTCATAAATTCAGGCCTCAGGTTGTGGGAAGAGTTTGATAGAAAGTTGAGAGGAAATCGAGTGAAAAATGAGCCAAAAACGAAAGTATTTATAGAAAATATCGGGAGCCGTGTCGCGCCCTGGCCACCTGGCGGCCTCGTATTGGTCCATGTCATCTTTGCTTTGGGAGGAAGGGTCTCTTCTGGTCGAGACATGTGTTGCACGAACCGTGGTGCCACATGTCCGTTTCTCGGTGGTTTGTCAGTCGTCGGGTAATTTTTCGCGATCTTAAAAAAATCACAACTTTCGCATACAAGCTCTATTTTCGATGTTCTTTATATTCTCGGTTTCATATCTACGAGTAATACAACTTTATTTTAGACTTCTTCGGCTAATTTGCAATCTATTTTTCATTTTTATAGTCCATGAAAGGTACAATGTAAAAGACTTTGCCAAATTCAACTTTCGGTTAGATTGTTTTGTCTAATGAGCAACCGATCTTCATTTCATTTTTTATGACATACACGTTCCATCGTGTCGAACGCGAAACATTCAAAAAATCATAACTTCTTAATACGAAGTTAGATTTTGGCATTCTTTATACTCATGGGTTCGTAATTACAATTACTACGAATTTCGTTTATATTATTTATCATGTTATGAATTAAGCGTAATTAATGTAACCAAACCAAACTAGTAAACTTTGATAATAACTTTACAACACTCCCCCTTGGATGACATCATTTTAGCGTTCAACTTTGATGTACTGTCTCATTAAAAACATTGCTAAAGAAAACCCAGTGGGAAAAAACTTTAGCGAAGGGAAAAAGAGTGCAGTGTATAGTTGACTCTCCCTTATTTATACATCTGTCACATTATATTCTATGCACATGTCGCATTCCGATGCCATGGACATGCTTCCTGAAGATTGCAGTAGGAAGTGCCTTCGTAAAAAGGTCTGTTGCATTGTTACTGGATTGAACATATTTGATTTCAACTTGATGGTTCTTTATCAGCTCTTGAGTGTACTCAAAAAACTTTGGAGATATATGTTTTGTCCTGTCGCTCTTGATATATCTTTCTTTCATTTGAGTGACACATGCTGAGTTATCTTCATAAAATAAAGTTGGACCTATATCCTTTTCAAGTCCACCTGAAGTTAAAACTCGTTGTGTCATCGATCTTAACCATGTACATTCTCTACTAGCTTCATTTAGTGCAATTACTTCAGCATGATTTGAGGATGTGGCAACAAGTGTTTGCTTTTGAGAACGCCAGAAAATTGCAGTATCTCCATTCATGAATACGTATCCTGTTTGTGATCTAGCTTTATGAGGATCAGACAAATAACCTGCATCTGCATAACCAATCAAGCCTTGTTTTGAATTGTTAGTATAAAATAACCCTAAATCACTCGTTTCTCGAAGATACCGAAAAATATGTTTGATTCCATTCCAATGTCTTTTTGTTGGGGCTGAACTAAATCTTGCTAGCAAGTTTACAGCGAGAGAAATGACAGGTCTAGTACAATTGGTAAGATACATAAGAGCTCCAATTGCATTAAGGTATGGTACTTCTGGACCAAGGACTTCTTCCTTTTCGTCGCATGGACGAAATGGATGCTTGTCAATATTTAATGATCTAACAACCATTGGAGTGCTTAAAGGATTTGCATTGTCCATATTGAAACGTTTCAAGACTCTTTCTGTGTAATTTGATTGATGCACAAGTATTCTGTTAGGCATATGCTCAATCTGTAAACCAAGACAATATTTGGTTTTTCCAAGATCTTTCATTTCAAATTCTTTCTTTAAAAGTTCAATCACTTCAAGGATTTCTTTATTCGTTCCAATGATGTTCAGATCATCAACATAAACTGCTATGATCACATATCCAAATGTTGTTTTCTTAATAAATACACATGAACAAATAGTGTTATTTTTATAACCTTTACTTGTCAAATAATCGCTTAAACGATTGTACCACATGCGTCCAGATTGCTTTAACCCATACAAAGATCTTTGTAATTTTATAGAATACATTTCTTTGGGTTTTGCACTTAATGCTTCAGGCATTTTAAATCCTTCAGGGATTTTCATATAGATATCACTATCAAGTGATCTATACAAGTAAACTGTAACAACATCCATAAGACGCATCTTCAATTTTTTAGATACTGTCAAGCTGATTAAATATCTGAAAGTGGTTGCATCCATTACCTGTGAATAAGTTTCTTCATAATCAATTCTAGGTCTTTGAGAGAAACCTTGAGCAACAAGCCTGGCCTTGTATCTTACAATTTCATCTTTCTCATTTCTTTTTCGTACGAAGATCCATCTATATCCTAATGGTTTCACAACTTCAAGTGTGAGGATAATGCTCCCAAAAACCTTTCTCTTGTTAAGAGAATTTAATTCAACTTGCATAGCTTCCTTCCATTTAGCCCAATCATTTCTTCTTTGACATTTAATGAAAAATTGTGGTTCGGGATCATCATTCATAATATCACATGCAACTGAATAAGAAAATAATGCACCTATATTGTCAGTTTCATTTTGGTCACATATTCTATTTGTATGACCATAATTTTGTGCATCATCCTCCTTTCCTGGGGGAATTTGAATAATTTGTGTTTCACCAGGAACTCTTTCCTCGTGATCTAGTGCATTTTCTACTCCTCTTCTTTTTCGTGGGTTCTTATCCTTAGAACCAAATGGCCTTCCACGCTTCAGGCGTGTTTTAGACTCTTGAGTGACTTTATCATCAGATTGTCCATGTGGAATTTCAATTCGAGCTGGAACATTGACAGCTGGTATATATGATTTAGTCACCCTTTTTATGTCAGTAAATGCATTAAGTAATTGATTTGCCATTTCTTGGAAATGCATTATATTTTGAACTTCGATGTCACATTGCTTTGTGCGAGGGTCAAGATATGATAAAGAAGGCTCATGCCATGACACGTCCTTTTCCAGAATCTTCTTTACTCCACCTAATGATGGGAAATTTGCCTCTACAAACATACAATAGTCATTAAATGCTTGTGAAGTAAATTCACCAGCATTATCAAGTCTCACTCTTTTGATAGTATAATCAGGGAAATGTGCCCTTAATTAATAATTTGGGCAAGAAACTTTGCAAATGCCATATTACGAGTTGATAATAGGCAAACATGAGACCATTTGTTGGATGCATCTATTAAGACCATAAAGTATCTAAATGGTCCAGATGATGGGTGAATCGGTCCACATATATCACCTTGAATTCTTTTTAGAAATCTAGGTGACTCCCTTTCAGCTGTCATCAGAGAGTGTTTTATAATAAACTTTCCAAGGGAACAAGATGTACATTGTTTTATGTTATTGGATTGAGGGAACTTTTGGTCCTTCAATGGATGCCCATGCGTATTCTCAATTATCCTTCGCATCATTGTTAATTCTGGGTGGCCCAAGCTATCATGCTATAAACTGAATGTCCCAGGATCACAATGTTTTCCTTCGATTACCATATTTGATTCAATCATATGTATATATGTATAATGCAGACCATAATCAAGTGTTGGTAGTTTTTCAAGGACATGGTTTTTGTCTATAATATACATATATTTCTTATTTTCAATGGTCATAGTTTTTGTGTCATATCCTTTCAAATATATGTCATTGAAACTTAGTAAGTTTCTATTAGACTTTGGAGAAAATAAGGCATTTTCTATACAAAAGTTTGTACCATTTGTTAATATAAAATGGGCTTTCCCGGTTCCCTCTATCAAGTCTGCAGGACCTGATATTATATGTATGACTGTTTTTGTTGGTACTAATTTTGAAAAATATTTCTTTGATTTCAAAATAGTATGTGTACTACCACTATCTGCTATACAAAGATCTCCAATCTTTTCTTGGTGTTGTGCTCCATTTGGACTTATATTAAACTTCACAGATGAAAGGAATAATAAGTGAATAAACATAATCATAATTATTATTAAAAAAAAGTTCATTTATTGTAGGAAAGACATTACATGAAAAACAAACGAAGGAAAACAGTTTTACTAGAACAATAGTAGAATTTTTTTTTAGTTTATGTCTTCCATGTCATTGCAGAAATCAGCAACATTTAGCGGAGTGAATTCAACATTATCAATGAGGTTTTGTTCTTTTCCTTTTCCTTTAAGGGACTCTTGATAAAGTTGACAAAGATGTGCAGGTGTGCGACAGGTCCTTGACCAATGGTCTGTGCTACCACATCTATAACATGAACCATCAGATTTTTGTGATGTCCCAGTGTCATGCCTTGCCACTTTGGCCTTATCTTGCGTATGGGCATTGTTTCTTTGTGAATATTGATAATTATTCCTTTTCTGGCCACGACCACGATGATTACGTTGTCCACGACCAGAATTATGGTTCTGATTATGGCTTTGGTTTCGATTAAAATAGCCACGGCCTCGTCCTCGACCACGACCACGCCCTCGTCCACGTGTATTGTTTCGATGACCATCAATATTTGTAGTATTTGCTTCAGGAAGTGCTACTGATCTCGTTGGACAAGATTCATGGTTTTTCATCAAGAGTTCAATGTTTTTCTCTGCAACAAGCAGACATGCATTCAGTTCAGAATATCTTGTGAACTTTTGCATCCGATATTGTTGCATCAAGGTAATGCTTGTTGCATGAAATGCGGAGTAAGTTTTCTCCAACATATCTTCATCAGCAACTTCTTGTCCACAATACTTGAGTTGTGAACATATTCTGAACAAAGCTGAGTTGTATGCATTTACTTTCTTGAAGTCTTGAAACCTCAGTGTTCTCCATTCATCTCTAGCATTTGGAAGTATAACTTCCTTTTGATGATCAAATATTTCTTTCAAAAGATTCCAGAGAATACTTGGATCAGTAACATCAAGATATTCAAATCTCAACATTTCATCAATATGCTTACGAAGGAAAACTTGTGCTTTTGCTTTGTCTTGCGCCAAGCAATTATTAAATTCATATATAGTATTTGAGATTCCCATGGATTCAAGATGCATTTTTACATCTATCATCCATGGCACATAGTTTTTCCCACTAACTTCAAGTGCTGCAAACTCGAGCTTTGCAATGTTGGACATAATGTAACTATAAATTTTAAACAAAATAAAAATTAAAATTAAAATCCATTTATTTCAATAAATATTACACAAAAAAGAAGCAGTAAAGCTAACATTGCATACAAGCCTAAAAGTAGATGAAATTCCATAGGGATAATGACTTGAAAGGGTAACAAACTTTCGACTTTGTTCACATTTGGTCACTAAACGTTTTGTCGTTATCTATTTGCCACTGAACTATTGAAAGTGTTCACATTTTACCCTTATGACCGGTTGTTACCGGTCATAAGGGTAAAATGTGAACAGTTTCAATTGTTCAGTGGCAAATAGATAATGAAAAAAAGTTTAGTGACTAAATGTGAACAAAATCAAAAGTTCGTTTCCCTCGAAAAAAGTTCAATGACAAAATGTGAACAAACTTCCTATTGTATTATGTTTTAGCAATTTTTTTTTGTTAAATTCTAGCAACATTTGTTGATGAATAAATCTATGAAATAAAAGAAAAAACAAAAACCCGAAAATTTATTAAAAAATAAAACGAAAAACCGAAACTGAAATAAAAAACCAATGGTTTGGCATTTTCCAAAATAAAAAATCAAAATTTCCAATCTGATTTTGGTTTTACAAAAAAATGAACCATTCTCACTAATGTGAATTATGACCATTGGTTTGACATGCGGAATTAAAGAACACACATAGAACACGGTGATTTCGGTGTTTAAGTGATGCATTCGATTAAGAAATGTGTTTACAAAAAAGGATCTAGATCTAAATCTACATAATTAACACACTAACACTCTCAATATTACATCTCTCAAGTACACATCTACATGTGGTATGAACCCACCTTATATAGAGGTGTTTACATGTCTCTCTCTCTCTCTCATGTCACAAGGGGGAGGTTTGGATAGAAAAATTCCGAATTGAGCGCTTTCTCATTCGCTTTTTGGTTTTATAATCATTTTTCGATTATAAAAAGGGGGAGAGATTTAGATATGGAAATCCAAAAGTTTAATTTTTGTAAAACCAAAATCAGATTGGAAAATTGTGATTTTTTATTTTGGAAAATACCAAACCATTGGTATTTTATTTCGGTTTCGGTTTTTTGTTTTTTTTAATATATTTTTCGGGGTTTTGTTTTTTTTTCATAGATTTTTTCATCAATAAATGTTGCTACAATTTAACAAAAATAAATAATTTGCTAAAAGATAATACAAGAGGAAGTTTGTTCACATTTAGTTATTGAACTTTTTTAGAGGGAAACGAACTTTCAATTTCGTTCACATTTAGTCACTAAATTTTTTTCGTTATCTATTTGCCACTGAACTATTGAAACTGTTCGCATTTTACCCTTATGACCGGTAACAACCGGTCATAAGGGTAAAATATGAACAGTTTCAATAGTTCAATGGCAAATAGATAACGAAAAAAAGTTTAGTGACTAAATGTGAACAAAGTCGAAAGTTTGTTACCCTTTCAAGTCATTATCCCAATTCCATATTATGTTCGATGTTAAGGATTGGGATGAAAAGTAACATGACTATTATAGTCATGATTATCACAAAAGGATGAATCATCTTGAAGCTGAATTTCTTGAAATTGATTTGTATGATAGAAGAGAGAAATATTTGTTGTGAGTAAAATAAGCAGGGTAAAGATGTTTATTTATGGTAATAAAATATAGCCGTTGTTTTTGCTGTTTATAACCGTTGCATATATATATCCGTTGTGTATATATGTATATGTATTTTATAAGTCATGTAATAAGACTTATAACTAATACATAACTTTACTAATTAGGAACATAAATAAATATTAGTAAATGTTTAAATAAAATTATGAAGAGTATCTAAAATATAAATAAACATGGACATGGATTAATAAATATAATTTAAATGTTAGTATGCACAAATAAAAGTTAGTAGCATAATATAAATGTTAGTATGCATAAGTAAAAGTTAGTTGCATAATGTAAATGTTAGTTTGCATAAATAAAAATTAGTTGCCTAATGTAAATGTTAGTATAAAAATTAGAATACATAAAGAAATGTTAGTATAAGAAATAAAAATTGCTAGTAGTCCATAATGTCCATAACGTATAAGTTTCATTAATTCATTAGTATTATTATTATTTTAATATGATGGAGGTTTTTATAATTAATAGTGTTTTTACTAAGTAATACATACCTTGATTAAGATAGATGTGATTTCCACTTGTTTAATAACCTTGATTAGAGCTTTCGTGTTGATAACGTGTTATGAATTAAGCGTAATTAATGTAACCAAACCAAACTAGTAAACTTTGATAATAACTTTAATTGAGAATAAAGAATATTTTGAGAGAATATGAAAGTTATATCTCTTATAACTTTTTGGTGTGTCTCATCCTTTACAATGGAGGGGTATTTATACTACAAATTTTACTAACATATAATTGTAACTAGTTAGAAATGTTGACAAATTTACCATGCACCAATTATTATGTCATCCACCAATTATTTACAACACCACCAATTATTTACAACACTCCCCCTTGGATGACATCATTTTAGCGTTCAACTTTGATGTACTGCCTCATTAAAAACATTGCTAAAGAAAACCCAGTGGGAAAAAACTTTAGCGAAGGGAAAAAGAGTGCAGTGTATAGTTGACTCTCCTTTATTTAGACATCTGTCACATTATATTCTATGCACATGTCGCATTCTGATGCCATGGACATGCTTCCTGAAGATTGCAGTAGGAAGTGCCTTCGTAAAAAGGTCTGCTGCATTGTTACTGGATTGAACATATTTGATTTCAACTTGATGGTTCTTTATCAGCTCTTGAGTGTACTCAAAAAACTTTGGAGGTATATGTTTTGTCCTGTCGCTCTTGATATATCCTTCTTTCATTTGAGTGACACATGCTGAGTTATCTTCATAAATTAAAGTTGGACCTATATCCTTTTCAAGTCCACCTGAAGTTAAAACTCGTTGTGTCATCGATCTTAACCATGTACATTCTCTACTAGCTTCATTTAGTGCAATTACTTTAGCATGATTTGAGGATGTGGCAACAAGTGTTTGCTTTTGAGAACGCCAGAAAATTGCAGTATCTCCATTCATGAATACGTATCCTGTTTGTGATCTAGCTTTATGAGGATCAGACAAATAACCTGCATCTGCATAACCAATCAAGCCTTGTTTTGAATTGTTAGTATAAAATAACCCTAAATCACTCATTTCTCGAAGATACCGAAAAATATGTTTGATTCCATTCCAATGTCTTTTTGTTGGGGCTGAACTAAATCTTGCTAGCAAGTTTATAGCGAAAGAAATGACAGGTCTAGTACAATTGGTAAGATACATAAGAGCTCCAATTGCATTAAGGTATGGTACTTCTGGACCAAGGACTTCTTCCTTTTCGTCGCATGGACGAAATGGATGCTTGTCAATATTTAATGATCTAACAACCATTGGAGTGCTTAAAGGATTTGCATTGTCCATATTGAAACGTTTCAAGACTCTTTCTGTGTAATTTGATTGATGCACAAGTATTCTGTTAGGCATATGCTCAATCTGTAAACCAAGACAATATTTGGTTTATCCAAGATCTTTCATTTCAAATTCTTTCTTTAAAAGTTCAATCACTTCAAGGATTTCTTTATTCGTTCCAATGATGTTCAGATCATCAACATAAACTCCTATGATCACATATCCAGATGTTGTTTTCTTAATAAATACACATGAACAAATAGTGTTATTTTTATAACCTTTACTTGTCAAATAATCGCTTAAACGATTGTACCACATGCGTCCAGATTGCTTTAACCTATACAAATATCTTTGTAATTTTATAGAATACATTTCTTTGGGTTTTACACTTAATGCTTCACGCATTTTAAATCCTTCAGGGATTTTCATATAGATATCACTATCAAGTGATCTATACAAGTAAACTGTAACAACATCCATAAGACGCATCTTCAATTTTTTAGATACTGTCAAGCTGATTAAATATCTGAAAGTGGTTGCATCCATTACTTGTGAATAAGTTTCTTCATAATCAATTCTAGGTCTTTGAGAGAAACCTTGAGCAACAAGCCTGGCCTTGTATCTTACAATTTCGTTTTTCTCATTTCTTTTTCGTACGAAGATCCATCTATATCCTAATGGTTTCACAACTTCAAGTGTGAGGATAATGCTCCCAAAAACCTTTCTCTTGTTAAGAGAATTTAATTCAACTTGCATAGCTTCCTTCCATTTAGCCCAATCATTTCTTCTTTGACATTTAATGAAAAATTGTGGTTCGGGATCATCATTCATAATATCACATGCAACTGAATAAGAAAATAACGCGCCTATATTTTTCAATTTCATTTTGGTCACATATTCTATTTGTATGACCATAATTTTGTGCATCATCCTCCTTTCCTGGGGGAATTTGAATAATTTGTGTTTCACCAGGAACTCTTTCCTCGTGATCTAGTGCATTTTCTACTCCTCTTCTTTTTCGTGGGTTCTTATCCTTAGAACCAAATGGCCTTCCACGCTTCAGGCGTGTTTTAGACTCTTGAGTGACTTTATCATCAGATTGTCCATGTGGAATTTCAATTCGAGCTGGAACATTGACAGCTGGTATATATGATTTAGTCACCCTTTTTATGTCAGTAAATGCATCAAGTAATTGATTTGCCATTTCTTGGAAATGCATTATATTTTGAACTTCGATGTCACATTGCTTTGTGCGAGGGTCAAGATATGATAAAGAAGGCTCATGCCATGACACGTCCTTTTCCAGAATCTTCTTTACTCCACCTAATGATGGGAAATTTGCCTCTACAAACATACAATAGTCATTAAATGCTTGTGAAGTAAATTCACCAGCATTATCAAGTCTCACTCTTTTGATAGTATAATCAGGGAAATGTGCCCTTAATTAATAATTTGGGCAAGAAACTTTGCAAATGCCATATTACGAGTTGATAATAGGCAAACATGAGACCATTTGCTGGATGCATCTATTAAGACCATAAAGTATCTAAATGGTCCAGATGGTGGGTGAATCGGTCCACATATATCACCTTGAATTCTTTTTAGAAATCTAGGTGACTCCCTTTCAGCTGTCATCAGAGAGTGTTTTATAATAAACTTTCCAAGGGAACAAGATGTATATTGTTTTATGTTATTGGATTGAGGGAACTTTTGGTCCTTCAATGGATGCCCATGCGTATTCTCAATTATCCTTCGCATCATTGTTAATTCTGGGTGGCCCAAGCTATCATGCCATAAACTGAATGTCCCAGGATCACAATGTTTTCCTTCGATTACCATATTTGATTCAATCATATGTATATATGTATAATGCAGACCATAATCAAGTGTTGGTAGTTTTTCAAGGACATGGTTTTTGTCTATAATATACATATATTTCTTATTTTCAATGGTCATAGTTTTTGTGTCATATCCTTTCAAATATATGTCATTGAAACTTAGTAAGTTTCTATTAGACTTTGGAGAAAATAAGGCATTTTCTATACAAAAGTTTGTACCATTTGTTAATATAAAATGGGCTTTCCCGGTTCCCTCTATCAAGTCTGCAGGACCTGATATTATATGTATGACTGTTTTTGTTGGTACTAATTTTGAAAAATATTTCTTTGATTTCAAAATAGTATGTGTACTACCACTATCTGCTATACAAAGATCTCCAATCTTTTCTTGGTGTTGTGCTCCATTTGGACTTATATTAAACTTCACAGATGAAAGGAATAATAAGTGAATAAACATAATCATAATTATTATTAAAAAAAAGTTCATTTATTGTAGGAAAGACAAAACATGAAAAACAAACGAAGGAAAACAGTTTTACTAGAACAATAGTAGAATTTTTTTTTAGTTTATGTCTTCCATGTCATTGCAGAAATCAGCAACATTTAGCAGAGTGAATTCAACATTATCAATGAGGTTTTGTTCTTTTCCTTTTCCTTTAAGGGACTCTTGATAAAGTTGACAAAGATGTGCAGGTGTGCGACAGGTCCTTGACCAATGGTCTGTGCTACCACATCTATAACATGAACCATCAGATTTTTGTGATGTCCCAGTGTCATGCCTTGCCACTTTGGCCTTATCTTGCGTATGGGCATTGTTTCTTTTTTAATATTGATAATTATTCCTTTTCTGGCCACGACCACGATGATTACGTTGTCCACGACCAGAATTATGGTTCTGATTATGGCTTTGGTTTCGATTAAAATAGCCACGGCCTCGTCCTCGACCACGACCACGCCCTCGTCCACGTGTATTGTTTCGATGACCATCAATATTTGTAGTATTTGCTTCAGGAAGTGCTAATGATCTCGTTGGACAAGATTCATGGTTTTTCATCAAGAGTTCAATGTTTTTCTCTGCAACAAGCAGACATGCATTCAGTTCAGAATATCTTGTGAACTTTTGCATCCGATATTGTTGCATCAAGGTAATGCTTGTTGCATGAAATGCGGAGTAAGTTTTCTCGAACATATCTTCATCAGCAACTTCTTGTCCACAATACTTGAGTTGTGAACATATTCTGAACAAAGCTGAGTTGTATTCATTTACTTTCTTGAAGTCTTGAAACCTCAGTGTTCTCCATTCATCTCTAGCATTTGGAAGTATAACTTCCTTTTGATGATCAAATATTTCTTTCAAAAGATTCCAGAGAATACTTGGATCAGTAACATCAAGATATTCAAATCTCAACATTTCATCAATATGCTTACGAAGGAAAACTTGTGCTTTTGCTTTGTCTTGCGCCAAGCAATTATTAAATTCATATATAGTATTTGAGATTCCCATGGATTCAAGATGCATTTTTACATCTATCATCCATGGCACATAGTTTTTCCCACTAACTTCAAGTGCTGCAAACTCGAGCTTTGCAATGTTGGACATAATGTAACTATAAATTTTAAACAAAATAAAAATTAAAATTAAAATCCATTTATTTCAATAAATATTACACAAAAAAGAAGCAGTAAAGCTAACATTGCATACAAGCCTAAAAGTAGATGAAATTCCATAGGGATAATGACTTGAAAGGGTAACAAACTTTCGACTTTGTTCACATTTGGTCACTAAACGTTTTGTCGTTATCTATTTGCCACTGAACTATTGAAAGTGTTCACATTTTACCCTTATGACCGGTTGTTACCGGTCATAAGGGTAAAATGTGAACAGTTTCAATTGTTCAGTGGCAAATAGATAATGAAAAAAAGTTTAGTGACTAAATATGAACAAAATCAAAAGTTCGTTTCCCTCTAAAAAAGTTCAATGACTAAATGTGAACAAACTTCCTATTGTATTATGTTTTAGCAATTTTTTTTGTTAAATTCTAGCAACATTTGTTGATGAAGAAATCTATGAAATAAAAGAAAAAACAAAAACCCGAAAATATATTAAAAAATAAAACGAAAAACCGAAACTGAAATAAAAAATCAATGGTTTGGCATTTTCCAAAATAAAAAATCAAAATTTCCAATCTGATTTTGGTTTTGCAAAAAAATGAACCATTCTCACTAATGTGAATTATGACCATTGGTTTGATATGCGGAATTAAAGAACACACATAGAACACGGTGATTTGGGTGTTTAAGAGATGCATTCGATTAAGAAATGTGTTTACAAAAAAAGGATCTAGATGTAAATCTACATAATTAACACACTAACACTCTTAATATTACATCTCTCAAGTACACATCTACATGTGGTATGAACCCACCTTATATAGAGGTGTTTACATGTCTCTCTCTCTCTCTCTCTCATGTCACAAGGGGGAGTTTTGGATAGAAAAATTCCGAATTGAGCGCTTTCTCATTCCCTTTTTGGTTTTATAATCATTTTTCGATTATAAAAAGGGGGAGAGATTTAGATATGGAAATCCAAAAGTTTAATTTTTGTAAAACCAAAATCAGATTGGAAAATTGTGATTTTTTATTTTGGAAAATACCAAACCATTGGTATTTTATTTCGGTTTCGGTTTTTTGTTTTTTTTAATATATTTTTCGGGGTTTTGTTTTTTTTCATAGATTTCTTCATCAACAAATGTTGCTACAATTTAACAAAAATAAATAATTTGCTAAAACATAATACAAGAGGAAGTTTGTTCACATTTAGTTATTGAACTTTTTTAGAGGGAAACGAACTTTCAATTTCGTTCACATTTAGTCACTAAATTTTTTTCGTTATCTATTTGCCACTGAACTATTGAAACTGTTCGCATTTTACCCTTATGACCGGTAACAACCGGTCATAAGGGTAAAATATGAACAGTTTCAATAGTTCAATGGCAAATAGATAACGAAAAAAAGTTTAGTGACTAAATGTGAACAAAGTCGAAAGTTTGTTACCCTTTCAAGTCATTATCCCAATTCCATATTATCTTTGATGTTAAGGATTGGGATGAAAAGTAACATGACTATTATAGTCATGATTATCACAAAAGGATGAATCATCTTGAAGCTGAATTTCTTGAAATTGATTCGTATGATAGAAGAGAGAAATATTTGTTGTGAGTAAAATAAGCAGGGTAAAGATGTTTATTTATGGTAAAAAAATATAGCCGTTGTTTTTGCTGTTTATAACCGTTGCATATATATATATATCCGTTGTGTATATATGTATATGTATTTTATAAGTCATGTAATAAGACTTATAACTAATACATAACTTTACTAATTAGGAACATAAATAAATATTAGTAAATGTTTAAATAAAATTATGAAGAGTATCTAAAATATAAATAAACATGGACATGGATTAATAAATATAATTTAAATGTTAGTATGCACAAATAAAAGTTAGTAGCATAATATAAATGTTAGTATGCATAAGTAAAAGTTAGTTGCATAATGTAAATGTTAGTTTGCATAAATAAAAATTAGTTGCCTAATGTAAATGTTAGTATAAAAATTAGAATACATAAAGAAATGTTAGTATAAGAAATAAAAATTGCTAGTAGTCCATAATGTCCATAACGTATAAGTTTCATTAATTCATTAGTATTATTATTATTTTAATATGATGGAGGTTTTTATAATTAATAGTGTTTTTACTAAGTAATACATACCTTGATTAAGATAAATGTGATTTCCACTTGTTTAATAACCTTGATTAGAGCTTTCGTGTTGATAACGTGTTATTAATTAAGCGTAATTAATGTAACCAAACCAAACTAGTAAACTTTGATAATAACTTTAATTGAGAATAAAGAATATTTTGAGAGAATATGAAAGTTATATCTCTTATAACTTTTTGGTGTGTCTCATCCTTTACAATGGAGGGGTATTTATACTACAAATTTTACTAACATATAATTGTAACTAGTTAGAAATGTTGACAAATTTACCATGCACCAATTATTATGTCATCCACCAATTATTTACAACACCACCAATTATTTACAACACTCCCCCTTGGATGACATCATTTTAGCGTTCAACTTTGATGTACTGCCTCATTAAAAACCTTGCTAAAGAAAACCCAGTGGGAAAAAACTTTAGCGAAGGGAAAAAGAGTGCAGTGTATAGTTGACTCTCCCTTATTTAGACATCTGTCACATTATATTCTATGCACATGTCGCATTCTGATGCCATGGACATGCTTCCTGAAGATTGCAGTAGGAAGTGCCTTCGTAAAAAGGTCTGCTGCATTGTTACTGGATTGAACATATTTGATTTCAACTTGATGGTTCTTTATCAGCTCTTGAGTGTACTCAAAAAACTTTGGAGGTATATGTTTTGTCCTGTCGCTCTTGATATATCCTTCTTTCATTTGAGTGACACATGCTGAGTTATCTTCATAAATTAAAGTTGGACCTATATCCTTTTCAAGTCCACCTGAAGTTAAAACTCGTTGTGTCATCGATCTTAACCATGTACATTCTCTACTAGCTTCATTTAGTGCAATTACTTCAGCATGATTTGAGGATGTGGCAACAAGTGTTTGCTTTTGAGAACGACAGAAAATTGCAGTATCTCCATTCATGAATACGTATCCAGTTTGTGATCTAGCTTTATGAGGATCAGACAAATAACCTGCATCTGCATAACCAATCAAGCCTTGTATTATAAACCAAAGGCTTAGTGAATAATAACTACAACACAACAACAATTCATCAATACATAAAACTGCAACACAACTACAATAATCTAACCTGCAACACAACAACAACAACAAAATATTATAAACCAAAGGCTTAGTGAATAATAGCTACAATAGCATAACAACAATTCATCAATACATAAAACTATAGATAGAGAGAGAGAGAGAGAGAGAGAGAGGAGGGTTCAATTGAGAAAAAAAAAGGTTGAGAATGAGGGATTCATTCTCGGCCACACATTTATTTTGCCGCAAAACACTTAGACGTACCAGCAGAATGGATAACGGATACACATGTGTTTTTCCAAAGAAACATGTTTCCTTAAAATATGCTAATCATTACCATAAAATAAATAAAAACATTTTTTTTTTGTTTTTTTTATTTTTAGAATGCTATTTTTATCGAAAATTTATTTTAAATATATCAAAATTCATAATTTTTTATTCTCTATAAATAGAGATCCATATTGATATAGTTTTAAAATAAAATAAAAAAATATCTTTTTAGAGTTTCAGCTAACGTTATTCATAAGTGAATAAAAACGCATCATATTTTTATTATAGTACATTCGTTATTCACTTATGAATAAAACACATGCGTAACTTTTTTACAGTTTAAGTATTGTTTATATATGAATAAAACGTGTATTACAAAGTTTTCTTACCTAAAATATATTTTTTTACATCATCTTTTGTCACATGTTATATTTATATATAAATAAAACGTGTATTAATTGTCGTCATATGTTATATTCATATATTAATAAAATATTTCTAAGATTTTTGTTACAGTTCATTTGTTATTCATATATAAATAGGTAGTATGTTAAAAAAATGAAGTGTTTTGAAAATTTGAACTGCTTATTCATATAAAAATAACAAATGAACTGTAACAAAATTATGATAAATGTGTTCTTTATATATAAATATAACTTGCGAGGAAAGTCAATACACGTTTTATTCATATGTGAATATAACATGTGACGAGAGTTGATGTAAGTTGTATAGAGTTTATTATATGTTATATTTATATATGAATGATACTTAATCTGCAAAAAAATTAATCATATTTTTTATTCATAAGTGAATAACGGATGTGCTGTACTAAAAATCTGATGCATTTTTATTCACTTATGAATAACGATAGCTGAAAATATAAAAAATAATAAATTTTTTATTTTATCTTAAAACTATATAAATATGGATGTCTATTTGTAGAGAATAAAAAATCATGAATTTTGGTATATTTAAAATTATTTTTCGATAAAAATAGCTTCTTAAAAATTAAAAAAACAAAAAAAAACTATGTTTTTTTGTATATATTAAGGTAATGATTAACATAGTTTAAGGAAACATGTTTTGTTGGAAAACATATGTGTATTCCTTTCCCATTTCCGCTAGTACGACAGAGGTTTTTGCGGAAAAAATAAATGAGTGGTTGAGAATGATTCTCCCATTCTCAACATTTTTTATTTTCTCAAATTCAAACTTATATATATGAGATGGTTCAAATGAAGATACTAATTAAAGTGAAGACGTGAAAACACCATTTTTATATTATTATTCTGCTATGAATTTTGTATATGGATAGTATTGTAGTAAATTATATTGTGAATATTAACATATGATTATTCATATATTCATCGCGGAATAAAAAATTAATGGTAAAATAATAACATAAAAGTATTGTCTTCACGTCTTCACTTTATTTACTGTATTTACTTGAACTTATATATATATATATATATATATATATATATATATATATATATATATATATATATATATATATATATATTAGAGGGAAACTCTCCATACCAAAAAGGGAAGGAAATCAGAACTTTATATACAAATAAAGAATTACATGTACACCCCTTAGAGAATAGACAAAATACCGAAAGGGAAACCATCACAATAAATAAAAATAAATGGTGAGACTCATGAGTGACTGATATCCCCCTTCAAGCGAAACGGTGGCGATCTGATACACAACATGTCCTGAAAGGAATCGAATTGATATCTAGGAAGACTCTTTGTAAAGATATCAGCCACCTGAAGCTTGGTAGAAACAAACTTGGTCTGGAGTTTCCCAAAAGAAACAAGTTCACGAATAAAATGATAATTCAGTTCTATGTGCTTAACACGTTTGTGAGAGACCAGATTTTGTGTGAGAAATAACGCACTTTTGTTGTCATACAAGAGTGTAGGTCGATCCGAAGGTAGAGCATGTAACTCTCTTAATAAGTGAGTGATCCAAACTATCTTCGCAATGGTGTTGGCCTTGACCCGATACTCAGATTCACAGCTAGACCGAGAAACGGTAGGTTGCTTTTTCGCACTCCACGAGACAAGATTTCTGCATAGGAAAATAGAGTAGCCATAAGTAGAACGACGCATCTCAAGACACCGAGCCCAGTCCACATCAGAATAACCAAGAAGGGCGGTTGTGGGATGACGCAAAAAAGTAAGACCAATGGACAAAGTGCCCTTAACATAGCGGATAATACGTTTAACACTTTGAAAGTGATAGTGTGTAGGACATTGTAGAAGCTGACTAACTTGGTTGACCGCATAAGAAATATCAGGACGAGTGATGGTCAACTATTGTAGGGCACCCACAAGTGACCGATAGTGGGTCGGATCATCAAATAGCTCACCACTGGTGACAAAAGCGACATTTGAAGCAAGCAGGGTGGTAACTGGTTTGGCATCAAGGAGATTTGTCAATTGAAGAATGTCATGAGCATACTTAGATTGGATAAGGAACAAGCCATCATCAATATATACAACTTTAAGTCCAAGGAAGAAATTAAGGCGCCCGAGATCCTTGATGGCAAACTCAGGATGTAACTTGCTGACAAAAGACTTGAGGACCTTATCGTCATTTCCTGTCAAAATTAAATCATCTACGTAGACAAGTAAGTACAAAATGCATGAACCCCGTTTGAACACAAACAAGGAAGTATATCCCTTACTACATACAAACCCGCTGGTAACAAGAAAGGTCTTGAGTTGATAGAACCAAGCCCGTGAAGCCTATTTAAAGTCGTATAGAGCATTGTTGAGACGACACACATGATGAGGAAAAGTAGCATCCTGAAATCCTGGAGGTTGTTCCATGTACACGAGCTCAAATATCTTGCCATTAAGGAAAGCATTGTTAACATCAACCTGGTAAAGTTTCTCGCTGTTAAGAATAGCCAGTGATAGAACAATACACACAGTTGAGACCTTAACCACCAGACTAAAGGTTTGAAATTAATCAAGCCCTGGAACTTGACTGAATCTTTGAGCAACGAGACGATCCTTGTGTCGTTGAATCGAACCGTCACCATTATATTTGGTCCAGAACAACCAAAGACAACCCACTATCTTATAATGTTTGGGTCGGGGAACCAACGTCCAGGATAGTCATCCAGTGGGGGTGTTTGGCAGCTAAATTGAACCCGTTTGGATATGTGGAAGCAAGCAATGTTGAATAAAGGGTATGTGCAGATGTGTGAGCCAAATCAGCCTGATCTTTTGGCTTAAAAATGCCAGCCTTGGCTCTAGTGATCATCGGGTGTCCAACAGTCGAAGTAGGAGTTGCAAAAACGGGTGAAGTCGGAGCTGCAGCAACAGGTGAGGTCGACGCAGAAGGAGAATTCGATGTTAAAGGTGAGACCGACGTTGAAGCAGCAACAGGTGAAACCGGTGCTGAAGATGGGGTAGGATGGGGTTGGTCCTGAGTTAGTGGAGGCACCGACTCAACTGAGGAATCCGAAATGACTACCAAAGGTTCAAAAGGTTAGCACGGCGTGTCATCACAAAGACCACAAGCACGCAATGGTGAAGAACAGTCCGGAACAGACGGTAATGATGACGAAACAGTTGGAGTAACTGGAGAGCATG